>NC_056736.1:672100558-672433334 GCF_019279795.1 Protopterus annectens
CTATTGAGCACATCCAGTCACATTCTCAGAGTTAAAATAGAATGGACTGCAAGGTGGCCATCCGGAATTTCTGCTGAGCTACAGTCAGGTTCAGGGCTGACATTTCTAATATGCGCCTGAGGTCCCCCGTCTTTTTTGGCACTAAAAAGTACCTGGAGTAAACTCCTAATCCAGACTGATCTGGGGGGACTGGATTGATGGCCCGATTGCGAAGCATCTTTGAAATTTCTTGCGCTCCCACCTCTCTCTGAGCGGGTGAAACATCTGGGAGGCTCTTTGGTTGGATGGGTGGGGCAACGTACAGGATGGAGTAGCCTCTGGATATTATTTAGAGCACTCAACGGTCCACCGTAATGGACTCCCAAGGGGTTAGGTGCAATGACAATCTTCCTCCGACTCTCTCCAGAGTAGGACAGTCGGGCAACCCCTCACAGGTCTGTCCAAGAAGGTATCCCTAGACGCAAAGTTCCTCGGACCCCCTCTGCCTCTGAGGCGGCGTATGTCTTGTCCCAGTGTCTCTAGAGGACGAGTTGTCCTGAGAGTCCAGGGAAAATGAGATTTTCGGGACCACATCTTCTTTTGCCCTCTTGGATTCCTAGAAAAGGATCTTTGAGGGATAGATAAGCGGTCTCCGACGGCAGACAGAGTCTTCCTGTCCTTCTCGCTCTGGACCAGGGTGTCACAAACTGTCTTCCCGAACAGGGAGGAACCATCAAAAGGAGCATTTGTGAATGACTCCTTGAAGGGATCCGAGAATTGACTAATTCTGAGCCTCATAGCTACATTGGTCCCAGCAGCCCCTTCCGTGGCATGAGAAAGAAGATGCATGGACATGTTTGAAATAGATTTTAGAGTCGACATTTTCGCCGAAAACAGCCTCGTCCTCTAGTGACAAAGACTCTAGGTGCGACACAGTGAATTCCATGACTAGGACTTGTTGAAGTCGTATGACGTGACAAATAATTCAGTACTCATATCGAAAATGCCGCTGAAGAAAAGACTCGCTTCCCAAACCGATCCACCGCCCTAGACTCCTTGTCGGGAGGGTGGACCAAAGAACTTTCCTGTGCCAGTTCTCTCTTGGTGGCAGCTGCAACCAGCACAGCATCCACCGGGGATCCATTGTACCAGGCCTGTCTGTCAGTGGGAGGAGAAAGGATCCTGTCTGGGCATTTGGGTATTGGCTCTATGGTGTCAGGCTCCTTCCATGCCCACGTGGTAATGAGATCCACCAAGGATGAAGATGGACCAATGCCAAAGACCTCCAGGAATACTGACCCGTCCGTAGAGGGTTTTGGGGCTGACTAACCTTCCCTCTGGTGGAGGATTTCCATGACGGCTCCAAAGGAGACATCCTCGGGAGGTGACCTGGGGAACCCTCACCTTCATCCAAGTCAGTATCTTCTGTGAGGGACTCGAGAGAGTCCATGTGCCTCCTCTTACACGAGTGCTTACGGGGGACCCTCTTCAGTGGGACTCTCTGAAGAGGTCTAGTAAGTCAAGGGGGTTTTAACGATGGGATCCAACTGGGGGTCCTTTAGCACGGGCTGTCCCTGGGACAAGCTGATGGGAGTAGTGACCAAATCCACGGGAGACTTGGCGGAGTCCAATGCGATGGGCTGGGGTCTCTATCCTTGGGAGAGAACATCCTCCACCACGTCAAAAGCCAAAAGAGAGCGCACCTCCTTAGCAACCAACAAGGAGAAGCTCTCCCTGGCTCCGCCGTGAGGATCAGGGCCGAGGCCAAGATAGCCAGGGTTCCGAAGGAATGGCTCGGATCCAATAAAATCGGAGCCGAAGGCACCTCCATTCCCTCGAATCACCATTCCCGGCCCCGAGAGTTGCTTGGATCCGAAGTCTGATCCGTGGAACTCAAGGTAATCGCCGGCATCGAGGTTGGAGGAACTGTCGGCATTGAACCCCCAAGCTCCTTGGATCCTCGGATCCATAAACCCCGAGATCACATGTCAGATCGAGGAAGGAGAGATTGGATCAAAGAAGGGCACAGAGGTCCCCTCTCCGGCAAAAGAGGGGCCTTGCAAGACTCCCATTTGGATTTGGGTCCGAATGAACCTCCGCATCATCCTGTCCAAGTCAAGCTCCGACAGACTCAGAGTCGACAGCGAGGAGGTGACCGACTTGGAACTGGCTGGTCTATGAGACGACCTCGAAGAAGGCCTATGGTCTGAGGGCTCCGTCGGCTCTGGGGAGAACCTCGGGAAGTGGAGCCAAGGAGAGGTGGTCCTGACAACTTTAGTAGGTGGGATGGGAAAGGGCTCCCCCTCTGGAGTCTGTTTCCGGTGCCTTTCCCCTCTCTTATCCTTGTCTCGCATCTTTATCTTTCGATTTTGTCCCCATCTCAAAAGGCTTAGAGGGAGGTTGAGTCCCAGCCTGAAGGGGGGGGGGGGGTTTGATCGGCTACTGGAGCCGAGGTCGAGTCCAATGCAGAAACTGGTAGCAGGCCCTTAGCTACCAGCTTCGCCTTCCTCTCTTTCAGTACCCAAGGAATGAACCCTGCAAACACACTACAAGGGAAAGATAGGTGGGGAACACCCAGATAAATAACACAGACAGTGTGGCCATCAGCCGGTGAAAGCTTGTGGCCACACACTGTGCATTTTTTAAAAGTTGGTTTTGGCTGCCAGTACTCAGCCAAAACTAAACCAACTAACACACACACACTAAGGACGGTTAGGCCTACACTACCTCACAAACTAACTTTTTAAACAACTCTTTTTTTTGGACTGAAAACCGACAAATGACGAAGGGGAGGAAAGGGATAAAAAAACGAATACACACACACAATAAATATATATACAAAAGTACCACTTACTACACCCAACTTGGAGATATAGAGGCCACGATGTGTACTCATGAAGCGGCAAACAAGATCTGGGGGAAGGTAGGAAATGTGAGGGGTAATGGGAGGAGCTTGGAGTAGATGCTTAAAAAATGTTGCCGGCTCGGATCAGATATGGATCCGAATACCCACAGGTTGCAGATAAATTAAGTTAACTACTTCAGATTACAATAGATATATATACACACACACACACATACATACATACACACACACACACACACACACACACATATATACACATACACACACACATATATATATATATATATATATATATACACACATACACACACACACATATATATATATATAGATATATATATATATGGATCTACTTCAGTAGACCGAAATACCAAAACAACAAAAGTTAAAACACCTGGACCAAATGTACAAATTGCCACTATAACGAGCTTTCACTTTAATGAAAGCACGTAATACCGTCAGTGTGCAAATCAACTAGTTTCCACTTTAAATGAAAGTGCCTCTATCAGCTGTTGATGGTGTAATTACCATTTCTCGCCACCACAGCAGTACGAGCAGTTTGAGTGGAATTTTAGAGAGTCTTAACAAGTTATATATCAGTAGCATTGATAAAATTACTCACCTAACCATCAAAAGTTGTGCCACACACAGAGGAAACGATGGCAGAAATAACACTAGTGGCTCCCGAGTTATTGGCACTTTAGACCATACTGTATGGTCTCAAAAAGGAAACAGTTGTTAGAAATAGAAGGTTACCTATATCACCTGCGGAAAAACACAGGTTGTAGATGTTATTGAGGATGCAAGTATAAAATATCCCAGGGTTGTAAAGCAAGAGCAGTAACGACCATTATGCCCGACGGAGATAGATTAGACAAATTTGTCAGCCATCAGCATCTAGGAGATCCAGGTGAAGTTGAGAGCTATGTAGTGTGCCATGACTTGAAGGTGAGAATTACATATAGTAGGGATACTCCTTGTCTACTGGTGGAGGATGCTCTTGCATCCACTTCTCTTGACACTATTCACAGTATACCGGCACAGGAAGGCTCTACTACAACAAATAGGCCATGTGAGATCGAAAACATGTATGAGGGGTAGCAGTGATGAGTTACCCTTTACATAACATTGATTTTGCTGACTATCCCCTAAAGAGTGGAATGTTCATAAGTAAGATGACGTCTGATTCCTCAACTGATACTACTGTACTGGTATTCACAACGGTAAATGACCTATTTGACTTGAGCCATGCATCTATCTGGCTAATGGATGGGACATTTTTCAGCAAGGGTGTAACTATAAGACAGATGTACAGGGTTGACGGTTTAGTGAAGTATGGTACTTACAGTAAGGCTGTACCTTTGCTGTATTCCCTCATGTCTAAAAAGTCCCTAAAATCATACAATTATTTCTGGCACTGCATATTCCATTTATTAACTGAAAATGGTTTTCAGGCTGAAGTCCATTATGTGTTGTGCGATTATGAATTTACCGCTCTGAAAAGTATAAGGATGAATGTACTAGGAGCCCATTCAAAAGGATGTTTGTTTCATTTCGGGCAGAATGTGTGGAGGAAGATTCAGTCATCACTGTAAACCAATAAACAGTCTTTTCAATTGGGTATCAAAAGTTTGGTTGCCCTAACATTTTTAAAAGAGTCTGAAGTGAATGGTACTTTTCACTTACTGAAGGAAAAATTCCCTATAGAAGGGAGAGTTATTGTAAAATATTTTTCTGACTGTTACATGCTTGGGAAGCAACGCCAGTTTAACACATGCACCTGTTCCATTGTTCAGTTTCCCCCACTCTTTCCAATTTCTTTCTGGAACGTTAGTGAACTAAATGATTTATTTCTGCCACAGACACAGAACTCTGTAGAAGTGTGGCATAGAAGACTCAAATGGCTGCTAGGTGCAAGGGGTACAAACCTATCCACCTTAATAGCTGTACTACTGCGGGAGCAAGACTGTGTTGATTAAGTGCGTGTAAGGATGGCAACAGGATGTCCTCCCTCGCTTAATAAAATGAAGCTCATCTTAAGACATCAGCAATTTCATACTGTCCTGGCTGACAGAGATGCTTATTCTGCAAAGGAGTTTGTATCAGCTATTGCGAAGCTACTGAAAATGTAAATACTGTTTCTTTAAATTTCGTTGTATCACATGGGTGCTAGGGTGTTTTCCTGAATACACAGTTTCAAGACATTACACTTTGTAAAGCGTACTGCAGCAGCTACAGTTATGGAGCTGTACAGCTCATTTCTAGCATTTACTAACAATGTTGGCAGTTTTTGCAGTGGATTTCTATGGGACATGTGCGTATTTTTGATTTGGAAGTTTGGTACTTAAGTTCGCTATGTGTTGATATCACTATAACATTGTGCGACTGGGACTTGGAGATATCTATGTGGACAATGTTTCATTTCAAGATATATTTGTGTGATCACCTAGTAGCTTCTTAATACTTTTGAAGGCACAAACTCACGGATCGGGAAATATTTGTGTGTGGTGTAATATCGTGAGGACTTGGCTTCCCATGTGTTGGTGTTTTGGGTTTCAGTTTTGTGGCTGTCATTATAGTGATCGTTAGTTATAGTGGCAGTTCGTACATTTGGTCTCTGTGTTTTAACCTTCGTTGTTTTGGTATTTCGGTCTACTGAAGTAGACCCATACATGTGTATATATATAAATATATATATATATATATATATATATATATATATATACACACACACACACACACACATATATATATATATATATATATACACATATATACACACACACATATATATTCACTTTATAATCACGAAATACTAAAATGCCGAATTTCAGTATTTTGAGACTATAAAGCTGAAAACCAAAACCTCGAAAACCAAAACTGCGACCGTTGCAGCACACATACAAACACAAGTCACCTACCTTCACACAATAACACAAACACATACACCCTTACTATAAAGCAAGGGGGCAAGCCCCCCCTGCACACACCCTTCCAGTTATATATACTAACTCCGAGGTCACACTAAACAACACACACAAAACCCTCCAACATACATTCCACACCCCCTCGCACAAACACATCACAGATACAAACACCACCGTCAACACTGACACACACACTCTAACCTACGTACCCTAACACACACCTAACACTCGCCTGACATACACACACACAAACCCTCCACAAAACCCTTAAAAACACCAGCCTTACCTAACGCGTCGTCAGTGCCGTGGGTGCGACATTTCCGGGTTCGATATTCTGCAGTTTCGCAAATCTGCAGATTCGACACTTTGGGTCTTGAGATACTGAAATTCGACATTTCAGTATTTCGAGGTTCCATAGTGTTTCCTTAGATATATATATATATATATACACATACATACACACAAAATCTATATACATATATATATATATATATATATACACACACACATACACACATATATATAAATATATATATATATATATATATATATACACACACACAAACGCGCGCGCACATTATATATATATATATATATATATACACATACACACACACAGACGCATATATATGTGCACGCACAAACACACATACAAATGAGCTGCTTCAGTCGAAGATTTGTTGTTAAAATCAATGGTCATACAGCTGATCGAATTAAGTTACAGTACAGATGTGTAACAATGACTATAATATAATTCTTTGTGTTTTTCCAAGTCTTGCTGTTGTGTGACCATGGAGTTAGTATATTTGTTACGCGTGTGTGTGTGTTGCAATGTCTCCATGGTAAAATAGATTCTTAAAGTTTTACTTTAGTAGAGTTTTGAATTACTTTTGTTTTACATGCTTTTTTGCCCCATTTATCACTAATATAACTGTATGTAGTCTTTGTGTTTCATGCCGCCAAATTTGTGATAAATAGTAATACACTCATACACTTGCACACACACCCTACAAGTAAGGATGTATAAACTGACCAGAGCTTTACCCACCTACCACACAGAAATTCCTTACTAAAACAGAGGAGCATTGTAGTAGATGTAAGGCAAACAAAGAAGGCTGACGTAAAGACCTACTTATGGTTGCGAAAATATTCGTTTTCTAGCCTTTTATTCTTTGAGTTTGGAGTTCAGGAAAATAAGAAGCAGATATACAGGAGGATGCAGATTTCAAGGCAAGAATGAAGACAAGGTTACAAGCTATGGATAGCTGAGCCTATGCCCTCAGGCCAGTAAGAAGATAGGACACAGAATTAAATTTCAGGGGGTAAATCCTCTGCATTTCAAGGCCAGGGTTACAAAGAAACTAGCTGTTTAGCAAACCCTTGTAAATTATCTATGGACATGGAAGGATGTATCAAAACCGGACAAAAGGCTGCCAAGCCTGAAGAAATGATCAGCCATCAAAGCACCATTTGCCCACTTTCCTGCAAAACCATGTAAACTTATCAAGAAAATGTGGGAAACAGTTACAGTGGAGAAACTGTCAGCCATTTAACTAGTCTACTGTAAGCCTGTCACTTGTATATATCATAATAAAAGAGAGTGAGGAGTTCAAATATAATAAAAATGATAGTTTATTTAGCCTCAACTGGTTAACAATGTCTTGGCTGTCCTCTTTCAATAAGACATGTATGATGCAAGACACACAAAGGGAAAGGAGAAAAAGAAGCAAGGTAACTGCTAAAAGTTTTATCACAGTGCCATTTTATAACTGTATTTTTAAGAACATATTCTGTAAGGGAAAATGATTCTTATGCAACGCAAAGAGATGACAATGCAAATGTCAGCATAAAAAGTATTACTTACCGGTTGTATATAAAACTCTGAGGGATTGTTAATGTGGCAAACAGAAGCATTAACAACAGCCTGGGCCAAAGGTAAGACAGCTGGGCAGTATTTCAAAATAGTCCTATCAAACTGGTGCAGAAAGTCACTACTCAGTGAACTGAACCTAATAAAAAGAATACACTGCTCATTATTGCATCAGAGAAAAGATTTAATAAACCCTGAAGTCAAGATGTCTTCATACAAATGTAACAAATTCCTCTAAATACATACTAATTAAATGAAATACCCACATTACAAGATGACTTTAAAGACAGCAAAACTAACAACTGCAAACATTCTGAACGATACTCTGCAGCAGGTGGCTATCACCAATAAAATAGGAGTCCTCTGAATAGACGCAGACTGATTACAAAATAGAAATTCTTAACTCCTTTCATCGGCCAGTTCAATACAACTTGAAAAACAAAGTGCAATGCCTAGAAAAGAACATCATCTTCATCAAAATATATAAGCAACTCGGGAGCGTAATTAAGTCTACCAAATCTAAGTTTGAAGTAAAAGTATCCTCCAAGACAAAGGACAATCATAAGGCCATTTCTTCGACCAAGCCTGCAACCTCAAAACAATACACAAAAACAAGCCAAACTAATTCCAAATGGAGCCATTTATACTGAGCCAGAGGATATAAAAAATCTGCTGGCTGATAAATTCAACTCTACTTTTATCTCTCTCTTAACCCCTGATATCATTCAAAAAATACCCTGACCATTACCTCCCTCAATTATTACCAGGGAACAGATCTTCAAAGCACTCTCCAAGGTCAAAAAGAATGCATCAATGAGATATATATCCCAGGATGCCTCCTTAATAGCAAGTAGTACTACATATCAGGCTCACTAGAATCACTATTAAATCACAGTCTCCAACAAAGTTTTATGTCAAACAAATGAAGGACTACAACTGTTGTTCCTCTGCACAACGGCCCATGCATGGACCCAGGAAACCAGTAAGTCATATGCCTGACTAGTCTCATATGTAAAGCTAAGAAAAGAATAACCATGAACTTGATAAATGATGACACAAGAAACGTACGGACACTGGATTCAACCAACCCAGTTTGGTTTGTCAAGGGCAAGCCATGTCTCCTCAGTCTTGTGGACTTCTTCGAGAAGGTCACCTGAGCAATAGATGAGGATAAAATAGTACTTAACGCCTATCTTGACCTAGTGCCAAGGCATTCAACGTAACGCCCCACTTCAGCATTGTAGACAAGCTAATTGGGTATAAATCTCAAGGTCTCCCACTGAATACCCAACTTTCTCATAAATAGGATCCAGGAAGTCAAGCTAGAGGAGTTTACCTCAGAAAAAAGGCACGTCACTAGTTGAGTCCCACAGGGCTTAGTGTTTGGTCGCTCCTTTTTGCTATCTACTTTTCTGAAGTCAAGACTAGAGTCAAAAGCCTCTGGGTGACCATGTTCGAAGGCAAATACAAACTAAGTGCAGTCATTAAATCCCCCAAAGATAGAAATACCCTCCAAGAAGACCTCACGCAGTCTAACTGGTGCCAGAGTCATTGTCTAAAACTCAATGCCAAGAAGTGCCCAATCATTTCTTTTTTAAAAGTAGCCACCCCTGCAAATTGCCACATTAATAATACACCACTGAGAGTAGACCCAGTGGTTATGGATTTATTAACACATGTAGACAGTGATGCAGACTTTAACCAACATGTATATACTATAGTAAGGAAGTCTTTTATGTTGCACAACTTATAAGCAAAGTAAGGCATCTAAAGCCCAAAGCTGTTATTGTTTAGTTGTACTTGGGGTCTCATTAAACCAGTCACAGAATACAATGACCACTCAGTATGTACATGACCAGGCATATGCAACAATTGGTGTTGTTCACAGTGGCTCTTCACAAAAAGGAACACATAGTATAAGCAACATGTCCCATGCAGATCACCCCAAAGCCTTATCCTTACACTTGGTCTCCTACAGGTTGCTGAGATTTTATTTGTGTTTGACCAACAAAGTATCCTCTGATCCAACCTTAATGAACATGCTCTGCATGTCCACAGAACAAATCAGCATCAGAAACACCCAAATCCAGGGACCAAAACCTCATCTGAAACATAAATAAGACATGCTGGAAGGACAGGTATGCATCTCAGAGACTGTCCCTTCTGTAGAACAGGCTTTCCATCAAAAGTGAGCAGAGTTCATCTTTGCATGCATTAAAGTGCAGCTTGGATCACAGGAGGAGAATTGTAACTTTATTCCTGGTCTGGCACCCATCTTTAATACACAGACCTTGTAAATTCTTGACCACTCTTGCCATTGTTATATATACACAAAGGCCCATGGGAGCAAAACCTGGCTAATATTTTCGAGATGTATGGCTTGGCTTAAAAAGGCCAGCTAGGGTAGACAGCCTAGTAATAATTTAGAATCCTACGAAGATTTTTCCAGACTGAAACAGATATGTACTCACCACATCAGCTGATCTGTATGGACAAATTCTACAAAAGTAAACTGCTAGAATTTCTACTTCTGTTACTGTCAGCTCACAAATATTTTTCTCTCTCATTTCTGTAACTGCGGCAACTGTATCGCTTGCTTGTACAGTTTACCATGTCACTCTCTCTGGGAGAAAGACAAGGTGCCAACCCTGAACTATTCAGCCCCCCCCCCCGACTAAGCACATGTTAAAAATAGACAAATATATAACATAAAAAATATAAATGTACAACTACCTGTTTTACAGGAAAAACAGTTTATAGCCAAAGAACACCTAAGGAATGACATACTGTAAACTACCCTCAAAGTCAGCAAAATATTCACAGTATCAAGATACCGAGCTGAACTGACAAAGGCTACCAGCCACAACTCTGTCCTGAAATATTAGACAACTAGAGGCCTCTGAGCTTCCTAAAAACTGTACGTTGCCTGTTTTCTAAACTATTTTGAACCGACTCGGCCATCTACTTCAGCTTGCACCTCCCCAAACTCTCGAGATAGGGTCTACCCATAATGCTGCTCTCTAAATTACCTCAAATTGAATTTGCCTATAATAGTGGCAGACAGATAAAAAAACAAGAATAAAAGACCAGATCTATGTCCCAGTTATGAAGCCAGTCTTAGGAAGCATCTGGTCTACTAAGAGTCTTAGGATGGGGGAAGGAAGGGGTGGGGGTGCCAAGGATTAGTGAAGCTCAACAACACAGATGGAATGTTATGTTAAGACATAACTTCTTTATCCAATGTTGACAATCTACAAATAATCCTTGATTGTGGGACAGAGTCCCCAGCTAACTGAATCTTGGGAGGCCTCATGACAAAATATTCCTGAGCACCATCGAAACGAATGACGCATGCCCCCTAGAGACGTGGTCCAGTTTGTAATGAATAATAAAGGTATGAAGAGATGGCCATGTAGCTGCTGCACATATGTTGTCTAAAGAAGCTCTGGCATGAAAAACTGCAGAAGCCGCTACAGCTTTAGTTGAATGAGCTTTCACAGGACATGGTGGTTGGAGACCCTTTGAATGATAAATAAAGGTGATACAATCCCTAAGCCATTTGGCTAAAGTAACCTTAGAAACTGGGTTACCTAAAGAAAGTGAGGAAAAGGCAACTAATGGTTGGATTTTCTGATAATCCTTTGTTCTGTGAAGATAAAAACGTAATTGCCTGTGAATGTCTTATAGTAAGTGTAGACAATACTCCCCCTTTATTGGAGAAATAGGGGAAAACGACTAGCAGGTTTAAGGTTTGATTAATATTAGATTCCAAAACAACCTCTGGCAAAAAAAAAAAAAGGATTAGTCCTGAGGGAAACCCTGTCTTTGTGAAAAATCAAATAGGGGGACTTGCAGGACAAAGCCTGTATTTCTGATGCTCTTCTAGCCCAAATAACAGCTAATAAACAAAGTTTTCCATGTCAGAAATTTTAAGTCACAAGTAGCTGAAGGCTCAAAGGGGGATAAAGTAAGTGACTGTAGGACCAAAGAGTAATCCCATAGAGCAGTGGGGTCTTTAAACAGAGGCCTTAGTATTAGGGTTCCTTTCAAAAAGGCCTTACAAAGTTTATGTGACATAAGTGAAGAACAATCCACACCAATATGGAAGTTCGATATCGCAGCCTGGTGTATTTCAATGGTAGAAGATGAAGAAACAGACTGATAAAGAAAGGTTAAAAAATCCAAAACTTTATCCACAGGAGCTACACAAGGGTCAGCATTAATGTCAAGAGCACATCTAGCAAATTTTTCCCATTTGTTACTGTACAGCTTTCTAGTAGTAGGTTTGTGAGGGGACAAAATGATTTCTTGGACTGGTGAGGTAAGGGAAGAATGCCTAGCAATCATGGGAACTGGAGAAGCCACTAGATGAGCTTGAGATGTTTGAGATTCAGATGAACCATTCCTTCTGGAGGAGATAACAGATCTGGAGCTGGGTCCAGAATCTAAGGTTTCTGAAGTAGGTGAGGCCAAATGAAGGGAAATCAAACCTGTCCAGGCCAGAATGGGGCAATAAGGATTATTGTGTTCTTCGACCGTTTGGCTTTCTTTAGAAACAGACACCAGAGGGATTGGGGGAAAGGTGCACAGGAGACCGGGGAGCCAATTGTAGAAAACATCTCTGGGTGACTCCCCCAGAGGGGGGGGGGGGGATTAGGGCATAGTAACTGCTTCACTTGTTCAGAGGAAGCACAAACAGATCACAGCAAAGTTGGCCCCAGTGGAGAAAAATCTTTTCTGTCACTGCAGGATTGAGACCACTTGTGAGGCATCAGAATAGCGCTGCTCAACTTGTCCACTATCACGTTGGAGCTCCTCAGAATGTGAGTTGCCGAAAGAAAGCAGTTCGAAGAAATTGCCCACTGCCAAACTCTGAGGGCTTCTCGATAAAGTGGAGAAGATTTGGTTCCTCCTTGTTGATGCACAGACTACCGGCATGTTGTCCGTATGAATTGCCACTGTTCTCAGAGGAGGGCATGTTGAAATGCTTGCAACACTACAAGCACACTGCCCTCATGTCTAGAACACTGATGTGCAAACTGGTCTCCGGTTGGGACCAAGTGCCTTGGACCGTCTTTCCCAGATAATGCCCCTCCCCACCCTATCTGGGAAGCATCCATTGTCACTAAAGCTTGGGGCTGTGGAAAGAGGAATAGATGGGCCGAAAGAATCTCGCTGGAATGGAGCCACCAAGATAGGTCTTGTTTGCAATCAAGATCTGATGGGACACTGGCTGATTCCTAAAAGAACATTGGGATGCCAGAAGCCATTGGAGAATCCGCATGTGATACCTGGCCAAGGGAACTAGAGTAACAGAGGCTGCCATCGACTTTAGTGCCTGTAAGATGCGTCTTGTTGGAACACTTCTGTTCCGAATAATATGTTTTACTTCTGATCTTATCTTTTGCAGCCTCTCTATTGATAGTGAAGCAATTCCCGTAACTACGTTTACTAGAGCTCTGATAAATTCCAGCTGTTGTGTAGGTTCCAGATGTGACTTTTCATAATTTACTGTAATGTCTAAGGAGGTGCATAGATGCTGGGTGTAATCTCTTGCCCTTACGAGATGACACCTGTTGGTAATGTTAAGGAGCCAGTCATCAAGATAAGGAAAAATTCAGAACCCCAGCAGTCTGAGATGAGCTGCTACAACTACTAAGCATTTGGTAAACACCCTGGGGGCTATGGTGAGACCAAAGGGCAGTGCTCTGAACTGACAGTAACTGGCTCCCAGCCGGAAGCGCAGGAAACTTCTGGAGCGCTTGTCCATTTTTATGTGGTAATACGCATCCTGAAGATCTATAGAGCACATTCAATCATCTTTTTCCAAGAAAGGAAGTATTGACTGTATTGAGACCATCCGGAACTTGGTTTGTTGAAATGACTTGTTGAACTGGCTCAGATCCAAAATGAGTCCCCAGTCCCATTTTTTTGGGGCACTAAAAAGAGTCTCGAGTAAAACCCAGATCTTTTCTGGTCCGGTGGGATTTCTTGGATGACTCTTTTTCTCATGCAGTTTTTGAATTTCTATGACTGCTGCTTCCCTGTGAATGGGTGGAATTTCTCGGAGTCTTTTTAGTGATTTTGGATTCGTCAAAAGGGGAAAGATGTGGCCTCTGGAAATGATCCTCTACACCCATCTGTCATTTGGAGCCAGCTAGATTGTAGCAGGGATAACCGTGCCTTGACTGCCTCCAGAGGAAGGCAATCGGGCTTCCGTTCAGGAACACTGGTAGGAGTTACCTGAGAAGAAATCTCTGGACCCCTGATTCTGCGGGCCACCTCTGCCTTTTGAATAGCATCTTCCACTGTTACTTCCTCCTCTATCCCAGGAGAAGTCCCTGCCATGTGAGTCCTGGAAAGGCCCTTGGGACGTTTTGAACCATAGCCTCCCCACTACTCTGGTTCCCAGAAGTGTATACCCATGGCAGAAAGAAACTTCCTATCTTTCTCACATCCGGCCAGTGTGTCCTTTACCTTAGGTCCAAACAGGGATGATTTATCAAATGGAGCATTGACAAAGATTTAAATGGCTCAAGAAACTCACACAAGCGCATCCAGGTGCATCTCCTGATGGCTACTCCTGAACCTGCTGCTCTTGTCGTCCCCTTCAGCTGCATGGGCAATTATCCTCATGGACAAGTTGGAAATCGATTCAAGGGTGGCGAGCTGAAAGATAACCTTGTCTCGGACTCCTTCAGCTATGCTCCTGCAAGAGTATCTGAAAGCTTTTTTAAACAGATCCCTCTGCAACCAGATAAAGTATGCCATATAGTTCAAAGACCTGAGGGTAAAGGTCGATGAAGCATAAATGTGCTTCCCAAACTTTTCCACAGTCCTAGACTCCTTTGTTAGGGGGATGGATAGTAGGACTTTCCTCTACAAGTTCCTTTTTTGTGACTAGTGCCATCACAATGGCATCTACAGGGATACCCTTTAACCAATGCTGCTCATCCTTAGGAGCAGACAGAATCCGGTCAGGCCTTTTGCCTTTTGGGGATCAGCTCGATGGAGTCAGGAATTTTCCAGGAAATCTGAGTGATCAGTTTAATAAGGTAGTCAGTGGACAGAGAAATCCAAGAGGTGGAGGGGCTGGGCTCAAAAAGCCTCCAGGTATACCAATTCCTCCAAGGGAGGCTAGAAGGAAGTACAGCTACCACTCTATTTCAGGATTTCCAGGATGTCTCTGAAGGAATCATCATCAGGGGCGACCTGGGAAAACCTCCCCTTCATCAAAACTCGGTATCCTCTGTGACGGACTCCTCTGAGAACTCTAAGTGCTTCCTCTTGCACCTTTTTTTCGAAGGTACTTCCTTGCTGGGATGTTCCAGTGAAGTATTCGAAGAGGAAGCCATCAAGGTGGGTAAGCTCCTGAGGCTGGTGTCCCCTTGTCCCAGGAATGAGGCTGGAGGAATCTCCAGTCAAGGGGATACAGATGATGCTTGGCCCAACATGGAAGGCAAGGACTGTGAGTCCACAATGGACAAGGCTTTTTCCCTGATCTGAAAGGCTGGCCCCCTGAAAAAGGGATGGGAGCCTGGAACCAAAATAGACTCCGCCGGAACCATGGTCCCACCCCGCACAGAGGAAGCCACCTCCGAAGCAGAAGCCTGGGTCAAGCTTACAAATCCTGAGGCACCAAGGGGCATGGAAGGCTCCGAAAGAATTAAGTCAAACCCTGCCCCTCGGAACCAGTGATGAAGCCTCGACACCGGGAGGTCCCCGGTTCCAACAAACTGGAAAAACTCAAGGCGATCCTCGGTTCCAGAGAAAAAACAGTCACCAGAACACAGGCAGCCTGAATCAAGCAGATCAGTGCCAGGGGCTCCAAGGACTCAGATGGAGTTGGAGGAGGAAAGTGTGATAGTGAGGGATCAGTTCAGGAGACTAGTTGGCTGGGAAATGAAGATCGAGGCAATTCCCTCGCTGTCAGGAGCTGGTCGACCACCCTCATGATGTCCGATTCCAAGAGACTCTTAGTAGACAGAATGGACGATGCTAAGAGAGACCTGGGTGATCTCAGTTCCATGAAGGATCTGAGTGTCTGTCCACAAAAGGATACACTGAAGTGGAATAAGTGGTCCTTGGAAGGGAGATAAAAGTAGTCTGCTTCAGTACCAAAGCTGCAGGTGTCTGTTCCAAAGTAAAGTTTGGTGCCAAATCATCCTTGCCTATCAGTGCTGTGGAAGCTTTCAACACCATAGGTTGCTTAGTCAATTTAGCAGGCTATTCTGTGGAACTTCTCAGAACTAATGCCTTTTGGTTTGGAAAATGAAGATGAAGAGGATGATGAGCTGGACCTTAGTTCTTCGACCAGATATGGCCTCTTTAAAGTTTCCCTTTAAAAGAACTTTCAGGATTAATTTGTTTCTCCTCTCAATCAAGGTTCTGGCGGAGAAACCAAGGCAAATCGCTCAATCCTCCTGAAGGTGGACAGCGCCTAAACAGTATACACAGTACACATGCCCATCAGATTTGGGCATCTTCTTTCACATTGTTGGTACCTCTTGAACTCAGAGGTGCCCTTAGATGATTCATCAGCCATGTTAGACTAAAAAAGGGTCTAAGCCTGAACAGCACTAACACACACATGCAAAAAAGAGATGGGGAGAGAAGAAAAAGACACCCTTTTTATAGAAAGAAGGAAGAAGGTAACAAAGGTAATCAGAATTACCATAAAGGTAAGGAAAGGGAGAAGGTAGTACCAACAATGGTATGTTAAGGAGCTAACCGAATGGTAGAAGGAAAAAAAAAAACATTCACACTCGCAGAAATTAGGAGAGGAGCTGGTAGAAAAAGAAGGCAAGTAAAAGGAGAGATGACAGAATATATAAGCAAAATAAGGAAGAACACTGCCAAAGCTTGAGAGATAGGATCGGACACGTCTCACACATTAAGCAGCAAACGAGTTCTAAGGTAATTTAGAGATGAGCATTATGGGGTAGAGCCTAGCTCGAGAGTTTTGGGAGGTGCGAGCTGAAGTAAACAGCTGAGTTGGTTCCGAGACTTGAACAGAACCCACAGTCAAGGATTATGTAAAAACTGACATCACATCATTAATTCAGAGTCTCACTGCTGTTTTTCTGCTGTGGAAAACATTTCTTTAGTGTTTCTGCCTAAAATCGTGTAACTAGTAGCTGTAGCATAGTCCAGATACAGGACTGCTGCATCTGGGCCTGTTTGTAGTGGCTGTTTATTCTGAGCACATTTTCCAGGCCATATTGGATTGGAAAGGGCTCTTCTGCACTCTAGTGAGAGGACTGTGCTGATTGGTACCTGGCTGGTAAAGGTTGGCTCCTGTAGGACTTGAAATAAGCACCTAATTGGTTCTTTTGAGCTTTTTTTTTTTTTTTTTTTTTTTTTTTTTACATTTTTTTAGGCTTTAACCTTCTGATATTTAAGACCCACCCTTGAGTGGGTTTCTGCTTGTTCACACTGAGCTGAATTGAGGAGGGTTATAATCCACAAGTCTCTGTTGAGATACCAGATGACTAGAGGCCTCTCAGCTTCCTAAAAAAACACAAGTTGCCTGATTTCATGATTATTTTTCTATTTATTGCTTATTGTTACTATTTACTGCATTTTTTATGGACTGCTGCCTTTTTTTTTTACTGTATCTGCACTGCAATTATCTGCTTTACTTGGGCTGTTAAAATCGATTTTTATTATGATTTTCACTGTTTGCAAAGCTTTTTGCTATTCTCACTGTTTGTAAATTATTTAATGAAATTTTCTGTGTTTGTAAAGCATCAAATTTGTGTTCTGAATTTCCCCCAAAGAAATGTGTTATATAGCTGAACTGTTTACAGTTAAAAGTATTCTTAAGAGAGTCTCCTTGCTCTTTTTTGCTGCTTAAAACATTTATTTAGTGTCTCACTGCTGTTTTTTCCTGCTGTGGTAAACATGTCTTTAGTATTTTCAGCCTAAAATAGTGTAGCTAGTAGCTGTAGCATAGTCCAGATACAGGTTTAGACTGGTAAACGTTGGCTGGTCTAGGGCTTGGTGTAAGCAGCTAATTGGTTCTTTTGAGCTTTTTTTATTTTTTTAGGTTTTAACCTGGTATTTAAGCCCCACCTTTTAGTAGGTTTCTGCTTATTTGCACATGGCGCAATTTTCCCCTTAGATACAGCTGTATCCCTTTAGTGTAGTCCTCATCTGTAGCACATTTTTGGGCAAAGAGGCATTACTAGTGAACCTGTGTAAGCACCCATGTGATAACATCCTCAAGCGTTTTTCTGCGGCCCTGCTCTACTGAACAGTTAGCACTAAACCTAGTCTCTGAGGTACTAACACACCTCGCCTACTAGCTATTCCTACATGTGACCCCTTTTCCTGCCATATTCCTGTTTCTGACCATATAAATTTACCTAGCACTATGGATGGACAGTCTCACACAAATTCTCCAACCAGCTTGGTTGACACAAGCATCTTGATGCAGTGTAGCAATTGCCTCATGTACACAGACAACTCTCTACTTCTAGTCCATACAAACTCAACATGTGAGAGATGCAACTATATTAAAAACCTTGAATCCATGCTCTCTCTGACCCTGAGCGGGTTGTGAGCATGCATACCTCACCACTTATTCCACCCAAACCCACATCATACATACGTACATATGTGGAGGTCCTCGCCAGTAACTTACCTAAACACCAGAGACCTCACAAACACAAGCACTCTACAGAACACAATACACACAATAGCTCATGCACCAGTGTCTCACCTGTCAAGCCCATAAGGCAAAACACTAAACCTAACGTATTAGTTACAGGTGACTCCATCGTGAGACGCACAGAGGTCATTCTCACCAGGTTGGATAAGGAAAAGGTCACAGTCGGCTCTCTGTCAGGATCCACCATATCACACATGCACTCAAGTCACTCAACAGCAGGTACTGTTATGACTCCACCATAGTCCATGTTGGTGTGAATGACTTGAGACATATCTCACAGGGCTATATGAAGAGAGATATGACTGAGCTTTCTGACTATGTTTCTCGGCCAGGTATGTCCCTAGTCGTAAGCAGTATTTTACCTTCACCTAGTGTGATGACCCACCACTGGACCAGTAATCAAGGAGCCTTAATCCACACCACTGGTATCTGTAGGGGGTGATATTCACTAGGAGGATAATGGGTACACACATGGTATTTCCAAGCAGCTCTCTGCATCAACTGCGGTCTCCCTTAAGAACACACAGGGACTAGTCAGTCCGGGGCTGGTTTCTCCCTGTTCCTCCAGATCCCCAATACGACTCCCCACTGGCACAGCTACAGAGTTGACATCTCAGCTGAGTGATCACGCTAAAACCTCCAGCGCTCTCTCTCTGTCCAATCAGGGCTTCAAGTCCCTGCCCAAGTAGCTGACATACGCACACACCGGGGAAAGGCTTGCACAAGGTTTACTAGCTATGCCCCCCTCTGTCCAGACTATAAGGTAGTTTTCATTGCCACCAGTCACTCATAGACAGCTACTTTAAGGCTCTAAGAGTACCTAATATACCGAGTGATACTAATATTAATACAAATGCGGGTTTGACAAAGAGCAAGGCTATTAGAAGTGGCCCACACAATGTCACCAAATAAATATGCAAGTACTCTCAAAACTTAAATATCTCTACACAGATCAGTACTAATAAAAGGTTTAAATATATGTAATAATAAATAAAAGGACAAGGCAATACTAAATATAAATTTACAGTGACAGCGTTCAAAACCACAAGAAATATTTAAAACAACATTGCAGGACAGTCTCAAATAAATAAAGAAAAATATCTAAACTAAGCTTCAATATATTCCTGATTAAATCTAAGAAAATTATACTATAACATGAGAGAGCTTACTAAAAGAGCAAGACAGATGGGGTGAATGCATTTTCTAGTTATATTCAGATCCAAGACAGAATGCTCTGTCTCACTAAGAGGCTTCTCAAATTAATCTCTCAAATATCACTGCTGGAATAACCTGCAGAATGGCATTGCTTCCTGTCATCTGACTTATAGTTCCCAGGTGAAACCCCCACTGCTGGAAGCTAGCAGTATTTAACAACCATTTGTAAAAATACATAGACCTCAGATCTTTGGCAGATGCTGGAAGTCATACAATTGGATTGCTCCACATTTCAAGCCTACTAATTAGTTCATCCTAAAGACAACACCGAAAGTTTCTTAGTACAGACTCTGTCTCTCTAGCTGCACTGAAAACTTGAGAGATACAATCTTTTATGGCGTACCCTATACAGTAATTTAATTTCAGATATTTTTGTAAAGCTTGCTGAACTGAGGTTAACCTCCTGTTTCCTCTGTTAAAACAGATGCATTTAAACAGTTAAAATAGTGCAAGTACATTTATGCCCTCTTCCAGTAGGGCACACTGTGGATGCATTTCATACACAAATACTATAAAATTCCTTTTCAACACACGTCTGTACAAACCAGTCTGATATACACATGACATACATGTCTAATACAGTTGCAACACAAACATCTTATATAAATCATATTATTCACAAATGACATATTTACAAAATTCCAACTAGCTGTGCTGGCAGTATTTCCTTTCATCACCCCCCCCCCCCCGAAGACTCAAGCTAGTTTTTCATGTGACCCTTGAGAAACATTGCTTGACAGGGATGTGCGTATCTGGAAATACATTAGCCCTTACCCTGTCTTGACATTCCACCTGCCTTGGCACTGCCATATCATATATGCCTGCAACCCTAGCTCCACCAGAGTAATGTGAGATTTTGCTGGCTGTCTGTAGCCATAGATCCCCCTCAGAAAACTCCTGCTTCCTACTGCACATGCTTAGCTCCAGGGCTTCCCTATCATGGTAAGGTTTCATGGTGCTAACATGGTACAAATTGTGCTCTTGCTTAGTAGTTCTACTATGTAGTAAACATCTCTGACCTTCCTTACCACTCTGAAGGGTCTCTCCCAAGCTGCCTGCAACTTGCTGTGTCTGACAGGTATGAGAACCATAATCTACTGCCCCACAGCATACTCTCTATCTTGAGCATTCCTGTCATACCAGACCTTTTTCTGCTAATAGGCCCCTGTCAGTTTCTCCTGGGCAAACCCATGAGGTCCTGAGGTTTAGGACATATGCCACAACAGACTCCTTGTGGGATGCACACTCACCTTCCTACTCATCGTGAATCAAATCTAGAGGTCCCCTCACCCTATGCCCATACATCAGCTCAAAAGGTGAAAAAACTTTGGATTCCTGGGGCACCTCTCTGTAAGCAAACAGATGGGGCAATATTTATCCCACTACTTCTTAAACTGGTCTGTAAATGCCAGTAGCATGGTCTTCAGTGTAGAGTTTAACCTCTCCACCAGACCATTAGTCTGGGGATGGTAGAAGGTGGTCTTTACGTTCTTCATCCCACAGTGCTCCCACAGACAAGTCAGCATGGCTGATATAAAATTGACACCTCTGTCAGTCAGTATTTCTTTTGGGAAACCTACCCTGCTGAAAATCTCTTACAAAGCATTTGCCACTTTTTCTACCTCAATGGAGGACAGAGTCACCACCTCAGGATATCTGGTAGCATAATCTACCACCACTAGAATATACTTCTTCCCAGTGCAACTTGGGGTACTCAGAGGCCCCACAACATCCATAACTACCCTCTGAAATGGCTCCTCGATCACAGGCAAAGGCACGAAAGGAGCTTTGACCTTGTCTCCTGCCTTGCCTACCTTTTGGCACTGCTCACAGGTCCTGTAGTACCAAGTTACATCTCTGGAAATCCCAGGCCAATACAATTTTTTGCATAATACGTCTCTTGCTACACTTTAGGCCCATATGACCCGCAAAGATAATTTCATAGACTAAGGCTAGAAGTGACAGACGGTATTGCTCTGGGAACTACCAACTGTTGTATTCTCTCACCCTCTAGCCTTCCTTCAGGGGTTCACTTTCTATACAGTAACTCTTTCTCCCAGCATACAAATTCCCCTTTTCCATGAGAATAAAGTGCCTTCCTGGCAACATCCCTCAAGCCTTATAATGTAGGGTCTGAGAGCTGATCCTCTCTGAACTCTATCTTTGCAACCCTAACCCTTCCCAGCTCTCCTTCCATAGGAGGTCTGGTATCCTCTGAAAGCAATGCCTCACTGTCAGCCTGGGTACTACTACTTACCCCTGCCCTTGCAGTCACTCTGTGTTAGAGAACATTAGTACCCACCAGCAGCTGTGGCTCACCTTCAGTCTCACTGATACTCTCTGTCTGCCCCCCACCCCCCAAGGCTACCAGACCCACATGCTTGTCTCAGAGCCTGACCAAGTGAAAATGCATTATCAAAATCATTCTTATCATTACATCTGCTGGGATATTCTCAAACACACCTACTTGCTTGCTTCCTTTTCCACCCTCCCAGTCAACGTGAACCCTAGCCAAAGTTATTTGGAATGGGGTTTCTCCTAAAGCTCTGAATGAAGTAGAATGTCCAAGCAAATAGTGCTCCTCTTTAACCACTGCAGGCATAATAATGGTTAGGTCAGAGGCCTTGTCTTTCTTATCAATGGCCTGTTTCCCATCGACTAAGGTAGGATATAACCTCTTGTAGTAACGTGGTACCCTTGGTGTCTCCAGACGACATAAAGCTGTCATTCCCACTTATTGGCTCCCTTACCTTTTGCTCCCCATCTTGACTTTGTGGACATCTATATGCTACATGGCCCCATTGCTTACATTTAAAACATTTAACCCTTGATCTTGGTTGTGTACCTGAACTAGTGGTTTCCCCTGTTACTGACAGACTCTGTTGGGGCAATTTAGGCTACCCACCATGGTTTCCCTTAAACCCATGTGCAGCACTGGATATCCCTTTCCTGTGCAGTGATGTCCTGCTTGCTATGTATAGGTCTCCCTTTCTCCCCAACTCATCTGCGGTTTTGCATTCCTTATCTGCCAACCAGATTCTCATGTCCGCAGGCAAAATGCTAAGGGCTTGCTCCCTCACCAAAAGGTCTGCCAGCCCTTCAAAAGAGGTGACCTGAAACCCACTCAACCACCTATGAAAATAAGTGCTTAAGCCAGCAACAAACACATTTTTTTCTGCCTTGCATCTATGCCCACAAAACTTTTTTTTCTATAAGGTTCAGGTGTTAACTTAAAACACTAATAAATGTTTCTTTATTGTGTTATAATTTAAGCAATCATTACCAGACGATTTAGAAACCGCAATTACAGCTTTACCATGGAGTAAGGGAGTCAGGAACAGTATCCAGAACCCTTGGGTCAACATTATACTGTTTATATACCCTTTCAAACATATGAATAAAACTATCAAAATTATCGCTATCTGTAAATTGTGGAAGAAATTTACTGACCTTTATTGCTTCAGGGGTTCAGTTACTCCCTTCCCCCATTAACTCCATAACACTGGTGAAGAGTCAGCATTTCCTTTTCATGTTGCCTCTGCCTCTCATTTTCTTCAGCTTCCAGACATTGCAGTCTCTCTGCTAATTCTGATTCAAACTCCAAATGCCACAGTCTCTCTGCTGATTCTATTCCCAAACATTTGGCCTCCAAGTTCAAGTCTCTAACTCCAGAAGTCTTCTGATGCAAAGTTGAACTGTCCATTTTCTGAAAGATGTACATCCCCAAGGCCACTCTGGTTGTCTTCCTGGTTGCTGGTCTGTGATGTAGCTATGACTAAGGCTGCAACCATTTCCACTTTAGTCAGGTTGGCATGCAATGATCCTTTGGCTTGACAGGTCTCAGCCAACTGGCTCCTTGTCTGCTTGTCATAATCCTTTGCAGACATCCTTGCCTGCTTTCCCCTGACTAACTAAGCTAACAAAAAATAAATAAATCTGTTGTGATATGAAACTCTGAATGTTCACTTCATGGCTGCTTGACAGTACAAACAACTTCTTTAGTGACCACTGTTTACAGGTTACAGGAGCTCAATATCCACACCAGTAAATCCAATATGTGATGTTTTGATCCCACCACTGCCAGCCAAATGTGATGACAGACCACTGGACCAGTAAACAAGGAGCCTCAATCCTCACCACTGGCATCTGTGGGGGGGGGGGGTTCACTGGGAGGACAACAGGCACACACATACAGTATTTCCAGATGCAGCTCTCTGCATCAAGTGCAATTTCCCTTAGGAACACACACAGACCACAGTCAGTCCAAGGCTAGTTTCTCCCTCTTCCTCCAGATCCCCAATAAAACTCCCCACTGGCACAGCTATAGAGTTGAGATCTCAGCTGAGTGACCAAGCCAAGACCTCCAGCACTCTCTGTCCAACCAGTGTTTCGTGTCCTTGGCCAAGTAGTTGACACACACACTCTCTGAGGTTTGATTTATACACACATGCACCCGGAGGAAACCCACGCAACCAGAGGGAGGGCATGCAGACTCCGCACAGAAGGCACCCCAGTCGAGAATCAAACCGGCGAACCTCTTGCTGTGAGTCGACAACGCTAACCACTGCACCACCGTGGCCGCCCAAAAGAACAAGGCAATACTAAATATATATTCACAATGACATCAGAGTTCAAAACCACAGGAAATATTTAAAACAACATTGCAGGACAGTCTCAAATAAATAAATAAAACATATAAACTAAGCTTCACTATATTCCTGACTGAATCTAAAAGAAATGTACTATAACCTAAGAACTTACTTACAGAGCAAGCCAGATGTGGTGAATGGATCTTCAAGTTGCTGCTGTCAGGTCCAAGACAGAATGCTCACTCTCACTAAGAGACTTATCAAATTAATATCTCAAATATTACTGCTGGGATAGCTTGCAGAATGACATCATGTCTTTGTCATCTGACTTCTAGTTCCCAAGTGAAATCTCCTCACTGCTGGAAGCTGGCAGTATTTAGCATCTACCTGTAAAAATACACAGACCTCAGATATTTGTCAGATGCTGGAAGTCATTCAGCAATTACACTGCTCCACATTTCAAAACTACTAATTAAGTCACCCTAAAGACAATACAAAGAACTTATGTCTTACCATAAAGTTCCATCCGTGTTGTCGATCTTCACCAATCCTTGACAGTGGGATCGGTTCTGAACCTCGGAATAGAGTCTGCCATATACTTCAGCTCACACTCTTCAAACTCTCGAGCCAGGCTCTACCCATAATCCTCCTCTCAGAGATTACCTCAGAATGAGTTTGCTAAGTAATGGCAGATAGACGTGAACGTTATGGTTAAGTAATGATAAGCCTATCAACAGAGGCCAGATATCAGTTCTTAAAAAAGGAACTAGCCGAGAACTAAGTTCAGTCTATTAAATCTCAGGATGGGCGAAGGAGGGTGGGGATGTCAAGGATTGGTGAAGATCGACAACCAAGATGGAACATTATGGTAAGATATAACTTCTTTATCTGATGTTGTCAATCTTCACCCAATCCTTGACAGTGGGACAGAGTCCCCAGCTACTTTAGCCTCAGGAGGCCTCACGGAAAACTATTCCTGAGCACCACAGAGCCAAAGGATGCTCGTCCCCTTGAGACCTGATCCAGTTTGTAATGAATAACGGTATGATGAAAGGCCCAAGTGGCTGCTGCACAAATGTCATCTAAAGAGGCCCTGGCATGAAAGACTGCAGATGTAGCTACTGCTTTTGCAGAATGGGCTTGAACTGGTTTTGGAGAGTCCTTTAGAATGATAAATGAATGTGATGCAGTCTCTAAGCCACTTTGCCAAGGTAACGTTTGAAACTGGGTTACCCAGGAGAGAAGAAAAATGTCACAAACAGTTGATTTGATTTTCTAAAATCTTTACTTCTGTGAAGATAAAAACGTAGTGGTCTATGCACGGCAAGTAAGTGGAGGGCATATTTTCCCTTGTTGGAAAAAGACTGGTAAATGTAGTGTGTGATTAATATTAGTTTTGGAGGCAACCTTGGGCAAGAAATATGGATTAGTTCGAAGCGCAACTCTCTCTCTATGAAAAATTAAGTAGGGAGATTTGCACGATAGTGCTTGAAGCTCCAAGATTCTTCTGGCAGAATTGATAGCCACCAAAAATAAAGTTTTCCAAAACAGAGGTTTTAAGTCACACATTGATGAAGGTTCAAAGGGGGTCATAGTAAGGCCTGAAGAACTACAGTTAGATCCCAAAAGGAAATAGGTTCCTTAACTGGAGGTCTTAGCATTAGGATAACTTTTAAGAATGCTTTACAAAGTTTGTGTGAAATTAGAGAAGAACCAACCAGTCCTATATAAAAATTCGAAATTGCAGCTAGATGAACTTTAATTGTTTATGTGGAGGAACACAACTGGTGAAGTGAGGCCAGAAAAACTAACACTGTCGACAGGACTGGAATAAGGGTCTAGCTCTTTATCAAGAGTCCATCTAGCAAATTGTTCCCATTTACTCTGATACAATTTCCTTGTAGATGATTTACGATGACCGACAATAATTTGTCAGACATGTGAAGAAAGGGAAGGATACCTGGTAATCATGGGAATTGGAGAAGCCATGCAGTGAACTTTAGATGTTGGAAGTTCGGATGCACAATGCCCTCTGGGTGAGACAGCAAACCTGGACATGGGTCCAGAATCCCTGGTTTCCGCATTAAGTGAGGCCACAGGAAGGGAAACCAAATTTGTGGAGGCCAGCAGGAGGACTACTGGATTCTCCATCCTTTTGGCTTTCTTTGGGAACTGTGAAATGAGAGGAAGTGGGGGAAAGGCAGAGAGCAGACTGGGGGGCAATCATGGAGAAAAGCATCTCTGGGTGACTCCCCCTGAGGGGGAATTACGGCAAAATAACTTCTGCACTTGTTGTTTAGAGGAGAGGCAAAGAAATCGCAGCAAGGTTGGCCCCAATGGTGAACAATGTTGTTAACCCACTGCTGGATTGAGACACCACTCATGAGGCAAGAGAATAGTTCTGCTCAATTTTAGCGCCATCATGTTGGAGCTCTCCAGAATGTGCACTGCCATGAGAAAGCGATTGGAAGAAGTCACCCATTGCCAAACTCTGAGTGCTTCTCGACACAGAGGGTAAGAGATTTGATTCCCCCTTGTTTGCTTATGCACCAGACTACTGAAATCTACTGAATCGCTACTGTGCCTATAAGAAGGATAGCTTGGAATGCTTACAACGCTAATACCACTGCCCTCAATTCTAGGACACTGATGTGCAAGTTGGCCTCCAATAGGGGCCAGGTACCTTGGACTGTCCTTCCCAGATAAAGCACCCCCCCCCCAATCTGGGAAGCATCTGTGGTCACTATGGCTTGGGGCTGGGGAAGACTGAATGGGTGACCCAGGAGAATATGGTTGGAGTGTAACCATCAAAACAGGTTCTGTTTGCAGTGACTGGTGATCAAAACTAAATGAGACATAGGTTGGTGCATGACAGACCACTGGGATGCTAGTAGCCATTGCAATATTCACAACTGATATCTCGCCAAAAGAAATAAAGTGATTGCTGCTGCCATGGAGCCTAACGTTTGAAGAACTAATCTTGCTGGGACCTTTGTTGTTTCGCAGTAATTGACTGATCGGTGATATGATGTGTTGTAGCCTTTCTGGAGGGAGAAATGCAATTCCCGCCACAGTGTCTAAGTGGGCTCAAATGAAATCCAGCTGTTGAGAGGGATGAAGTGTGGACTTTTCGAGGTTCACAGTTATTCCTAGAGATGTGTGTGTAATCTCTTGCCTGTTCTGTCACTTGGTGGTAGCAGTGAGGAGCCAGGCATTGAGGTATATAAATACCTGGAATCCTTGTAGTCTCAGATGAGCTGCTACCACTGCCATGCATTTGGTGAACACCCTGGGGGCTGTGGTGAGTCCAAAGGGTAGTGCAACTGAAAATGACTGGCTCCCAGCCAGAAGCACAAAAAACATCTGGAGCTCATTTCCATTTTTATGTGGTACTAAGCATCTTGGAGGTTAATAGAACACATCCACATCTTTTTCCAAGAATGGAAGTATCAACTTTAATGCGACCATCCACAATTTGGTTTGCTGAACTGGCTGAGATCCAAGATGGGTCTCTAGTCCCCTGTTTTCTTGGGCACTAAAAAGAATCTTGAGTACAATCTGGATCCTTTCTGGTCTGGTGGGACTTTTTGGATGATTCTCTTGTTTAGCAGTCGTTGAATTTCTAGTACTGCTGCTTCCCTGAGACTGGGTGGCATGTCCAGGAGTTTTTTCTGTAGTTTCTGGTAGTAGTGATAGAGAGATTTTGTGACCTCTGGATATTATACCCTGCACCCATTTGCCCATCTTTAACACTTGCCAGGCAGACTGGTGCAGAGAAAGTTATCCCCCCACTGCCTCCAGAAGAGGGCAATTGTGACCCCGTTCAGGGATGCTGGTAGAAAGCACCAGAGAAAGACTCTCTGAATCCCTGATTTTGCAGTCCATTTTTGCCTCTAGGGTGGCGTCTTCCATTACTTCCCCCCTGCCCCAGGGGAAGTGTTTGCCTCATAGGTTTGTACTAGGCTATCAGACCTAGGGCCTATACAAGCCGAACCATAACAATTCCCTGGCTATTTCTTCCCACAATATTTACTTCCCTGGACCCCTGTCTAGCAGGGCGACTGACGTGATCCCTAGGGTGAATTTCCTTTCTCCCATCCAATCGTCAAGGTTCCTTTTGAAGAGGGCCAAAGAGGCACTCTGCTTGACATGTACGGGCAATCTATTCCAGAGTCTGGGGAGTCTCTGGGTCAGGAACCTATCCCTCCAGCATGTTTTGTTTATTGTGATGACAAGGTTTAGATCCCTGGAGCATGTGGCTCTGAGGGATTGGGATTTCTTTAAGTGTAGCATGTCCAACAGCTCTGGGTTTGACATGGCCTTGTATGTTAAGCAGAGATCGCCTCTGAGTAGACGATATGGATAGAGTATAGCTGGAGTTTTTTTAAGGCGGTCAGCGTAGGGCATCTGCTTTAGGCCATTGATTCTTTTAGTGAGTTATTTCTGCGGTCTTTCCAGTTGTTGCAGATGTCTTGAGAGGTACATACCAAATGGGGCATTGTATTCTATAATGGGTCTAATGAGGGATGAGTACAGTGGGACAATGATCTCCTTTTTTCTGGATGAAAATCCCTTAGTGATGAGGTGTGCCACATAGAAGGATTTCCTGAATGTTCTGGCGATATGGTTATCAAAGGTGAAACCACTGTCCACCTGTGTCCCGAAGTCTCTTATCTCACTTTCGGTGTTTAGTGAACTGCCACCTATATGGTAATTCACAGATGCATGTTTTTTCCCCAAAGGGGATAACTATACATTTCTTGGCATTGAGCTTTAGCCCATGGCTCTGGCACCAAGCATCTGTTTCTGTAAGGCCCTTTTGTAGAGTATCCACATCATCTGGGGATTCAATAATGGCTCCCTGGAAAGGCCCATTGGATTTTTTAAACCAAAGTCTCCCACTCCTCTGGTTCCTACAGTATAGTCTCTGAGGAGTGGAGAAAGTATGCCTACGGCAGAAAGGGTCTTGCCACTCTTCACATCTCGCTAGGGTATCTTTTACCTTGGGACCAAAAAGGGTAGCTCTGTCAAATGGAGCGTTGAAGAATGATGCTTTAAATGGCTCCACAAAGTTGCACAACTGGATTCAAGAATGCCTTCTGATGGCTATTCCTGAACCCACTGCCCCAGTCGTCCCTTCAGCTGCATGAGCACAATGAGCCTCATGAACGAGTTAAAAATTGCTTCAAGGGTTGCATGTTGGGAAGTAACTGTCTTTTACCCTTCAGCAACTGCTCCTGAGAAGGTATCCAAGAGCTCTTTGATCAGAGCCCTCTGTAATCTGGTAAAATGCATCTTATACTTCAAGGACGTGAGAGTGAAGGTCGGTGAAGCATAAACACACTTTCCAAATCTATAGAATGTCCTAGACTCCTTGTTAGGAGGATGAATAGTAGGACTTTCCTCAGCAAGTACCTTTTTGGTGGCTGCCGCTATCCACCATGGTGTCAACAGGAATTCCTTTGGCTTAATGTGGTTCATCCTTAGGAGCTGATAATACATGATCCAGTCCCTTGGGAATTGGATCTATAGCATCGGGCATCTTCCACGCCCACTGAGCGGTCAATTTAATGATAATGTCAGAAAGCGGAGAGATCCAAGAAGTAAACGGTTGGGTGTGAAAAGCCTCCAGGTATACAGATTCCTCTGAAGAAGGTTGGGTGGAGGACCAGCCACCCTTCTGTTTCACGATTTCTAGGATGTCCCCAAAGGAAACATCAGGGGGTGACATGAAGGAACCTTCCACTTCATCAAAATCAATATCTTCAGTGAAAGACTCCTCCGGGGAGTCCAAGTGCACTTTCCATCTTGCACTTTCTTTTCACAGGGACTTCCGCGGGGGGGTGAACTGGGAAAGTATCTGAAGAAGAGACTACTAAAGTAAGAGTTACCTGGGACTTTTGTGCCCTCTGGCTTAGGGATGAGACTGATGGTAGCTCAGGTTAAGAAGATGCAGAATTCTGTACCGACAGGGAAGGCAATGACTAAATCTCAAATAGACAAGGTGTTCTCGATAATTCAGAAGGCTGTCTGCCCCATACAGGGATGGGAGCCCAGAACCGAAAAAGACTCCTTCGGAACCAGGATCACACCCCGCACTGAGGAGGCAGCATCCACAACAGAAGCCTGGGTTGACACTACAAAGGCCGAGGCATTGAGGGACATGGATGGCTCCAAAGGAGCTGAATGAGTTCCATGCATCTCAGACCAGACGAAAGAATCCCAACCCCAGGAGATGTCCGGTGCCAAAAGCTTAGAGGAACTCAAGGTGATTCTTGGAAATGGAGAAAAAGATGCTATCGGAACCAGAGGCAGTCAAAGCCAGGATGGTCGGAACCGAGGGCTCCGAAAGGCTCAGCAGGAGTCAGTGGAGGATATGGGGGTGGCATAGGAAGAATGGTACCAATGTTAGTGTGACTTGGAACCAAGGACAATCCCCTCGCCGTCGGTAGCTGATCCACCAGTCTTATAACATCTACCTCTGAAAAACTCTTAGTAGATCGAACTTATGAAGTGGAAGAAGATTTAGGAGGTCTCACTTCCACAAAAGGACTAGGGGGGTCTGTCTTTAAATGGATCTATGGAAGGAGAATAAGATGTTCTTGGGAGTGGAGGCAGTTCTAATTGCTTCAGTACCAATGCAACAGTAGGTGCTGAAAAAGTAGCTGTTGGCTCAGAGGCCAATTTAGTAGTAGTAGTTCCAGATCTCTTTGGTACCAAGGAAGAGTTTGCCATTTTTCATTTCAGTTCAGAGGACACTGGAACGAGGAAAGCCTTTTCTTAGAAGTAGGAAAAGATAACGATAATGAAGTGTTGGCTTGGGTCTTGAACTCAGAATTGGCCTCGTCAAACCCTAATTTCAGGAGACCCTTCAAAATTAGCTTATTTCTTCTTTCAGTCAAAGTACATGTTGAACACCCGTGACAAATGGAACAGTTTTCTTGAGATGGATCTTGCCAAGACAGTAAACACAGAGTATGCCCATCTGAGTTAGGCATGTTGCCTTCACATTTTTTACACCTCTTAAACCTGGAGATGCCTACAGAAGATTTAGTAGGAGCTTTCTCCTGTTGCTTTTCTGCCATAATGGCAGATAGAAAAAAACTGTCACACAATTATGTGACACAGTAAGGTGAGAGAAAAACAGTGTCTTTTGTTTTTTTTAAAGGATAGTGAAAGAAATACCAACTACAGTATTTGAGAATACCTTAAAAGGTAATAGAAAGAGATAGAAGGACAAGAAAATGGTACCAACGATGGTACTCAACAGTCTACCAATGGTAGAAGTAAATAGGAAAGAGGAATAAAGCTTCGCTAAGTAAGAGAGGAACGGTTAAGTAATACAAAAAAGAAGTTAAGTCTTACCATAACGTTCCATCTGAGTTGTTGATCTTCTTCCAGTCATCACTGATGGGTTTGGTTCCGAACCCTCGGAACAGAGTCGGCCATATACCAAACTCGCGTGCAGCAAAAACTCTTGAGCTAAGCTGCTACCCACAATTCCCTGCACTCAGTTACCTCAGATCGAGTTTGCATGCAACATATAGAAGAAACAAAGTCAGAGGCCATCTCTGCTCAGAAACCCTGAAAGACCACAAAGACCCAGAAGACCAGCCAGGAGCCTTCAGTGGGTGCTGGTGGGAGGGTGTGATGACTGCAAGAAGATCAACAACTCAGATGGAACGTTATAGTACGACATAACTTCTTTATCTGACGTTGTTAATCTTCTTCCTATTCATCACTGATGGGATAGAATCCCAAGCTACTTGGAGAACCTGGGTGGCCCTTATGGAAGAACATTCCTGAGAACCATTGAGCCAAAGGCCACTCTTCCCCTGGAGATCAGATCCAATTTACAATGCTTGATGAAGGTATGGGGTTTAGCCCAAATGGCTGCTGAATAAATGTCATCCATGGAGGCCCTGGAGTGGAAGGCAACAGACGCTGTGGTAGCTCTAGTGGAGAGAGCTTGGACTTGAGCAGCCTTAGATTAATTTGTAAGTGAATATGAGAAGGTAATGCAATCCCTGAGCCATTTTGACAAAGTAACTTTACATACTGCACACCCCAATCTAGGACCAGAAAAAGAAATGAAAAGTTGGTCCAACTTGCGAAAGGACTTAGTTCCGTCCAGGTAGAAACGTAGTTGTCTCTGAACATCCAATGAATGCAGGCAGTATTCTCCCTTGTTTGAATAATTTGGAAAGAATACAGGGAGTTCAATAGACTGGTTAATAGAGAAGTCGGAAACCACCTTGGAGAGAAAGGATGGATTAGTACAAAGTGATACCCTGTCCTTAAAGAAGATCAGATAGGGGCTCTTGATGCATAAGGCTTGCAACTCAGATATTCATCTGGCTGAAGTGACCACCACCAAAAATAAGGATTTTCATGACAGGAATTTTAGATCACATGTTGCAGCAGGTTCAAAAGGGGGTAGAGAGAGAGACTGGAGAACCCGGGAGAGATTCCATGCCTCCACCAGCTGCCTGATAGGAGGTCTGCTATGGAAAATTCCCTTGAGGACGGTCTTGCAAAGTCAGGTAGAAATAAGCGGGACTACATCTGTACCATTATGGAAGCTAGAAATAGCTGCTAAATGAACTCGGATGGTGGAAGCTGATGCAGCATTATCAAACAACTCAGAAAGATAGTGAAGAATAGTAGCACAGGAGTTGAAAACGGATTTAGAATCCGATTATGTGACCCGATAGAGAATCTTTTCCATTTGTCCCTGTAAAGTTTTCTGGTGGATGGTTTACGGGAAGCCAGAATATCACGGACAGATGAGGAGAGGGTTTCCTGCCTGGCAATTAGCGGAAGTGAAGTCAAGCCATCAGCTTGAGAGTGGATAGATTCGGGGGAGTCAGCCCTTGTGGGTGAGACATGACGTCCTGACGAGTGTCCAGGATCCAAGGAGGTTGTAACAGGTGAGGTCGGTGGAAGGGAAATCACACCTGACGAGGCTAGAAAGGGGCAATGAGGATCACTTCGCTTCTCAACCGAATAGCTTTCCTTAAAAAAGGGGGATCAGAGGTATCGGAGGATAAGCATAAAGAAGACCCGCGGGCCAGTCGTGAGTCAAAGCGTCTCTCAGTGACTCCCTGTGAGGGGGAAAGAGGGCAAAGAAGCTGCTGTATTTTGTGTTTGAGGGGGAGGCAAAAAGGTCGCAGCATGGCTGGCCCCAACGGCTGAAGATTTCTGCCGTCATTCTCGGATTGAGAGACCACTCGTGAGGACGGAGGATACATCTGCTCAGCTTATCCGCAATCATACTGGAACTCCCCAGGATATGCGTTGCTATCAGAAAGCGGTTGGAAGCTATCGCCCAATGCCAGATTCTCATGGCCTCCTGGTGGAACTTACCGATGTCCCTGAAGGGGAGTCAGGCCATTCCAAAAAGGGGCTAAAAGCTTGTCCAGCAAACAAATCCTTAGATGGGGAGTACTGGGTCCGTGGTGTAGTGAGAATCGGCACAGAGGATTCCAGTTTAGAAACCAGTAAAAGGGAAATCAGAGCCAAGAACGAGCTCGGAGCTGAAGTCGCAGCTTGGGTGAAGGTCAATAGCAACTCTGAAGAGGCTGTCAGAACCAACGTCAGAGAAGAGATGGGGGAGATCGGTGCAGAGGCAGGCAAACTGGACGGAGTTGAAATCATAGTGGGAGCCGTAGTCATCAGTGCCAGGGCCGGCGTCGACGAGGCAATCATGGCAACTCCTGTATGAACCACTGGAGCCAAACTCGGAGCAGAGGTGGTCAGAACTGAGGAGGTGATTCTAGGCTCAAAGTCGTCTTATGGACCTTGTGCTTATGAGGCTTGCCCCTATCATTGGCCAGTGAAGAGAGGGCAGAACGAGGACTTTTTTTGTCCACAGATGGAGGGGATGAGACCTCCGATGCAGAAACAGCCTCAGAGAAAGAAGCAGGCCTTTGAGAATTAGCTTATTATGTCATTCATTCAGTGTCCGCTGACTGAAACTGGCACAAATGTCACAGGGAGGTTTCGCTGATAAGTGCGGAACCCCCAAACAATAAACACATTCCTCATGCAGATCGCTATTAGGGAGTTTACCATAGCAAGAAGAGCAATGTTTAAACCCCGTTGACCCTTTCTTTTCAGACATATCAACAGTAAACAACACAACGCTTATCTAGAAAGGAAAGTTAGAGCTAGAAAGGAGGGAAATACCAACAATGGCATTGGGAGTACCACAGGGGTAAAAAGGGAAAATACCAACAATGGCACGAGAAAAGAGATACCCATGGGTAGAGCTGAGTAAGTTAATTAGAGAAAAAAAATAATAGTTTGACAGGAAAGAACTCACAAATACTATAAAATACTATAAAAATACAACACTTGCCTGGAGAGCTCGGTTAAACTCTGCTATACAGCTGTACAACAAACGAGATCTGAGGTAACTGAGTGAAGGGCACTGTGGGTAGCAGCTTAGCTCGAGAGTTTTTCGTGCACGCGAGCTTTGTATAAGGCCTACTCAGTTTTGAGGGCTCGGAACCAAACCCATCAGTGATGAATAGGAAGAAGATTAACAACTTCAGATGAAATATTAAGAGAAAAATAGTTTCTAAAAGGAAGAAAGTCTATAGTTTAAACACCACTCACAAAAAAAAGGCCAAAGCTTGAGAGAAGGAAATGAACGTGTCTGGCCTGTGAAGCGGCAAACGAGATATGGGGCAATCTCTGAGGGGAGGATTATGGGTAGAGTTTGGCTCGAGAGTTTGGAGAGCGTAAGCTGAAGTATACTGCTGAGAGTTCCGAGGTTCGGAGCCAAACCCACTGTCAAGGACTGGGTAAAGACCGACATCATCAGATCAAAAGTTTCTTAGTACAGACTTTGTGTCTCTAGCTGCACTGAAAACGTGAGAGATACTATCTTTTATAGCGTGGCCTATAAAGTAATTTAATTTCAGATAATATTTCTAAAGCTTGCTGGACTGAGATTAACCGCCCGTTTCCTCTGTTAAAACAGATACATTTAAACAGTTAAAATAGTGCATGCACATTTCTGTTCTCTTCCAGTAGGGTACACTGTGGATGCATTTCAAACACAAACACTTTATAAAATACCATTTCAACACACGTCTGTACAAACCAGTTTGATATACAAATGACCTACAGTTCTATAGATGCAACGCGACCATCTTATATAAATCATATTGATATTCACAAATGATATACAATTATTTACAAAATTCCAGCTAGCTGTGCTGGCAGTATTTCCTTTCATCAAACCTAGAAGAATGCCTCAGCACAAACAGAAAATGACTGACTTCAATAACTTGCTTAGTTTTTGGTGTCATTCTAAGTGGATTCGGTATCTGTCAGTCTGGAATGACATGATCGACAGACCTTGATGCTTTGCCAGAGATGGTCTTCATCTGTCACTCCTGGGATTTTGGCTACTGGCTAAGGCTCTTGCAACCCCCATAGTGTCTTTTTTAGGCAGTGTCACAAGGACAAAACACCCAATGGAATAATACCAACCAAAAGCAACCTCAAGGTCATGCTGCTAAATGATAGCAGTCTTAACATGAAAGTGTACTCAATGGAAGCACTCCTCTCCCTGGAGGATGTATACATTTATGCAGTCACGGAAACCTGGTTCAAGGCTATGGAGAAGAGCACACTAGCCATACTGAGTTACACCTCCTTCCACACATTCAGACCACAAACAGAAGGCAAGAAAACTAAAGGAGGTGGTGTATCAGTATTAATCAAAGATAAATAAACCTCTAGATAGATTAAACAGTATGATGCCATAGAGATAACTTCAGGTGCAATTAACTGTTGGTAGGAAAAAGAAGTTATGTACTCATAACATTCCATCTGACTGAGTAGTTGTACTTCATTTGTCTTCAACCTGTGGTAATACGGATCTGAGGATGCAAAAATTACTAGCATCAGCTCAGAGCTCCAGACTCCTCCCCTTACCCATATAGTACACCTCCACTGCCTTCCATTCCCAGATCGAGTTTGCAGAACTTATACTTAGAACCTGACTTGATAACATACTACAGCCCGTAGGCTGAACATGCACCAAAGTCCGGGGAAAGGAAAGAGGGACGGTTGAAGACAAATGAAGTACGACTACTCAGATGGAATGTTATGGTGAGTACAGAACTTCTTTATCTGAAGTAGTTTACATCATTTGGTCCTCAACCTGTGGGACAGAGTCCTCAGCTACTAAACTCCTGGGAGACCCTCATGGAAGGATATTCCAGAGCACCGCGGAGCCAAAGGATGCTCTCCTTCTACAGGTCAAATTCAATTTGTAATGGGAAATAAACGTACGAGATAAGGACCAAGTAGCTGCAGAGCAAATGTCATTCAAAGACACCCCAGACCAGAAAGCTGCAGACGTAGCCATGGACCTAGTGGAATGAGCTTTAACCTAATCTGAAGACATGCTTTTGTCTTTATAGACCTGCAGGATGCATGAAGAAATCCATCTAGCTATAGTGACCTTGGAAATAGGTTTGCCCAAAAAGGGTATACAGAACGAAACAAACAATTGATCGGATTTACGAAAAATTTTTGTCCTGTGTAAATAGAATCGTAACTGTTTATAAACATCCACCATATGTAGTTTGTATTCCATCCTGTTGGCAAAACTGGAAAAGAACACAGGCAAATTTATAGTCTGACTGATATTGACTAGTGATGCCACCTTAGGAAGAAAAGATAGGTTGGTTTGAAGGGAAAAAAGAAGTTATGTACTCAACATAACGTTCCATCCAAGTAGTTATACTTCATTTTTCTGCAACCTGTGGGTATTCGGATCCGAGCCAGCAAATTATTTTCTAGCATCTGCTCCAAGCTCCTCCCCCTACCCATAATGCACCACCATCTCCTGCCTTCCCTCAGATTGAGTTTGCTGCAACTATACACATTAGCAACTCAGCCCAAAGAACCCAACATACTTATGGATATGATAAGGTCAGGGGGACGAAGGGAGGGAAGGCTGCAAAAAAATGAAGTATAACTACTCAGATGGAATGTTATGGTGAGTACATAACTTCTTTATCTGAAGTAGTTAACTTCATTTTATCTGCAACCTGTGGGTCCCAGCTACTTAAATCCTGGGAGGCCCTCATGGAAGGATATTCCTGAGCACCGCAGAGCCAAAGAATGCTCTTCCTCTGTAAATCAGGTCTAATGTATAATGAGAAATGAAGGTATGTGGATTTGCCCAACTTGCTGCTACGCAAATGTCATCCAAGGAAACCCTAGACCAAAAGGCAGCAGAAGTCATTATGGACCTGGTAGAGTGAACTTTAATTATACCAAGAGGAGATAAACTTTTTGCTTTGTAAACATACAAAATGCAAAGTGTGATCCATCTAGCTAAGGAAACCTTGGCAATGGCCTTTCCCAAAAAAAGGTTTGGAAAAGGAAACAAACAAATGGTTGGACTTGCAGAATGACTTTGTTCTATGAAGATAGAAACAAAGTTGTCTATGAACATCTAACAAGTGAAGTTTATATTCACCCTTGTTTTAGAAAATGGGAAAGAAAACGGGTAGATTAATAGACTGGTTTATGTTTGATCCAGATGCCACTTTGGGTAAGAATGAAGGATCTGTACGGAGAGATACCGTATCCTTATGGAAGACCAAATAAGGAGGCATGGCAGAAAAAGCCTGAAGCTCAGAAACCCTCCTGGCTGATGTAATGGCCACTAGAAAGGCTGTCTTCCAAGACAAAAATTTTAGATCCAGTGAAGCTGCAGATTCAAAGGGAGGAGCCACCAATGCCTGGAAAACGAAGGTAAGGTCCCAGGGAGGCACCGAATCTTTGAAAGGAGGACGCAAAAGAAAGTGCCTTTAAGAAAAGCCTTACACAGCCTAGAAGAAGCTAAGGCGATGTTATCTTCCCTAACATGAAAATTAGAAATGGCTGCCAACTGTACTTTCACAGTGGAGAAGCTAGCTCCTTGCTGAAAGATACTACTTAAAAAATCTACCACCAGAACAGGGGCTGTAAAAGGATCCCGGTTCCTGTGAAAGACCCAAATGGAAAAACGCTTCCATTTACTGCAATAAACTTTCCTAATGGAAGCTTTAAGAGAGTCCACTAGTATAGATTTTACAGAGGATGAAAGACCGGGAGTCCTGGCAATCAATGGAACTGGAGCAACCAAGCTGTCAGCTTGAGGCTGTCCAGGTTAGGCGGGCAGGCACCCTAAGGTTGAGAGATTAGATCAAGGCAGGGATCCAGAATCCACGGAGGCACTAGAAGATGAGACCAAAGGAAAGGAAACCAAACTTGGCGAGGCCAGAATGGGGCAATGAGGATCACTTTGCACTCCAGTCGGCAAGCTTTCTGAAGGAACTTCGGAATGAGTTGTAAAGTTGGGTAAGCATACAGAAGCCCAAGGGGCCAAACATGGGCTAGAGCGTCTCTCGGCATCCCCTGGGGAGGGAATCAGAGCGAAGAACTCACTGCACTTCGCGTTGGAAGGAGATGCGAAGAGATCGCAGCAAGGCTGCACCATGCAAGGAAAATCTCCTCTGCTATTGACTGTTTCAGAGATCACCCGTACGGCATCAGAATAGCCCGACTCAATCTGTCCACTAAAATGTTGGAGTGTCCCGAGATGTAATCACAAATCTACTGGTGGAAGTTGCCCACTCCCACACTCTCATGGTCTCGCGATACAGGGGATAGGATCTGGTTCCCCCTTGTTTGTTGACATACTAGACAACCGATATATTGTCTGCATTGCAATCATTCCGAGAGGGAGGACAGTGTGAAAGGTTTTTAATGCTAAAAGCACTGCTCTCATCTCTAGAACATTTATGTGCAACTTGGTCTCTGTCTGGGACCACATGGCTTGGACTGTCCTTCCCAAACAGTGACCCCCCCCCCACCCAAGTTGGGAGGCGTCCGTGGTCACTGTGGCTTGGACTGGGGATGACACGAAGGGGCGCCCCGCTGCAACCTCCGGTGAACTGAGCCAACAAAGGAGGGGCATTCTGCAGGTGTGACTGATCCTGATTGGAAAATCCATGGGCAGGTCTAGCCAACACCACTGGACGTCCGAACCTGCATATGAAGGCATGCGCAAGGAAGAATACATATAGAGGCAGCCATGGAGCCCAGAGCCCGGAGAACATCGCTCGCCTTTGGAAATTTGAGGTTCACTATTTGAGCTATGTGACACCTGAGATGTAAGATCCTTTCTGGTGTTAAGAAAACTTTTAGCTGCAAAGTGTCTAGCCGTGCCCCGATGAAGTCTAGAACTTGTACTGGTTGCAATAGGGATTTGTGAACATAGACTGTAATCCCCAATCGAGCTGCAAAGAGAAGAAAGTAGTCTCGGGCCAGACACAGAAGATGCTTGGTGGATGCAGCGAAGAGCCAGTTCAGGTATGGAAAGACCTGAATTCCCTGAAGCCTCAGGTGAGCTGCTACGACTGCCATTACCTTGGTGAACACCCTGGGGGCTACGGTGAGACCGAAAGGTAGAGCTCTGAACTGGAAGTGACTGGCTCCCAGACTGAAGCGAAGAAACCTCCTGAAGCTTCTGTGAACTTTGATATGGTAGTAAGCATCCTGGAGGTCTAACGAGCACATCCAGTCGCACTCTCGGAGATAAGGTAGAATGGACTGTAAAGGTGACCATCCGGAACTTTTGTTTGGCGAAGGACAGGTTCAAGGTTGACAGGTTCAAGATGGGCCTGAGGTCCCCAGTCTTTTTTGGCACTAAAAAGAACCTGGAGTGAACGCCTAATCCAGACTGGCCTAAGGGGACCGGTTCAATGGCTCTTTTTTGAAGTAGCTTTAAAACCTCTAAAGCTGCGGCCTCCCTGTGAGCGGGTGGAACATCTGGGTGGTGTCTTGTAAGCCCAAGAGGGGCAACAAATGGGATAGTGTAGCCTCTGGATATTTGTAGCAACCAACGATCTGCAGTTATGGACTCCCATGCCGCTGGGTGCAATGACAATCCCCCCCCCCCCCCGACTGCCTCCAGAGTAGGACAGTCGGGCAACCCCTCAGGGATGTTGGGCAGTCCTGTCAGAAAAAGGTTCTGTAGACCCGAAATTCCTAGGAACCCCTCCACCTCTGGGTCGGCATCGATCCTGTCCCCCTTTGCCTCTAGGGGAATAGCTGTCCTGAGACTTTCGGGAAAACTGTGATTTCTGGAACCATATCTTCTTTTGCCCTCTTTCATTCCTAGAAAAGGACCACTGAGGGTTAGAGAAGCGGATCTCGACAGAAGACAAAGTCTTCCCGTCTTTTTCGCTATGGACAAGTGTGTCACGTACTGTCTTCCCAAAAAGGGTGGCCGAAGTAAGGGGGCATTAATAAATGACGCCTTGAAAGGGTCTGCAAACTGACACAACCTGAGCTAGGCTGAAGCCTCATGGCTATGCCTGTCCCAGCCACCCTAGCCATTCCTTCTGTAGCATGGGAAAGGAGACGCATGGACGTGTTCGATACCGAATTCAGAGTCGACATTTTCGTGGAGAACAGTTGTTGGTCCTGCTGCGATAAGGACTCTGGAGGCGACTCAGCGAATTCTGAGACAAGGTTTCGCTGAAGCCGGATAACATGTGCCAAACAGTTCAGCGCACGGATGGAAAAAGTCGCTGACGAATAAACATTCTTCCAAACCTATCCACCGACCTGGACTCCTTGTCCGGAGGGTGGACTGAGGAACTTTCCTGTGCTAGTTCCTTCTTGGTGGCTGCTGCAACCACCATAGCGTCAATGGGGGCTCCTTTAGACCACGGTTGTCTGTTGGAGGGAGGAGACAGAATCTTGACAGGGCGTTTGGGGATAGGCTCTACGGTGTCAGGCTCCTTCCATGCCTGCGTGATAAGGTCCACCAAGGGATCCACTGGAGGGGACACCCAGGAAGTAGATGGGCCCATGCCAAAGGCCTCCAGGAACACGGACTCATCCGTAAAAAGGTTTTTGGGCTGACCAATCTCCCCTCTGGCAGAGAATCTCCATGATGTCTCCGAAAGAGACATCTTCAGGAGGTGACCTGGGGGAACCTTCTCCCTCCTCTAAGTCTGTGTCCGTAGTGAAGGACTCAGGGGTGTCCAAGTGCCTCCTTTTGCACTTGCGCTTACGGTTGCCCTCTTCAGTGGGACACTCCAAAGAGGACTTGTGAGCCACAGGGGGTTCTTCAGAGGGAATAATCTGGGGGTCCTCTGGCACGGGCTGTCCTTGAGACAGGATGAAGAGAGTAGACACTAAATGTAGCAGGGTCTGGGTGGAATCCGAGGAGATGGGCTGGGGTCTCAATCCTTGAGAGAGAACCCTCTCCACCACTTTGAACGCCGATGGAGAGTGTACCTCCTTGGCACCCAGCAAGGAAGAAGCCCTCCCAAGGTCCAAAGCAGGGATCAGAGCCAAAGCAAGGGTAGCCTGAGGTCCAAAGGAACGGTACAGATCCAAACAAGCCGGAGCCGAAGAAGAATCCGTTCACTCGGGTCCAACTCCCTGTCCACAGTTCCGAGAGTCACCCGGATCCGAACTAGCTGGATCAAAGGAAAGCAAGCTAACAGATGGAGTCGAGGTTGGAGGAACCATCAGCGCCGAGCTACCAGCTCCAAAGAGCCTCGGATCCAAAAAAACGGAAGCAGTCACCCGGATCAGGGAAGGAGAGATGGGGTGGAAAAAGGGCATAGAGGTCCCCCTCTAGAGGGGCCTGGCAAGACTCCCATCTGTATTCGGGCCTGAAGAAATCTCCGCATCATCTTGTCCATGTCTTAAGTCTGATAGGCTCAGAGACGATTGTGAAGAAGCAACCGACTCGGATCTGGCTGGTCTGCACAGTAAGGGTGAGGAAGGCCTTAGATCCGAAGATTCCAGTGGCTCCGGCAAGAAACTGGGTGATCGGAGCCATGGAGAAACTGGCCTCGAAGTCTTAGGAGGAGGGCTAAGGAAAGGCACCCTGTCAATGAATCTCTTGCGAGGCCTATCCCTCCTCCTTTCTTTACCCTCCCGGTGCCTTTCTCTGTCCTTGTCTCTGTCTTTTTCTTTTTGCTTGTCTGCCCCAGCACTAGAAGAAGCGGGAGTTTGAGTCCCTGTCTGGGTGGGAGTACCGGAGACCGAGGCCGAAGCAGAATCCAGCAAAGAAGCAGGGAGTAGACCCATGGCGACCAATTTGGCCTTTCAATCCCTGACAGCTCTTGGGTTAAAACCCGCACACTGGGTGGATAAATGGGGCACTCCCAAATAAATTACGCACAGAGTGTGACCATCAGCCGGTGAGAGCTTGTGGCCACACACTGTACATTTTTTGAAGACTGATTTAGGCTGATCAGCCATAGTCCAAAACTGAACGCCACTCCCTACAGAAAGAATACAACACACACACTCTGAGGGAAAGTGGGGCTAACAGCAAATAACAAGACAAAAAACTTTGTTTTTATTTTCAACTGATGAACAAAGTGTTATACTAATGTGGGAGGTAGGATACACTATCACAGACGCACTAAATAGGAACAAGAATCCCAACTTACTTATCCCTGAGATCAGAGCAGAGACACCAAGATGCTCACTGTGGCGCGGCAAACAAGATCTGAGGGAAGGCAGGAGATGGTGCATTATGGGTAGGGGAGGAGCTAGGAGCAGATGCTAGAAAATAATTTGCCGTCTCGGATCCGATATGGATCCGAATACCCACAGGTTGCAGATAAAATGAAGTTAACTACTTCAGATCTATCTTTATGAAAAATCATGTACGGGAATTTTATGGACAAGGCCTGTAGTTCCGAAACCCTTCTAGCAGAGGTATTCGCCACCAGAAAAGTTGTATTCAACTATAGAAATTTTAGATCTGCAGTTGCGGCAGGTTCGAAAGGCGAAGCAACCAGAGCTTGGAGAACCAGAGAAAGGTCCCATGGCGGGACAGGATCTTTGACTGGGAGACGTAGCAAACAAGTGCCTTTAATAAAGTCTTGACACAGTCTAGAAGATGCCAAGGATGCAGAATTCTCACCTACAAGAAAATGCAACATGGCAGCCAACTGAATTTTGACAGTAAAAGAATTAGCTCCATGCTGGAAAATATCAGCTAGAAAATCAAGAAAGGCGGAAATAGGACCCGTAAAAGGATCTACCTCTGAGAGGCCCAGAAAGAAAAACGTTTCCATCTGCTGCAATAAACGTTTCTGGTAGAAGACTTATGAGCAACTACTAAAATAGACTTAACTGAGGAGGAAAGTCTGGGAATCCTAGCAATCACGGGAACTGGAGCAGCCAAGCCATGAGCTTCAGGCTGTCAAGACTCGGATGAGGCACACCCGATGGGTGTGAAATCAGATCCTGAATGGGATCTAAGATCTAAGGTGGAGCCAGAAGGTGACACCAAAGGAAGAGAACCCATACCTGGCGAGGCCAGAACAGGATAATGAGGATCACCTTGCTCCCCAATAGACAAGCTTTCTGCAGAAACCTCAGGATGAGAGGAACTGGCGGGTAAGCACACAGAAGAACGGGAGGACAAGCATAAACTAGAGCATCTCTGGGGGACTCCCCCGGCAGGGGGTTCAGAGTGAAAAACCTGCTGCACTTCTCATTGGAAGGGGATGCGAAGAGATCGCAGCAAGGCTGACCCCACTCGCTGAAGATCTGTTCCGCTACTGATAGATTCAGAGATCACTCGTAAGGCATCAGAATGGTCTGACATGGCCTGTCTGCTAGAATGTTGGACCATCCCAGAATGTGCATTGCGACAAAAGGGATAAGATCTGGTCCCTCCCTGTTTGTTGATATAACAGACTACTGACATGTTTTCTGATTGAATGGCAATTGTCGCCAGAGGAAGAAAGGCATGAAGGGCCTGCAACGCTAGGACCACCACCCTTATCTCTAGGACACATATGCAAGCTGGTCTCTAAGGGGGACCACAGGCCTTGAACTGTCCTACCCGAACAATGCCCCCCCCACCAGAGTTGGGAGGCATCCATGGTCACTGTGGTTTGGGCGGGAGCTGGAAAAAAGGATCCCTCCAAAATGTCCGGAGAGCTCACCCACCATATGAGGGACGACCAACACACTTGTCTCAGATGGATAGGTTAGTATTAAATCCAACAGGGACCACTGAACTGCTAGAGTCCACTGAAGAATCCTAATGTGTAGCCAAGCACACAGAAGGAGAGTTATGGTCTCCGCCATCGAGCCTAAGGCCCTCAACACTGATTCCGCTGTCAGGAGGTGAGAATGGTAAATTATGGAGACATGCATACTGAGGTATTGAACTCTCTCCGAGGTCAGGAACACTTTGCATTGTAGTGTGTCTATCCTGGCACCAATGTAATCTATCACCTGTACAGGCTCTAGTAGAGACTTGACTGTGTTGATTGTGATACCCAAACTCAGGGCAAGTGTCAGAAAGTAATCCCTGGTTTGGGAAAGCAGACGGCTGGTGGGAGCAGTAAGAAGCCAATCGTAAAGGTACGGATAGACATGAATCCCCTGAAGCCTCAGGGAAGCGGCTAAAACCGCCATCAATTTTGTAAACACCCTGGGGGCTGTAGTGAGACCAAAGGGTAGGGCTCAAAATTGATAATGATGAGCCCCTAGCCAGAAGCAGAGGAACCTCCTGGAGCTTCTGTGCATCTTTATGTGATAGTAAGCATCCTAGAGATCTAAAGAGCACATCCAGTCGCTCTCTTGCAGGTACGGCATGATGGACTGCAGTGTGACCATCCAAAACTTTTTTTAGCAACGGACAGGTTCAGGGTAGAGAGGTCCAGGATGGGCCTTAAGTCCCAGTTTTCTTTGGCACCAAAAAGAACTTGGAGGAGACACCCAATCCGGACTGATCTGGGGTGACAATTTCGATGGCTCGTTTTCCTAGCAGCTTGGAAATTTCCTGAGCTGCTGCCTCCCTTTGTGTGGGTAAAACATCTGGGAGGTGTTTGGGAGGTATGGGGCAACCCACTAAATGGACAGAATATCCTCTGGATATGATTTGAAGCACCCAGCGGTCCGTTATGGACTCCCATTCCACTGGGTGCAAGGACAATCATCCTCGACTACCTCCAGAGTAGAGCAGCCTGGCAACCCCTCAAGGTTGCTGCCCGGGTCTGTCCAAGAATGGGTCTCGAAACCCTAAGTTTCACGGACCCCCTCTGCCTCTGGACTGGCGTTCATTCTGCCCCCCCTCTGCCTCTACAAGAAGAAGAGCCCCGAGTGTCCTGGGAATACTGAGACTTCCGGAACCACATCTTCTTTTGCCCTCTCTGGTTTTGGGAAAAGGACCTTTGAGGGTTAGACAAGCGGATTCCGATGGCAGACAGTGTCTTCCCGTCGTCCTCACTCTGGACTAGTGTCTCCTTGATAGTCTTACCGAAAAGAGTGGAGCCGTCATAAGGGGCATTGGCAAAGGACGCCTAAAAGGGTTCGGTGAACTGGCACAACCTGAGCCAGGCATTACGACTCATGGACACACCGGACCCAGCTGCCCTAGCCTCTCCTTCCATACCATGGGAAAGGAGATGCATGGACATATTTGATACTGCTCTCAGAATTGCCATTTTGGCAGAGAATGAAGCCTTGTCCTCCCACGACATGGACTTGGGTGGAGACTCCTCCAGCTCCTTCACTAGGTCACGCGGGAGTCTCGCGACATGGGCCATGTACTTCAGTGCCCAACAGAAGCATACACCTGATTCCCTAGGCGGTCCATCATCAGTGACTCTCGGGTCAGGAGGGTGGACCGAGGAACTTTCCTGAGATAGTTCCTTCTTCGTGGCTGCTGCTACCACCATGGCGCTTCCACTGGGGAGCCCTTGTTTCAGGAAGGCCTCTCAATAGCGGGACTCAGAACCTTATCAGGGCACTTGGGGATTGACTCAATGGTATCTAATTCCTTCCACGCCCGTGAGGTGATCAAATCCACTAAAGGATCCGCGAGAGGGGACACCCAAGACGTAGATGGGCCCTTGCGGAAAGCCTCCAGTAACACAGACTCATCAGAGTAGGGCTTGGGGGCAAACCAACCTCCCCACTGGAGCAGGATCGCCATGATGTCTCCAAAGGAGACATCATCGGGAGGTGATCTTGGGGAGCCCTCCCCACCATCTAAATCTGTGTCCTCGGTTAGGGACTCGGGGGAATCCAAGTGCCTCCTTTTGCACATATGCTTGTGAGGCATATCTCCCGTGGGGCTCTCCGGGGAGCACTCATAAGGCATCTGTTCCTCTGGGGAAACCGTCTGGGGCTCTTCGGGCACAGGCCGTCCTTCTGGTAAGACAATGGGGAACAGAGACAGAGCCAAGGGAGTCTTGGAGGAGTCAAAAAAGGTGGTCAGGGGTCTTGATCTGATGGAGAGGACCCGTTCTGCCACATCGAACTATGAAGGAGAGCGGACCTCCTGTGAAGCTAAGAAGGAGGCCAGTTTCCCCGGATGTGACGTGAGAATCAGAGCCAGACCCGAAGTAGATGGCGCTCCGAGGGAGGGAACCTGGCCTAACAACGTCGGAGCTGATGGAAACGGTTCCACTCCTTCGGATCAGACAACCAGGCTGCGGCTCCAAAAGCGGCTCGGATCCGAACTGGTCAGATCCGAGATGCTCCAGGCAGCTGTTGGCGTAGAGGACGCAAGGACCGTCGGCACCACCCCCCTGAACAAGGCATCGGAGCCGAGAACTCTGAAGTCGAAGGTCGGATCGAGGAAGGAGAAATGGGCTGAAAAAAGGGAAATGAGCTCACCCCTCCTGAGTGAGGGGGGGGGTGAGGTGGCAAGACCCCGATCTGGATCTGTGTATGGATAAAGCACCACATCATCTTATCCAGATCCATGTCCGATAAAGAACGGGTCAACCAAGACGAGGCCACGGACTCCGACCTGGTCGGTCGGGGAACCAAGGCCTGGGAGACTGAACATGCCTCCTCCGGCTCCAGGGAGAACCTCGGAGACTGGAGCCAAGGGGAGTCATAGGTCCGTGCAGACTTGCTCTGGGATGAAAAGTCTGGGGACCTCTTCCTTTTCTCCTTAGTCTTCGACGATCTCTCCCGCTCTCTACCTCTCCTCTGCTACCACAGGCTTAGATGCAGGAGTTTGAGTCCCAGCCTGGGAGGGAGGGGTAGCCAGAGCAAGAGAAGCAGGAGAGGCAGCCACAGCAGCCGCTTTGACTGAAGCCGAATACGAGGAAGGAGGATCAGTGGCAGGCAGAAGACCTTTGAGGGCCAACTTGGCCTTTCTATCCTTCAAAGCTCGGGGATTGAACCCCGCACAAATGGAGCACTCCATATTAAGGTGGGCCACACCTAAGCAAAACACACACAGAGTGTGGCCATCTGCTGGGGAGAGCTTATGGCCACACTCTGTGCATATGCTTTTCAGCCATACTATCAAACAAGAAGCCTTAAAAAAAGAAAGAGACAGACCAAAAACTTTCTTTCTTTAGACTAATAACACACCCACTTACCACACTAGACTGACTAAGGAAGGGAGGGGCACCACAGACAAACTACTCTAACTACAGCTACAAACTTACACTCGACACCAAAGCGATGGGAGGGGAGAAAGGGTACCTATACTAACCTGAAACGGCTAAAAGTAACAGAAAATTTAGAAAAACTTACAAATCAGAATTCACCCTGCTAGCTGGAGCTCTAGAAACATGATGTTTTGCAAATCGCAGCAAATGAGATATGGGGGTGGAAGGCAGTGGAAGTGTATTACGGGTAAGGGGAGGAGTCTGGAGCTCGGAGCTGATGCTAACAATTTTTGCCGGCTCGGATCCAATACGGATCCCTATTCCCACAGGTTGAAGACCAAATGAAGTAAACTACTTCAGATCACCTATTCAAGTCATTGTCACCTACAGAGCCCCCTCCATGAATCAGGACACCCACTCTGCCTATTTGGATCAACTTGAGTCTATCAAGATACATCAGAACACACAGTTTTGGGCGACTAACTACCCTACCACTGACTGGGTGAATTACTTGTGCTCAAACTCACCTTCCTAAAGGTTCCTTGACTTCGTCACCTCCAATGCCCTGGACAAGCAGCTAGACTAAAAAACGTCTCCAAAGCAGATTATAAGGGTCTATATTGAATTAGCGAATGCTTAGAAGAGAGAACGCCAATTCATCAACCCCTATTAAGCGAAAGCTTACAATCTCAAACACCCGGAACAGCGATTTTTTTCAAAGGGAAAAAAATTGCTGGGCTGGTTTCGGGAGTTAGCCATTTCCTCCACTGTGGTGCGATCTCGGAGTTCGGATATTTAAGTATGGGGATATGAGGGGCAAAGCCCCCCACATTATATAATGTTGTAAGTTTTTTTTTTTTTTTTTTTTTTTTTTTGTGTGGACCAGTGATTTTTTTCCCTGTGAAAAAAAAATCGCTGTTCCAGGTGTTAGAGATTTTAAGCTTCCGCTTAAAAGGCATCGATGAATTAGCATTCGCTTTTCTAAGCGTTCCCTAATTTAATATAGACCCGATTATAACCTCTTTGGGGATGGTATAAACAGCTTCACTGCACCTCCCCCTTCAAACAGAACCGGTAATTATGTCGAACTCTACACCAATGCCCTACACAAGCACCTGTATAACTGCATTGACTTGGCAGTACCTGTTAGGACCAAAACAAGCTCTTCAAGGAAGAGCAAACCTGTCTGGTGGACAACCACCATTAAGAGGCTTTACAATAAAAGGAAGAAACTGTGGTCTAAGAGTATGGAGGAGCAGGCTTTAAACAAGAGACACTCCCTTCTCAGCTTAAATAAGCAAATAAGATTTCTTGTAAAGTCCTCCAAAGCAAATTTTGAATCCAAGTTAGCTTCCTCAACAAAGGACAACCATAAGGCATACTTCAGTTACATATGTAACCTAAAATGTAAGGCCCAGATTTGTGCTGAACTGGTAGTTAATGGTAATTGCATATACTGACCCAATGGACATACCTAACCTGCCAGCTGACAGGTTTGGTGAAAACTTCATTACCCTGTCCCCGCCCCAATTACCTCATGACATCTCCACCACCTGTCCCCCTACCCTGTATATCTAAAGAGAAGGTCATAAATGCCCTTTCCAAGGCCAAAAACACAGCATCAATGGGACCTGATAACACTGCAGGCTACGTTCTATACGGGCTCAAACAAGAATTAGCATCACCATTAGAAACTCTTTTCAATCACAGTCTAAGCACTGGATTCATCCCAACTGAATGGAAAACAGCCACCGTTATCCCCTCGCACAAAGATGGTGTTTCTACTGACCCCAAGAACTAGACTTATTAGCCTGACTAGCCTAATATGCAAGGCCACGGAGAGAATCATCATGGACCTTATCAACGAAGATATAGGTAATCTCCCAACACTAGATCCTACCCAGTTTGGATTTGTCACGGGGACATGTTAAAGCTGGTGGACTTCTTCGACACAGCCTACCTACACCTAGCCAAGGCATTTGACACTATCCTTCACTCAGGCATCATCGACAAATTCTCCCAGTTCAATATCAACCCTTATATCATAAGGTGGGTTGTGAACTGTCTCACTAATAGAACCCATACAGTCAAAATAGGGGAATCCACTTCCAACAGCGGAGACCTGTAACCAGTGGCATTCCATAGGGATTGGTCCTGGGATCCCTCCTGTTTGGAATCTACTTCTCCAAAGTACAAGCTAAAAACCAAGGGACTGTGGCTGAACAAGTTTTCTGACGACTGTAAACAGGGTGTGGTTACAGAATCTTTAAACAATGTCAACATCCTTCAAAAAGGTCTTAAGCAAACAAATGACTGGTGCCAAAGTCAAGGTCTCAAACTCAACGAAAAAAATGTATCATCATCCCTTTCGGTAAGAGCGATGTTCCTACAAATTACCATATCAATGACAATACCCTAAATATACACTCATTGGTGAGAGATCTGGGCATTCAGGTTGACAGCAACCTTGCCTTTGTTCACCATGTCTCCACAGTAGTAAGAAAGGCATTCTATATGGCTTATATCATAAGTAAGGGCATTGCCTCAAGAAAAGGAGAAGTTATCGCCCTGTACTCATCACTCATTAGGTCAATAACGGAGTACAATGCCCCTTTTGGTATGTACCTTTCAAAGCACCTGCAGCAACTGGAGAAACCACAAAGGTTCCTTACAAGGAAGATTCAAGGCCTTCAGCAGCTATCCTATGTGGACCAGCTGAAATCACTGTCACTTTATTCTGTTTCATACAGACTACTCAGAGGCAATCTCTGTCTTGCATATAAGGCAATCTCTGACCCTGCTTTACTGAAAATGTTACACATCTACAAGTCAAATGGCACATGGGTTATTAGCTCTAAGGACCTAAACCTAGTATGTGACATCAATAGAAAATGATGGAGGGACAGAGTTGTCTCCCAGAGGTTACCACACTTCTGGAATAGATTCCGATTTCACGTCAAACACAGCACCTCATTGGCCCTCTTCAAATGCAACCTGGACATCTGGATGGGTAACCATAAATTTACCCCGGGGGTTCCATCTGGGTTCCTCTTGGATAGAGGAAATAGGTGCTGATCGTGGTAACAAGGGTAAATATGGCTAGGCTTTTAAGAGCCTTCGGGCCATTAGCCTAGTAACTTTTTGTGATACTATGACTGGGGGTTGGGGGTGTGGGTTCTTCTACAGTGAATCACCAATGTAAGGAATTCTAACAAGTGAAAATTAAGTTGCCAGAAGATGGCCAAATCAATGAATAATGGCATGCTGAAGGAGACCAGTCTTGTGGAATCACAGCTGAAGTAATAATGCTTAAAAAAGAACTGAACAGACGACCATGTAAGCTAGCTATATTTCCTGTGTCTGGCTGACAACTTACTGCATAATATAGTACTGGCTGACCAGAGAAAAGTGCTAACAAACACTGCCTGAACACCCCCCAATACACTGGTTGACATCAGTACATGTATGGGGGTAGCACATAACAGGAGGGAAGCACAGTGGCCCAGGGTCCCCAATACACTAAAATAGAGACAGGTGATAGTTCAGAAACAAAGAAGTTATGTACCTACCATAACGTTTGATGTTTGTAGTCCAGCTCACCCTTCATTCTTACTATTAGGAATGGACTGAACCTCGGCTCCGACTCGGCCATAATCAACTCGAAAATTTCCGGTTGGCTCGTGGCTAGGAGGTATTCCATGATGCATCACTAAAACAACCCAGATCTTGTTTGCTGCAAGGAGAACGATACAGAGACAAAAAACAAACCAAGTCGAAAGGACTAACATAACCAAACAAACAGGAGACACTCTACCCCCAGGTCCTCACGGAGGGAGCAGAAGGATGGTTAGGTAAGAATAAAGGGCGATATGGACTACAAACATCTAATGTTATGGTAGGTGCATAACTTCTTTATGTTCTGTAGTCCTATCTCGCCTTCATTCTTACTCTTGGGACAGCGTCCCTAGCACCTTCATCTTGGATGGCTCATTGGAAAATGATCCTGAGTACTGTGGAACCAAAGGAAGACCTGTTTCTGGAAGCCATATCCAATTTGTAGTGAGTAATGAATGTATGAGGTGAAGCCCATGTTGCTGCAGCACAAATGTTGTCTATTGGAATTTTGGCCTGAAAAGCTACCGAGGTAAACACAGACCTGGTAGAATGAGCTTTCACCTTGAAGGGAAGATCTTTGTCACCAGATGAATAGACAGAGGAAATGCAGCTGGAAATCCAGTGAGATAATGTGACTTTAGAAACTGGAAGGCCCTTCCTAGTATCTGAAAAGGAAACAAACAATTGATCTGACCTTCTGAAATCTTTAGTTTTGTCCAGATAAAAATGCAATTGTCTTTGCATATCCAGCTGGTGAAATCTGCACTCTGCCTTGTTAGAAAAATTAGGGAATAATACAGGCAATTTAATAGACTGATTAATATTGGCTTGAGAAGAAACCTTAGGAATAAAGGAAAGGTTTGTCCGTAAGGAGACCCTATCTTTGTGAAAGACCAAACAAGGGGGCATAATGGAAAGAGCTTGCAGTTCAGAGACCCTTCTTGCAGAAGTGATGGCCAATAAAAATATAGTTTTCCAAGATAAAAACTTCAGGTCACATGTAGCTGAAGGTTCAAAAGGGCTCAACGTAAGTTTATGGAGAACAAAGTTCAAATTCCATGGTGCCACCAGATCCATGACTGGGGGTCTTTAAGGTGGTCCCTTTAAAGAAGACCGTACACAGCCTATGAGCCATAAAATTAGGTTCACTGGCCAAATGAAAAGTGGAAGTGGCTGCCAATTGAACTTTAACAGTGGCAGCTGCTGAACCTTGGTTGAATAACTGAGAAAGGAAGTCAAAAATGGCAGAAATGGGAGCTGTGTAAGGATCCAGGTTTCTCTCATGGGCCCAAAAGGAGAATCTTTTCCATTTACTGGTATAAATTTTTCTGGTAGAAGGTTTGTGAGAGGATGTCAGGATGTGTACAACGTCAGGAGAGAAGTCATGAAGCCTGACGAGGGATGGAATTGGAGCAGCCAAGCTGTCAGGTTGAGGGTGTGGAGTGAGGGATGGAACACACCCCTGACATATGCGTCAGCAAATCTGGCACTGGGTCCAGAGTCCACGGTTCGTCCATTAGATGAGGTCCAAGAAAGGGGAACCAAATCTGTCAAGGCCAGTAAGGAGCAATTAAGATCATTTTGCTTCCCAAGGATATTGCTTTCTGAATTACCTTCAATATGAGGGGGAAAGGAGGGAAAGCAAAGAGAAGTCCCAAGGGCCAATCGTGAACGAGTGCATCTCTTGTTGTTTCCCCTTTCCTCATAATGAGGTACACTTAAGCATATTTGGATCCTCCACAAACTACTCTGTCTACTTAAATACATCAACACAGGACTAGCAACCTCCGGAAATAGGCTGCACAGCACCTAAAACTCTTCCTCACTTTTATCAACCCCCCCCCGACCCTATAACGCTCCATGTCTGATCTCTACTCCGCAGCTCTCTTAACGTGTTCCATGAAACACCAGAGAAAACTATCTCAGGCTCCTTTCATGCTATTTTAGCAGTTAAAGTTCATATTGCTATCTTGATATGTTTTGATAGATTCTTACTGTTTTTCAGATCAACTGTTTCTTTTCCTGAGATTTTAAGTGTACTACATTTAAGCTGTCCCTACTTGTGGCTGTTTCATTATCACTTTTAGGTGATTTTTGTAAAGCTGCAAATGCATGTTGCACTGCCCCCTTGTATTATAATTTCTTTGGCTTTATTGTGGTTAGCAGATTAGTGACAGCTTACCTTATCTGGAGTTAGGAAACGGATCTGACCTTCTCAAACTTCCATCCCACAATAGCTGGCGACTTCAAAGCAAGTAAATCAAAGAACGAAGGTGGGGTGGGGGAGGGGGCTTGCAGTAAGCACTGAAATGGGCTGGGATATAAATAATGGTCAATTATGAGCATGTTTAGAATTCTACATAAGTGAAGTCCCTGGACTACATGAAAAGAGACATGGAAGAGCTCTCCGATCTTGTAGCCCAGGCAGGTATGACCCTTGCCCTGAGTAGCATCCTGCCATCACCCAGAATGATACCGCAGTACAAAGACAAAATGATTGACTTCAACAATATGCTAAGTTTCTGGTGTCATTCTAATGGGATCCAGTATCTCTCTGCCTGGGACGACATGGTCGACAGACCACGATGCTTTGTCAAAGATGGCCTGCACCTGTCACCCCTGGGATTACGGATACTGGCTAAGGCTCTTGCTACCTCTATTGTGCCGTTTTTAGGCAAGGTTCAAATGACAAATTCACCACCGTAACAGGAACACGCAAGTAAAAACTGAGGGTAATGCTACTCAAAGCTAGAAGTCTAAATTTCAAAATGCACTCACTCAAGGCACTCCTTAAAATGGAGAACATTGACATCTGTGCAGTGACTGAGACCTGGTTCAAAGCTCTAGAGAGCACCCCTGCATTACCAGGCTGTAACTCATACCACAATTTTCGGCCATCTAACCTGGACCAGAACACCAAAGGCAGAGGTGTGTCCATATTCATTAAGGATATCCAAACCACCAGGCTAGTTGAGCAGCATAATGCTTGCTACAGATCCCCCACCATGCCCCAGGATTCCCACTCCTTTTTTCTTGATATACTGGAAAATATTAGGGTTCAACCAAACACGCTAATAATGGGCAATTTCAAATACCCCACCATTAACTGGGGAAACTACTCATGTACCAACTCCTTTGCTCAACGCTTTCTGGAATTCATAAATTCTAATGCCCTGGATGAACTTATCCACACCCCCAACCAGGGGCAACAATATGCTAGACCTAGTCATTACCAACATGAGCGACTGGTGTTCCACACCTGGAATCAACTCCTCGTTGGTTAGATCTGACCATAAGCTAATCACCCTACATATCCCCGTCCCCACCAACAATTAAGGATACCACGGTAAAAATTTCTCCAAAGCCAACTTCATGCTTCTTAAGACAGAAGTGGCGAACTTCATGACACCTATGCAGATGGACAACACACTTACGACTGCTGAAGCCCACACAAATGCACTCTATAAGCACTTACACGAGTGCATGGATCGTGCTATCCCAAACAGAACCAAGATGCTATCCTTCCAAAAAAGGAAGCCAATCTGGTGGTCCCCTGCCATAAACAAACACTACAAGAGAAGGAAGAAACAGTTGTAAAAGAGAGTAAAATCCCATGAGTGGAGGAGCTGCCAGGTCAGCCTCAGTAAGAAGCTGAGATCCCTTATAAGATCCTCGAAAGCTAGCTACGAAAACAAAATCGCCACTGATTCTAAAGACAACCACAAAGCATTCTATAGCTATGTCAAGAATCTCAATGGCAACACCCATATCTGCTCTGAGTTACAGCACAACGGCATGAAAATTACAGAACCAACTGATATTGCCAACTTCCTGGCAGACAGGTTCTGTGCTAACTTTACCCCCCCTCTCACCCCCTAAAGGGCCCATATTTATACAGGAAGAAAGCAGAGTCCCTGTAATCACATCTATGCAGGTAAAAGCTGCACTCTCTAAAACCAAAAACACAGCATCCATGGGACCGGACAACATCCCAGGCTGCGTTTTACATGAACTTCAGAACGAACTGGCTCCCAACCTAGGCATCATGTTCAATCACAGTTTCACGTCAGGCTTTGTGCCCACTGAATGGCACACAGCAACAGTTATCCCACTTCACAAAGGGTGAGCCACCACTGATCCTGGGATGGAACGTATTATCATGGAACTCAAACAAAGACATTGGTAACCTCCAAACTCTGGACCTCACCCAGTTCGGCTTTGTGAAATGCAGATAATGCCATCTGAACCTGATCAACTTCTTTGAGGCAGTCACAAAAGCCATAGACGAAGGTAAGGTGGTTCACACAGCCTATCTTGACCTTGCCAAGGCTTTCGACACTGTACCCCATTCTGGAATTATAGCTAAACTCACTAAGCTAGGTATAAATCCCTATGTCACAAGATGGGTTGCCAACTGAATCACTGACAGAACACATACTGTAAAAGTTGCAGACTCCAAATCTGACTTCAAACCAGTGACAAGTGTAGTGCCACAGGGTTAAGTCCTGGGACCTCTCCTGTTTGGTATCTACTTCTCTGAAGAACAGGCCAACACAGAAGGCCTCTGGCTAATGAAGTCTGCAGATGACTACAAACTAGGAGCCATAGTAGAGTCCCCAAATGATGTGTACATCGTACAGAAGGGCCTCACTGAGACAGATGCCTGGTGTCAGAGGCATGGCCTCAAACTCAATGCGAAAAAGTGCATTGTCATTCCCTTTGGTAAAAAAAACTCTGTACCCATGAACTACCACATAAACGGCTGTCTACTTAATGCTGAATGTGTGATAAGAGACCTTGGGACCCAAGTGGACAGTAGTCTCTCCTTTGATAATCACATTGCCACAGTAGTCAGGAAATCCTTCTATGTGGCACACCTCATCACAAAAGGGTTCTCGTCCAGGAAAAAAGAGGTCATTGTTCCCCGCTTATTAGATCCATTATAGAGTACAACACCCTTTTGGAATGTACCTCACAAGACATCTGCAGCAGCTGGAAAGTCCACAGAAGTACCTCACAAACAGGATTACTGGCCTCAAACAGATGCCCTACACTGACAGTCTCAAAAAACTCCAACTTTACTCTGTAGAATATCGCCTACTCCGAGGAGATCTCTGCCCAACATATTAAGCTATGTTAAACTCAGAGCTGTTGAACTTGCTACACCTTAAGAAATCCCAGTCCCTCCAAGCAACACGTTCTAGGGACCTAAACCTTGTCACCACAATAAACAGGACATGCTGGAGGGATAGATTCCTGTCCTAGAGACTTCCTATACTCTGGAACAAGCTACCCATCTATGTCAAGCAAAGTTCCTAATTAGCACTCTTCAGGAAAAATCTTGATGAGTGGGTGGGAAGTAGGAAATACACCCCGGGAATCACTTCTGTGGCTCTGCTTGACAGGGGAACAGGAAATTAACTTTCTTGGGTGGCGTAAGCGAGCGAACCTTGTTGGCTAGACTTACTTAGGCCCTTGGGCCGATAGCCTAGTACCTACCTATGAACCTAAGTACAATTGCTTATCCAAACTTACCAGAATAATATATGTTCTAACAGATCACAGTTACAGTAGTCTAAGATAGTAGGGTTATATCCTGTGATGGATCTGACCAACCCAGCAGATTTTCAAAGTTTAAGGCATGTTCCACGAGTTCTAACTGCTAGAAGCACGATCAAAAATCCATATAAAAGACAGAGTACCAAACATTTCAGAGCTTTCTTTGCCCCAGGAAGGGAAGTAATTAATTAATTTATTGACATTTGATCAGTGGGAAAGTCTGACTGGGTAGAAGCCCATTTTATTTATTTATTTTACCTTGTCAAAAATTACCTGTGTTGACCGGGAGTGTCTGACTGAGCCAAAAGCCCTTTTTCAGCAGAGACCCTGGGAGAAAAAGCTCCAAACTAGGTTGTTGACCATTGCAACAATACCAGTGCACAAAACTTAGAATGACAAGCACTTAATGCTTGAAAAATTCAACGTAAATACAACCAACGATACAAATGGATAAAAAATGACTATCGATAAATCTCAAATGTACCTTGCATCATATACTAATGATAATATTACTACCACCAGTAAACTGTATGCTAGCAGTTTAAATCAGTTGAATGCTTTGCATAAAAGATGCATTTGACCAGTGTATGTGAAAAATTATATATATACATATAACAAAAAAAACATCCTATACTAAGGGTAATATTGCTACTACTCTCAGACTGTGTGCTGTCCGTTTAGATCAATTCTGTGCTTTAAATATAAAATACATGTAGACAGTATATATAAAAAATGTATATAAAATGCATATAAAAATATGTGATGCATGTTGAAAAATAATAATGCCTAACTAACGTAATCACGTACTTTCTATTGAATCGTTAATTAGATAAATCACAAGTTTTGTGAATATGTACAACATGTTAAAGTTAAAATATACATGTGTTATGTCATCCGTAAAATAAATAATTAAACCTGCTAAATTATAACAATATGTTGTGGATATTCTGTAAATAAATAATAAAAAATATTTACGATTATTCTTAACATACTGAAAAGTTAAGGTATTAATTTATTTGTGTAAAAGTGAAATAAATAAATTAATTGATTAAATTCAATTATTTTATTTTGTAAAATTGTTATATAAAAACCTACAGTATAGCCAAAATGATCAATGGATGAATAATTTGTCAGTGGGAATTTAGATACCCACAAAAATACACGTCATGATTATAAAATATTAAAAAATATTAAAAATGTTGACAGTGAATTGTAATTCATAATTTATTACTTTTGTCCTTGAGAATACAGGCTAAGCTGGTTCCTTCATTCAAGCCTGGGCTCCTAGTGGCATCCAACTTTAATTGCCACATTAATTCTTTTATGCTTAAAGCAGTCTGCCAATCCCCTCCTCTCATGTCACAAAGCATCCTATCCTATACAAAACAAAGAAGCGAATGGACATATTGACACAATTCAGAGAGTGTTTAATAAAAGCATTCGTCTCCTTTTTTGTTTTAATGTCATTCATAAGCATAAAAGAATTAATGTGGCAATTAAAGTTGGATAGTCATTAGTCTAGTCGATAGTCATTTTTTATCCATTTGTATCGTTGGTTGTATTTACGTTGAATTTTTCAAGCATTAAGTGCTTGTCATTCTAAGTTTTGTGCACTGGTATTGTTGCAATGGTCAACAACCTTTGGAAAGAGCTTTGTATCTTGATAGATCAGCGTGCAATGTATGGGCGTCATGGTTGGGTTTCGCTTGCTGGAACAGCATTTTTGTTAAAACTATTTCAACAATTAAGTTTAATTAATTGTGCAATTGTTTAATTGTTTAAACAATCAAATGCAATAATTCAATTAATGTCTATCTAAAAGATATATAAGCATCGTATGGTGTGCAAATAATTATACTTGAAAAAGCCCGTTAGAAACGGGCGAAAGCGCTTGTGGTTGGAGTTGTTTTTTCGTTCTTTGGATTAAAATATTTTCTTGCTAACATCAGTTGGTTATTTGGTGTAGATTTCTACTGATTTATTGCTTTACCTGAAGAATAACTTGAATTTACTGGCTGCACTTGTTTAACATCTTTATTAACTACAGAGTGAGGGGTTTTGGCCATCCGCATTTTTTTCTTCATGGTAGGTGTACATGTTACATTCAGTTTTGGACTTGGGTTTGTATATTTGTAATATCTTGGGTTGAGTTCCTGAGTTGCCTTGCGGGGGAACAATGGGGGATGAAGGGGCTTAGAGCTGGAGAGAAGGCTGGCTGATAGAAAATGGAGTGTACGACTTGGAGCTGGGAGAGGAAAAGCTGGTGAGGTAGTTCAAGCCAATTTAGGTATTTTAGGGAGAGAGTGGTGGGATTTCTGAATGCATTATTATATAATAACTGCCTGTTGTTGCCTTCATGCTTATCCTAGAATCTCTGCTTTTCTCTTTTCCTAGTTGAACTCTACAGTTCCCTACAAAACGGTATCTACAGGACTGCAATCAGTTTCTCTCAACATGTGTTAAGCTTTCACTTACAGTGCTTTATAATTAAGCAGGTCACCATATTGGTCAGCCATAGGGCTCTGTTTCTACTTGAGTGGTTGCCTCCTTCCCGTGTAACTGAAGTAAACTGACTCTTGCATTAAGAGCTGTAATACTTACCTTATAGCTTTAGGACACCTTAGGAAACCTTGTAAACTGCACAAAGGAGGCAGCTCTACTGAATTCTCCAATTATAGGCCAATAGCTATACTCTCTCCACTTGCAATGATTATGGAAAAATGTATTCATAGACAACTCATGCACCACCTAATCCAAAATCGCCTTATGGCAGACACTCAGCATGGCTTCCGTCCTCATCACAGCACTACTTCAGCCCTCCTAGCCTTTACTAACACCATAAACCATAATCGCAACAATAATTATATATCCTCAGCCCTCTTTTCGGATCTTTCCAAGGCATTCAATATGGTTGATCACCAACTTTTAAACCACACCCTGCAAACATTCTGTCTAGATACTGGAGCCCTCCAATAGTTTCAATCCTACCTGAATGGTCGACAGCAGGCTCTCCTCTGGCAGAACAAACTCTCTAACCTTCTACCCAACACCCTTGGAGTACCACAAGGCTCTATACAAGGGCCCTTGCTGTTCTCCATCTTCATTAACGACCTTTATACTGTCATCCCAAAAGTCAGCTGTATCCAATATGCTGATGACTCTACTCTGATTTGCTCAGCCACATCTCCAGTGGAGTTATTGTCAGCTACCCAGACCACCTTTAATGCAATAGAAAACTGGCTTTCTGAAAATCGTCTGATCCTAAATCCCAAAAAAACTAAAATGCTGTTATTTTCACCAACACGTAGGTCTACCGCTTTCACCTTTACCATAAAATCAAATGATGGCACAATAATCTCCCCTGACCCATCTACATAACTATTAGGTGTCATCATAGACAATAATCTAAAATTTGACCTACATGTTAACCAAACTATCAAAACCATCAATAAAAAACTAGGGTCACTTTACAGAATAAAAGCCTTCCTAACCCCTCCAGCTAAAATTGCCATAGCTCGCTCTCACCTTCTTTCAACTCTTCTGTATGCATCCCCTCTACTCTCGAATTTAAACAAGACTGTCCTTAACAAACTCTCAATTTGCTACAACCACATTGCCAGGTTTGCCACTGGGCTGCCTTTTAGGACACATCATTGCATCAATCTAAATCAGCTTGGGTGGCTTGAACTACCCAGCCTAATCCAGTATAACCAACTGATTATGGCCTATAAAATCCTCTATAATCCGGACAATACTCCTGCACTTAAAAATATTATCACCCCCTATAACAATCCTAGACCACTTCGATCCTCTAACAAACTACTAATTCAGACTGGCAAAGTTAATAACACAGCCGGTGATTCTCTCTTTGCAAACTCTAAGTAGATCCTGGAACTCTCTTCCAGCTGATATTACCTTACTTTCCACCTTAGGTCAATTTAAAACTAGACTCAAACAACATTTGTCACTTAACTGGCTAAGTCAATGTATCAAGCCTGGCTAACTCTCTCTAGAATGTGTAAAAATCTGTTAACCATTTTTCTGTGTAATTTTATTTAATCCTGACTTGTGCTCAGGATTAACTTTAACCTGTGGAACTTGTTTAACTTGCTTACTTATGTAATCTCTGTAAATAGTCTGTTTGTAATATGTAATGCTGGTATTATGTAATGCTGTATCTGCTTACCCTTGGAGCTTTTCTCCCCGGGCCTCCGCTGAAAATGGACATGCATCCAGTCAGACTATCCCGGTCAACAAATGTAAAATAAATAAATAAAATAAATTTATAGGTTTGTTAAGCTGCAAATCTAGCTATCTTGTGATAGGTTGACTCAAGCTTAGTAAGTAGGGCGGAGTTAAGATTAGTAAGTATTTGGGGACAATATGTTAAGCACGGAAGAAGATAAGCATGTGCGAGTGTAATCCTGGCTTCGGTGGTGAAAAAAATGTAATTTCTATACAGTAGTCCTAGTTTCTGTTGAGTTTTTCTAATGCAGTTATTTATGTGGAGGTCATATTTCAGCTGATCATCCCGAAGAGTTTTGTGCTAGATTCCACTTCAATAAGAGTATTATTTAGGGACTTTATGGTGAAGGAAGATTTGATTAGGGCGGCCACGGTGGTGCAGTGGTTAGCATTGCCGCCTCAAAGCAAGAGGTTCTCTGGTTCGATCCTCGGCTGGGGTGCCTTCTGTGCGGAGTCTGCATGTCCTCCCTGTGGTCGCGTGGGTTTCCTCCGGGTGCTCCGGTTTCCTCCCACATCCCAAAGACATGCTGCAGGTGGATTGGACACTCTAAATTGGCCCTAGGTGTGCATTTGAGTGTGCCTTCTGTGAAAGGTTGGGCGCCGTGCTGGCAACTCGACACTGTAAAACTCCACTGCCGTTCAATGTGCGGACAAGGTGATCCGCTGTGGCGACCCCTAACCGGGAAAAAGCCGAAAGAAGGAGAGAGAGAGATGGTGAAGGAAGATTTGATGTGATTAGCTTTTTTGGGGGGAAAGAGTAACAGCTTTGTTTTTTTTAGGTGCCCAGTAGGAAGTTAGCTGGAATAAAGAAGCTGAACCATGACAAAGTAAAATCTTCTTTTTTAATACAAAATGGTGAGCGCTTTCGCAATGGTAACCATTGCCTCATCAGACTTGATGTCTGATGAAGCAATGGTTACCATTGCAAAAGCGCTCACCATTTTGTATTAAAAAAGAAGATTTTACACTGTTGTGGTTCAGCTTCTTTATTCCAGCTACCTTCCTACTGGGCACCTGTGTTTCAACATTTTCAACTTCTGGGCTGGTTTGGATTTGTTTGCTGTTTGTTTTTTTAGGGTTGAGGATGAGGTAATTATTGGAGAGCCATGTCTCAACTGAGTTGAAGGATAACCGAGTAGTTGTTAGAAGCTCAGAAGGAGAGCTGGCAATGGTGATGACTGTAGTCTCGTCAGCGTATTGGACTATGGAAGATTGTGTGCAAGGAGAATAGAGTTAGTTGGTGAAGATATTAAAAAGTAGTGGTCCAAGTATGGAGCCTTGGGGGACACCCATTTTTACTGTAAGGGAAGTAGGTAGTGTAGAGTGCCATCTCACTGACTGCAGCCTGTCAGAGAGATAGCTGGAAAACCATGCAACTGTATCTGGGGAGAAGTTGAGGTTAGACAGTTTGTTCAGTAGTACAGAGTAAGAAACAGTGTCAAAAGCCTTTGAGAGGTCAAAAAATAGACAGGAAATAAGTTTATCATTTCTGGCGAAGGAAACAGTGTTGAGAAAGGACAGTAGAGTTGTGGTGGTACTATGTTTAGGTCGGAAGCCATGCTGTAAAGGAGTGAGTAGTTTTTCCTGTATGCGATATTGCATAACTTGTATATGAATGCATTTTTCTAAGACTTTTGATAGAGGGGAGAGGATAGCAGTAGGCCTGAAATTTGAGATTTCAGAGGAGTTACCTCCTTTATGAACAGGTAGAGTGTAGAATTGTTTACAAACTGATGGAACTTTAGATTCACAGATGGAGCGATTGATTATGATAGATACAGGCAGAGCAAGAGAGTGGGCAGCTATATGGAGAAAATATGAAGGGATATTGTCAGCATATATAGAGCAAAATTTTAACTTGAACTGTAGAGTTTTAATGTAGGTAGTGGGAACAAAACATTTTAAGAATAATTTTACAATCTTAAAAAATAAAGCAAACACACCTGCAGTTTAAATAATTACAACACATTAAAAAAATAACATTAAGACTCGATACAAGATAGATGACAATAATTTAATATTTAGAGAAATTTTAGAAAGTTTGTAGAGAAATTAAAAGCAAATGTAATACAAATAGGAAATGCAATATGAAGTGAGAGAAAAAAAATTACGACCTTACCATCATCTGTGTTGTCGAGCTTCATTTATTTTTGACAGATGGGTTCAGTTCCAACCTAAACAGCTTGCTCCAGCCAAAAACTCTTGAGCTAAGGCTCTACCCACACTGCCCTTCGCCCCATTACCTCAGGTCAAGTTCGCAAGCTAGTGTAGGAAGAAAATAGAAGAGCTGTCTAAGGTATAACCCTATAACCTCCCACAACCAGGTCCGATCCTCCAGAAGTCTTTTGGAGGGGGCAAGAGGGTGCGATGTCAAGAATGAATTAAGATTGATAACAGAGATGGAACGTTATGGTAAGGACATAACTTCTTTATCTGATGTTGTCAATCTTTATTCAATCGTGACAAATGGACATAGTCCCAAACTACTTTAGGTCCTGGGCGTCCCTAAGGAAGGATATTCCTGAGTACCATGAAAACAAAGGATGTTCTTCCCCTGGAGACCATATCTAATTTGCAATAAGTGATAAAAGTGTTAGTAGTGGCTCATGTTGCAGCTGCACATATCTTTTCCATGGAGGCCTTGGAATGAAAAACAGCTGAAGTGGAAACAGATCTGGCGGAATGTGTTTTTTCCGCTGCAGGTAGTTTGACTTTATTCTGACTGTAGACAAAGGTAACAATCTCTAAGCCATTTTAACAAGGTAATTTTTGATACCAGTTTACCCAATCCGGGTCCTGAAAAGGATACAAATAAATGGTAAAATTTTCAAAGAGATTTTGTTCTGTCCAAGTAAAAATGTGATTGTCTGGGGCCATCCAGCAGATGCAAACCATTATCCTTTATTTGAAAAGTTTGGAAAGAAGACTGGCAAGTCTATGGACTGGTCTACATTAGTTTCTGATGCCACCTTGGGGAGGAAGGACAGACTGGTTCTGAGTGACACTCTCTCTCTGTAAAAATTATATAAGGATGTTTCACAAATGAAGCGTGTAACTCAGAAATCCTCCTAGAAGATGTGAGGTCGCACGTAGCTGCTGGTTCAAAGGGTTGTCGAACTAGGTATTTTATGACAAGTCAAATCGCAAGGCGCTATAGGGTCTTTGAATGGTGGCTTTAAATGTACGGAGCCTATTAGAAAAATCTTGCATAGACGGTGAGACATCAGGGAATGGTCATCAAATCCGTTATGAAAGTTACAAATAGTGGCTAACAACCATAACTGTGAAAGGGGAGGCTCCCGCTTAAGGTCGCTAAATACTCCAACGCCTTATCAACTGGAGCTGAAAAGGGGTCTATGTTGTTCGTACAGGCCCAAACTGAAAATCTTCTCCATCTGCTATGGTAAAGTTTTCTGGTGGACGGCTTATGGGAAGCCAGAAGAATCTTTTGTACTGAGAAGGGCAAGTTATTTTGCCTGGCAATTACTGGAATTGGAGATATCAAGCTGTCAGCTTGAGATTTTGGACATTGGGAAGCACCAGGCCCTGAAGGTGAGACAGCAAGTCAGGAGCTGTGTCCAGAATCCAAGGGCGGTGAACCAGATGAGGCCAAAGAAAGGGGAACCAGACTTGGGGGGGCCAACAGGGTGCAATGCGAATCCCTTCGCTTCTAAACCTTTGGGCTTTCCTCAAAAACTGGGGAAACAGTGGAGTTGGGTGAAAGGTATAAAGTAGTCCCGGGGGCTAATAGAGGAGTAGAGCATCTCTCGGGAACTTCCTGCAAGGGGGAATTAGGCCAAAGTAGCTGTTGCATTTTTATTTATTGGAGAGGTGAATAGATCGCAGCAAGGCTGGCCCCAATGACTAAATATCTTCATTGCTATGTTGTGGTTGAGAGGCCACTCGTGAGGAAGGAGAATGCATCTGCTCAATTTGTCCACAATCAAGTTGGAATTTCCTGGGATATGCGTTGCTATCAGTTGTTAAAAGTGATAACCCACTGCCAAATCCTAAGAGCTTCCTGACATACACGGGTAGGATCTGAATCCCCCCTGCTTGTTGATGTACCAGACTACTGACATGTTGTCTGATTGGATTGCAAATGTCCCCAAAGGAAGGACAGACTGGAATGCTTGCAATGCTAAAAGCACTGACCTCAACTCTAGGATGCTGATATGCAAACTCGCCTGTTACGGGGACCAAGTGCCTTGAACAATCTTTCACAGATAATAGCCCCCCCACCCCATCTGGAAATCGCCCGTGGTCACTATGGCTTTGGGTGGGAGAAGGAGAAAAAGCGCAACCTCACAGATTTTCTTCTGGCTTCATCCACCAAACTAGCTCCTTTTTGCAGCGATTAGGACTGGATGAAACATCGGATGCGTTAAAATAGACCACTGTGATGCCAAAAGCCACTGGAGCAGCCTAGTGATACCTTGCTACGGATACTAAGGTTATAGTTGTTGCCATGGTTCCTAGAGTTTAAGCACCAGCCGAGTAGGAACTTTGTGTCAGGAAATGATTGCTTGAACTTGAGACCTTAGCTATATCAACCTGTGAAGGGAAAATGAGGCTATACAGGAAATTGTATTTAGTCTTGCTCCAATGAACTCTAGGTCCTGTGTAGGAGTTAATTGTGACTTTTCCATGTTGACTGAAATCACTAGCGCCTCGGCGAGATGCAGTATGAAGTCTGTGGCATAAATCAGTAGATTCCTTGAAGGGGCAGTGAGGAGCCAAACATCTAAATATGGAAACACTCTGAATCCTTGTAGTCTCAAGTAAGCTGCTGTGACTGCCATGCGTTTGGTGAACACTCTGGGGGTTGTGGTGAGGACAGTGCTTGGAATTGGTAATGACTGACTCCTAGCCAGAAGCGGAGATATCTTCTGGAGCACTTGTCCATCTTTATGCAGTAATATGCATCCTGAAGATCTATTCAGCACATCCAATCGTACTTCTCCAGGAAGGAAAGGAGAGACTAAACCGTCACCACCCAGAATTCTGTCTGTTGTACAAAGTCGTTTAGTAAGCTGAGATCTAGAATTGGTCTCCAGTCCCCTGTCTTTTTTGTCACTAAAAAGAAACTAGAGTAAAATCCAGATCCTATTTGGTCTGTTAGGACTTCTTGGATGACTCTTTTGGAGCAGCTTTTGAATTTCTACTACTAAATCCTTCTGACTGGGTGGAACATTGGGGATTCGCTTTTGAAATTTTGGTAAGAGACTGAAGGGGATATGGTAGTTTCTGATAATTCTCTGCACCCAGGTATCTGAGGTTATCAAAAGCCAGGCTGAAAGGTGCAGAGAAAACCTTCTGGTAGGGGTGCCCGGAAAAGGAACATCTGGAGCCCTGATTACACAGATTCCCTCTGCCACATGGAGGATGTCTTCAAGCAGAGTCCACCCCCACCCCCGCCTGGGAAGACGGGTTACTCACGTGTGTCACAAAAAGGCCGTGGGATTTCTGGAACCACATTTTCCTACTCCTCTGATTCCGAGACTAGGACCGATGAGGAGTAGAAAAACTAAAGTCTACAGCAGAAACAGTCTGTCTTTGTCGCATCTGGCTAGTGTGTCTCTAACTTTCAAGCCAAACAAATAGGAACCGTCAACAGGAGCACTGCCAAAGGAAGACTTGAAAGGTTCCACGAAGTCGCACAAGCGCATCCAGGCAACTCCTGAACCCGCTGTCCTAGAAGTCTCTTCGGCTGCATGACCAATGGAGCTGCATGGATGAGTTTGAGATGGACTCCAGGGTGGCAAGCTGCAAGGCAAACTTATCTCAAACCTCATCAACTACAGCTCCTGCAAGGGTGTCTGAAAGCTCAGTTATTGGCTCCCTTTGGAGTCTAGTAAAATGTGCCAAAATGTGCCAAGAAGTTCACAAACCTACTAGCAAAGATCAATGATGCAAAACCCAGGCTCAGAACATAAAAAGACAACCTCAGACCTGGGGTCTCACCCTGCTCCGACAAGTTGCCCTCCAGAACAGGAGGGAGGTTCACAACCACCATGGTCCTAAGAGCCAAAGACGGCACTGCAGACACAGCCATAACTGTACAGAGGGTTTTGGAACCAACAGTAAATCACAGTTATGGGTGTACAATGGATCCAATGGTGCAGAGGACAACAGAGACGACCCCGGTGCTGAAGTAAGGTCCACAGTTGGCACAGAGGAAGCTGGTACCGCAAGTGGTGAAGTGGAGGGCTCCAAGCCTGGGAAAGAGGTTGAAGGAGAATCATCTGCTGAAGTCCATGGAGAATAAGCCATGGCTCTGGGAGAGAGAGAGATCTGTACAGGTACGGGAAGACCCACGGCCACGAAAAGCTGGTCCACCAATCTTACATCCACTTCAGACAGATTTCTGGAAGAACGGAATGACATTCCAGAGGGAGACTCTAGCCTATCAATGAAGTGGCTGGGGAGATGACTAAAGAGTGGGTCCACAGAAAGGAATATTTAGCCCTGGGAGGTATAACTGTTTTGACTTTTGGCAACATCAGTTGCTGTGCAGAAGGGGAAGCCAGAACTGAACGAGAGAAGACTGAAGATGGCACTGAAAATACTGTTGGTGCCAAAGAGGTTGTTGGCGCCAAAGTACTGGTTGGTGCCAAAGTAGTTAGCATCAGTGCAGTAACTGTCAGTACCGATGGAGTCTGAACAACTGTCAGTGCCGAAGTTACTTTTTCAGTAAATTTTGGTAGTTTTGCCTTTGGTTCCATAGAAACAGATGGAACCAGCGACTTATGAGATTTCATATCATGTGCCAGTGGTGAAGTCGGCACAGAATGGCTTCTCTTTTTTGAATCAGGTTTTGAAGATTTAGATGTCTATAGCTTAGATATGGCTTCTTCAAAAGAAGATTTTAACAAGCCTTTCAGAAAGAGCTTATTTTGTCCGTCTGCAACAGTACAGGCACTGAAGCCCTGATAAATCTTACAAGTGATATCTAGATGGGGCATACCCAAACAGCATATGCAAGAAAAATGCCCATCAGAATTGGGCATCTTTCTGCAACAATCCTGACATTGTTTGAAACCGGATGTCCCTTTTTGTTTTTCTGGCATGTCTAATCACATTCGCACACACACAAACTGATAAGAGGTAAAAGGATTCACTCCAGAGCAGCTCAGAAAAAGCTGCCTGCTTAATTCCACCATAGGAACAACAGTGCAGCCTGAGCTCATTTTCAGAAAATCCATTTGTAATACCATACAGAAAACAAATGTTCATAACTTAAACTATAAGAGCTAGACTAAAAATGTAAACGCGAAAGTTGTTCAGCAGACACTGACCTTTCCAACAGTGTAAAAGTTGATAGTGCATATCAGTCATTATTAAATATTTGGCAAGGAATGTTGATACTGTGCATAATTTTACCTTTTTGGAAAAGCAAAGCCCAATATCTTGATCAATGTACCATGCAGACCATACAATTTGAATTTAATTTATTAGTATGAATGTCAGCTTTAAAATGATACTTTAACCATTACTGTGTGATGCTCCTTTCTTGAAATATTCACAGAAATATGATTAATATATTAGTTCTCATAACTGATAAATAAACAAAGCCTAATATCTCACCATCTGTAACAAACAGAGCCTAGATATGAGTGTAGAAGTTGGGTGTTCTCCCAGTGAAGTACCTCGCAGGATGCGCAGTAGCAAAGCCCGCCCTGGACACGCCTCCTAGATTCACAATGTCATGTAATTGTCGAAAAACAATAGCAAAGCCCGCCTCCTAGTAACCCTGTCTGCTGTCACATTTATTTCGAACGCTGCAGAATGGAACGATTCAATTGTATTTGAAATAAACGCAGTTTAACGTAATTGTTGAAAAAAACATTCCTTTGTATTTGAAATAGTCTGTTTAATGCAGTTTATTTAACTTAATTGTTGTAATTGTCGGTAAATCAATCAACACCATTTGTTCAGTTATGTGTCTGTAAAATATACAGTTGGAACACTGCGGACTGTGCTTGTGTGTCTATAACTAGACTAGATCTTTAGGTCGCGTTTGAGAGTATTGTCTCACAGGCATACAGAAAAATGACATAACTAGACTAGATCTTTAGGTCTCAGCTCCGCGCTCACTGTCACTCAAATGTGCCAATCAATTTGGACACGCCCAAAGCTGGGCAGTACCGCCCGTGAGGTACTTCACTGGGAGATTACCAGAAGTTGTGCATCTGAATGTCAACTTCAAAATGATGTAACATTTGTGTGATCACCATGCTCCCTTGTAAAGATATGGGCATAATAATGAGAAGTATTGTAAATGTATAATTTTCATAGTCGTACAAGACTAAAACAGTGATATCTGTACATGTGTACAGTGCACAGACACAGTTCTTTTACAATGTTGTAAGGAGTAACACTGACATGCTCCCTTGCAAATTTATTTACCAAAATATGAAAAAAATCATAATTTCCATAACCTAAGTCCAAATCAAACTTTGATATCTATACAGGAGTACAACATACAGGCACCATTCTTTTACCATGTTGGAACCAGCAATGCTGTCTTCAAAATGAGGTATTACTTGGCACACTGACATGCTCCCTTGCAAAGTTATTTACCAAAATATAAAAAAAATCATAATTTCCATAACCTAAGTCCGAAACAAACTTTGATATCTGCACATGTGCACAATATACAGGAACAATTCTTTTACCATGTTGGAACCAGCAATACTGTTTTCAAAGGGAGGTTATTACTTGGCACATTCAGATCCTCACTTGTAAAGTTATTTACCAAAATATGAAAAAAAAATCATAATTTCCATAACCTAAGTCCGAAACAAACTTTGATATCTGCAGATGTATACAACATACAAGCACAATTATTTTACCATGCTGGAACTATCAATACTGTCTTCAAAATGAGGTATTACTTGGCACACTGACATGCTCCCTTGCAAAGTTATTGACCAAAATATAAAAAATCATAATTTCTATAACCCGATTCCTAACAAAACTGATATATGTACATGTGTACAGCATTCAAAAGCAGTTGTTTTACCATGTAGACATATATGATTGTAAATATACACATTCTTGGTGTAGCCAACATACTGCTGAATGGGTACATGTAAACAGAAAAAGCAAGTTAAGGACTGCCACTCCACTAATGAACCCAGGACAGGCATGGGACTTCAGTGGCAGGCAAGGCCATCTGATCTGTCCGATAGCTGTGCTAGCTACCCACTTGGACATCTTCTACGGTGATGCTGTCATGACAGATTGTAGATCCACCGAACCTGTGCATCAAGCCATGCATGAACCCATTCTGTAAACGTCTGGCCTTCTGTGCTGCCCGTTGACTGTTTGCTGTTTTCCATATCTGTCGAGGAATTATGTCAGACCACACAAAATGACAACGTGGTCACGACTGCAGGTGTTCACAAATTTCTCTGATTTGAAACCGTAGCCTTCCGAGTGGTTGACTAATTACATCATTCCCTCCAATATGCAGCACAAGGATGTCAGGCTCAGGGTAAATGGAACACTTCTCTTCCAACAAATGCAGTACTCCACTCCAATGCATACCTCTTCTTGCAATCCAGTATACCGTCACACTGGATGTGGGGAAGCTCAAGTTGTACCGGTTTTCAGTTTTGGAGGCATGCCTGGCAGCCCAGTGAATGTCAGAATGGTCACATTCCCACACAGTCACTTGTCGTTCTCCTGGTGGACAAACCTGCACAGGAAAGAAAATGCAAACAGATTACTAGTGATGTTTGACAGATGTATTGGAAGACTACATATATATGTATATCATATGCATTACCTGGTTAGCCCATCCAAATCTTCCATCCTATCCACATGGGCAGTATTCTTTGCATTAGGTACATAACTGGTGATGATGATACAGAGGTACATACCTACTACCCATGAAACCACCAAATTGCACACAATGACTGAGAACATCAGAAGATACAGTTTTACCTTACCTTAGCTAAAACACTGTATGGGTGGACACCGACAAGGGGGCACAGAAAGTGCATATGTAAAGAGAAAAAGTCAGGTAAGGACCACCACTCCACTAATGAACCCAGGACAGGCATGGGACTTCAGTGGCACTTGAGGGCATCTGATGTGTCCGATACCTGTGCTGGCTACCTGCTCACACTGCTGATACCACTGCTGTCTCATGACCTCCTTCAGTGTCAGCATTCTTTCTCTTTACATGTGTCCAATCAGCAATGGACATAAGGGATCAAGGACGGAAGTAATGTAATTTAGTGACTATGTGATACAGGAAATTACTAAAGGATATGATGTTCAACTGCAGTAGTTCACAAAAATATGAAGCATATAACCACAAATGGGACTTTACTGTACATCAAACAAATTGTAAAAATGACAAAGAAAGTGGCAAGGGTGGCTTGAAATGACTCCATGTAGACCAAACCCCAAATCTGGTTTGTGCATTCATCAATGTGATAACGAGTTCCACTTATGTGAACAACAGTGACAGCTGCTGAGAGTAATACCTGAAAAGTGATAATGACTCTGTGCTATATTGAAACTGCATTTATTGTTAATGTGATAATGACCTGCATTTCATTACTGCAAAGTTATGCATGCTCAGACAGAGGTGATAACTGCTGCACATAACCTGTTGAGTAGGCATTCATTATATTACCTTGTGCAGCTGTTATTTAACACAGACTTATTAACATATTTTAGGAGAAGACCAGAGTAATTCAGTAAAAATAGTATAACACTTGTATATTACTGAGCCCTTCCTCCCACTTAAATTTCACACGTGACTGACAAAGCCAGGAAGTATGCCCAAAATATATGGTAGCTCCATGCTGGTAGTAGTCTGCAAGCTATAACTTTTATCTCACTCAGGCAACTACTGAGTATAATCAGAAATAGAATAATACAAGGCGAAATGTCAAACTTATCCGGTTGATCCGTGTAAGAATTAGCCCAAAAAGTAGTAATTCTTGTTATCTCACCTAAACATCCCTCTGGCTACAATGAGATACAGAAGTAAAAAAAGCAGAAATATGGTCCCAAATATCTGTTTGGGCAATGCCAACAATCACCAATAAAATACTAAGCCTCTCATACCACCCAAACATTATTCAATACAAAGAAAGAGTAAATCAAAATATACATTCAGAATGTTTGGATATATTTATCAGCACTGTTCCTAAAATGTTTGGTTAAACAACAGGAAAGCAAACTGCAAGGGAAAGTGTCACGATCCTACAACTCTCTCAGACATTAGCTTCCCAACTTATATAAGCATAGCTGCACAAAAGGATTTATGGTAGTTTAAATGCTACGCATCCCAATGAAAAAACAAAAATCTGGACAAAGCCAAAAATAATGGAGGAGAAAGCCACAAAAATAGGTACAAATGTTAACTATTGCTGTTAGAAATTTAGAAAGTTGCTAGAATACAAGGTCTTGTAATACCATACATTTTCTGAAGGATATAAAGTCTGAAACTTAAATGCCTGTCATTATTTAGAGAATTCAGTCCTCACTGATTTGCCTCAGAAATCTAGGAAATCACAGATCTTACAAGGAACAAACAAAAAATATGAGGAAAAAGTCTGGACAGTTGAGAGGTATGCTGCTGACCCACATTCATGGCATGATTTAGCTTCTCACAAAGGGGACAGAAGTTTTAACAGGTTATTTTTGAAAGTAGGCACACTGTCTCCCAGGACACAGTCACATCCACCTAAATATATATCTATATATATCTATATATATATCTATATATATATCTATATATATATATCTATATATATATATATATATATATATATATATATATATATATATCACCTAACAGTGGAGAGGAAATCAAGCACTGCCTTCACAGTCTTTCAGCTCTGATATGAAATCACAGACAATGCCAGAAATAATGTGCATGTGTGTGTGAGGGGGGGGGGGGTCAACATTATTGACAAGTTTTTAAATATTCCTCTAATTCACTTCGAAATGTGTATGAAAATGCATTTTTTCTGAACTGTAATAACTACGAAAGTCTAAAGTCCAGCATTGTGACTAATTGTAATTCTCAATGATTTGCAATAAATTTAAAAAAAAATGAGGAAAAGGGAAATTAGGGATGCTTGATGGCTTTGCATCAGAAGAAAGGGGTTACTCAACTGTTTAGAAATGTTTGAAATTCCTAATTCTTGGCAATAATTCATTGATGGGGCAGGTGGTCTGTTTACTGGTAGCGCAGCTTCTCTCTCTGCTTAATTAGACTAGAACTAGTCCCCTCCCCCAAAAAAGTTCATTGTGGTTGAATAATTCTTTTCAGGGTTCACAGTGCAGTACAGACATTTACTGGCACACTTTTAATCATCTGCCATGCCAGCAAGCTTGTTAGTAGCTATTTCAACACTTGCATAAAATCATCCTGTTTGTATTTTTAACATGGCATGTTACACATTATGAACCTTTGTCCCACCGTATAATGACGCTTAGACTTGGAAAGAACTGCATTGTTTTCTCTAACTCTCTGACATTTGGTTTCCATTATAAATAGCCCCATTTTAGTTTGAGAAGATGAGCTTCAATTTTAAAAGCCAATGTGTGAAATAGCACTGCATCCTTAGTTGCATTGTTAGCAAGACACGAGTTACCTACATGGACTCTATATGCAGAGGAATGCCATCTTAGCAAAATACCATCTTGGTAGGGATTTTTCTGCATCTCACAAAATTCTCATAACTTAAAAAAGTGCACAGAAATCCTTTACTAAGCTCATCAAAGCTTTACTTAAGAAATGATGCGTGTATCTGCATGGGGGGAGATACCGGGTTCAGCGGATGCCTAGCTCAGGCTCTGGCAACTCACCATACCTCTCAAGCTCTTAGAGCAAGAAATCTGCACAATGCCATAAATAATGGGGGTCAATAATGGATGGAGCAGTGGTGCAGCGGTTGCATTGTTGCCTCACAGCAAGAGGTTCTCCAGTTAGATTCTTGTCTGGGGTGCCTTATGTGTGGAGTTTGCATGTCCTCTCAGAGCAGGAAAGCTGTCCAAAGCCATAAATAAAGGGGGTCAAGGGACCAAAAATAACCCATACCTCTCAAGCTCTTAGAGCAAAAGATCTGTACAAAGCCATAAATAATGGGGGTCAAAGGACCAAAAAAAAGAAATTTTTAAATATTGCTCTTACAGACTTAAAAAGTTGACTGAATAAAGGGTTTTGCATTAGAATTAATTTTCTGAAAGGTATGAAGTCTGAAACTCAAATGTCTCTCAATGTCTAACTTCAACATTAAATTTTATTAAGGATTTACCAGAAAAATCACACTTTTATGAGAACCAAAGCAAAATATGAGGCAAGATAGGCTCACAGGAAGTTACTAGGCTAATGGCCATAGGGTCCTTAATAAGCTAGTCAAGTTCTTACCCTTATATCCATGATCAGCACCTATTGCCCTTGTCCAAGTCAGACACAGGTGGAACCCCTGGGGTGAATTTACGGTCACCCATCCAATCGTCCAGATTGCGTTTGAAGAGGGTCAAAGAGGTGTTACTTTTTAAAGAAATTCTTTAGAAATTATAAAGATGACCTACATGAATCCTACAATAAATGCCATACAGGAAATATATAAGTACCTAGACAAAAATGAAATGATCGGTGTGGACAGCAGATAATAATAAAGCCAAAAACAATTCCTGCCTTGCATTTTAATGAAGAATATACATACCTAGCATAATTGTGTCACTTGGTATCTACTATAAAATGATAAGTGGCAGAAATTTCTGGATTATGCAAAATCGACAAACCATTATCAGTCCTATTTATCAATGGGAAAAGAAAAGAGGAAAAAAAAAAAAGACTGAATCTCAGTCCTTGTTACTGTCACTTTCCATAAGCACTGCACCATTAAAACGTCCTTTTAAAAGCCCTGCTTCCAAGGGGTCATGAAATATCGATATTTAGCCTACATACATTTCACATGTACTTGCAGCCTTGGAGTCCAGCATGAAATCCATTGAAAGATTTCATTTTCATGAGCTTTTTTAGTTCAATTACCTGCAATACAAAATTCCTGGTTGCAGCTGAGTCAAACATTAACACAAGCTAAAAGCTTACTCTACTAATGCACAGCAGTTTGACTGTAACTATTCTTCTAGAGGTTCTAACATCCATGGCAAATTTACCCTCATTAAAATAAGGTTTTATATTGCTCTTTCCACTAGAGAAAAAGTGTAAATTGTTAAGTAGCTTAGTTTCCAATTTCCAGCCTTTAGCTTGTCAGCTAGCCAAAGACCTCTTCTTTCATGAGAGTCAAGTATTAAATAACCTCTACTTCAGCTAGCCCTCACTTGTGGACCCTTATTTTTACAACAGTCCTCTCCAGCGTTGCTTTCACTTTCTTTCTATGCAGAAAAGAGCACTTTCCATGATAACTTTAAAGTTGGCAGCCCCAGTGGAAAACCATCCACATTTATATTTGACTGAAACTTGCTTTGATTTCTACTGATTTAAAAATAAAAACAGCCCCAAAACACAAAATCAGCAGTACCTCTCCTTAAAACAATCATAAACTTACACCATCAATACTTCAGTCTAAGCCAGGAATGCAAACAGCATCCACAGCAATGTCCAATGAAAGGTCATCAATTTGGCTGCCAAGTATTGGATTTCTTTACATGTTCAAAATATAAACTGATTGGTCTATGGCTACAGTGCCCACTTTGAAGAGGTCAATAAATAATATATGCTCATCTGGAAAGAAGACACCAAAAGGAATCTAAAAGAACAAAGACACAGTGGCAATGGACACGCTAGTACACATGATCAAGCTGGATAATGACAAAAATAACTATAAGTTAGCTGCTACTACTGCTTAGTATCACAAGATAACAATCAGATAACCCAGAATCAGGGTTTTGGCAAACAATGCCACAACACTGACAGGCAAGAGCAGAAGAAGCATACAAGGGCTAAAAATGAAAACTGTACAAAATACAGAACAAAACAAAAACACTAAACATAACACTTCAGCTATCTGATTTTGGCAAGAAAGGGTCCCATGTAATTAGGGGAAAGAGAAATCAACTTGAGGAGCAAAGCACACTAACTCACCTACATGCCAGGCTGGAGACCTGTAGCAGAGGATCACACTGTGAGTGAAGTGTAAAGGAGATAATAATTAGGGGAAAAATATGGATCACCTGTTATGTGAGATGAGAAGAAGAATTGCACAAGTACAGCTCAGCTATTTTTGAGTTAGAAGAATTAAGTAAAATACAGCAGATTAGTCAGACATGGAGGACAAATCTGGACATTTTGTGAAAATCTGTAGAGTTGAGAGTTAAGGAACTCACAAATGGTACAATCAAAGAAGTCCACAATTGAAAAAAAAAGACGGAACCATGAAACAAACTAAACCATTTTACTGCAATTACGGCACTAAACAGGGGACCGCAACTACGGTATTATTCAAGCGGCAGGTGACACGAGCGTTTTAGCATTTCACTGTTTTATACAGCCTATCCTAATGACAGGAGCGTTTTAGCATTTTAATGTTTTATAAAGCTTATCCTAATATTACATTTATTACCTGCTTGACTTTGGCCTAATTATCGAGAAATTTTTAGTTTTTTTTACTTAGAAGCAGGAATCTAACAATGCCCCTGCATTCAACTTCACGAGTCATTGGTTCTCTTGGGAGAAGCTGCCATACAATATAATCTCTCAGAGACACAAACACACACACACACACCCCTAAAAATAATGACATAAATACAACTAGAATAGAATTGCTGAAGTGATATTCACAGAATGCTGGATTAGGGATAGTTACAATTTTTTTTAAACAAGTTAACACTGACAAATGCAGCAAACCCTTAAATCAGAGAAGTTTACTTGGCGATATTGAAGTGTATTAACCCACCAGTTAGTTCGCGCAGGAATGGGCGTGGTCTGATTGACTGACAAGGTGGTGGGCAGAGTTTCAATATGACTGACACGGAATCCATGCACACAACGAACTCCATCCTCATAGAAATTATTACTTTCTCCTTTTTCAGCCCCCCCCCCCCACTGAACAAGTGTTGTGCAACGGTGCTGCAGACATTTTCAGCCGTTAACAGTATAGTTTAGCGAAAAACAGTTTTGTGGTGCGAACTCTGCCCGATTGACTGACTGAAATGTGATGTACAACAGGCATTTTAGTTTTATGCCCCTAGTAAAACATTTCTTTTTTGGCAGTGAATGTCTACAATAAAACATTGGGTTGCTTTTTCAGTACAGATGCTGAATATTAATTACATTGCAATGTGTCAGGCGGGGTTTGGGCGGGGCTTGTTACTGCGCATCTGGTGGGTTAATACACTTCAATATCACTGTTTACTTTAACAACCTGTAGGAACTAGAACTACAACACTTTAGGTGGCAGAGGCGGACCAGAGAGTGAATGGAACAAGATAGGCAAAGTAAACTGATATCTGAGTAGGCAAAAATCTAGACATTATGTGAAATTCTGGGTTGCTGAGAGGTATACTGCAAAGGGTACTGGAATCAGTAATTTCTTACCGCCCTTTCATTAAACTCTGCCTGCACCTGTAAACAATTTCTGGTTGCGGGACTCCAGAACGACTATAATCCAACTGCAAGCAACTCATACACACTCTGTAGGCATGCTTTCCGTAACATTAGGGTTTTGCTTTCTAGCGACTGGGTCAGTGTGTAGTTAAGCTCTCCTCCGTGTCCTGCATTTCCTAAGTAACTCTCTGCATGTCACAAATAGACAGCACCGCAGCAAGTAGAACTTCTGTAGAAATCCATTCAGATAAAAAATCAGTCCTCATAAAGCAAGAAAACGATGTAAGCTGTAGCAGGGCAACATGTTACCTTATCTTACCTTACAGATCAGAGATTAGAAGGTCTGTGGAAGAGACTTGCAGTTTGTTTTGAAAATACACACAGATCTCCGGTGCAGGTCTTTCTTCTGAGAGCCATAAAGTACAGTTGTGTACACCTACAATAAATGTAGATGTTCGAGTGTCTTCACTGTTGCAGTCATGACTGTAGGGGGTTCTGCCCTGCCGGCAGGCAGCCCTCGGTCGGCCAGAATCCCAAAGTCTGGGTCCGGCGTCGGCTGTGCAACCCTGCTCCCTGACGTCAGAGCGCCAGGAGTATAAAGCTGACAGCCGACGCCATCTTCTCCAGTTTTTCTTGCCCCAGATGTCAGGAGTCACAAAATGAAAATGGTCCCAAAACATTTGCAAATACACCTCAGAAGAATGGTGAAAAAAGGAACCACACAAAAGTAAAAATAAGAGGGGACAGGAGGGAGGGAAACTCAGACTGCAACAGTGAAGACACTCGAACATCTACATTTATGGTAGGTGTACACAACTGTATTATGTTCATCGTGTTTCACTGTTTCAGTCATGACTGTAGGGTAGAATCCCAAAGCTGAAAGAAAGGGAGGTGGTCATAAAGAAGAAGGGGCGGCTAAAAGGCCCTGCAAGACTGCAGAGGCAAAGCCTGCCCTAGACTTAGAGTAGAGGGGCAAATTGTAGTGCTTATGCACTGAACTCCAAGTTGCAGCTTCCAAAATGTCTTTGGTAGGAACTCCCCTGAGGAAGGCTGCAGAAGTGCCAGCAGCTCTGGTGGTACGAGTCCGTATGCTCCCTGGGATTTGCTTTCCATGGTGTGAATAACAAAATCTGATTCCATGAGCAATCCATTTAGAAATGGTTTGTTTAGAAATGGCTTTACCTTGGGAACTGGAAGCATAAGAAACAGACAATTGTTCTGATTTTCTGATGTCCTTGGTTCTGTTCAGGTAAAAACGTAGCTGTCGATGTACATCCAAGGAATGCAAGATCCTTTCCCCTTTATTTTGAGGAGTGGGGAAAAAGGTTGGCAAGTGGATAGTTTGATTTAAAGCCACTTTGGAAACCACCTTAGGCATGAAGGTTGGATTAGTCCTCAAAGATACCCTGTCTTGATAAAAAATAATATAAGGTTCCACCGCCATAAGAACTTGTAACTCTGAAACTCTCCTGGCAGAGGTTAGTGCCAACAGGATAGCTGTCTTCCAAGATAAAAACTTGATGTCAGCAGAAGCGGCAGGCTCAAAAGGAGGAAAGGTTAGTTTTTCCAAAACATAATTGAGATCCCAAGCAGGAATAGGAGGAGATCTAGGAGGTCTTAAGTTCTTAGCTCCTCTGAGGAACTGTCTCATGAGCTGGTGGGAAAAGATGGGAGGGTCTGTATTATAATGAGCAGAAACAGCAGAAGCATGGATCTTAATGGAAGAGAAAGAGAGACCCTTATGTAAGAGATCCGTCAAGTAAAGTAGAATTAAAGTAATGTTAGGAAGAAGAGGATCAGAATCCTGAGCCTGCATCCAGGAACAAAATCTTTTCCATTTTCCTGCATAAGATTTCTTAGTGCTAGGACGTCTGGCTTCTAAAATGACATCCATGACCCGCTTGGGTAGAAAAGAAGAAATCAAAGGCCCTGGATTAACTAGGCCGCCAGGCTGAGAGTTCTGACATGAGAGTGTAGAACCTGACCCTGATGTTGGGACAGAAGGTTCGGAGACTGAGGTAAAATCCAAGGGGGCTTCAGGCATAGGTTTATTAGAGTTGGATACCAAAACTGCCGAGGCCAATTCGGAGCCAACAAGATTATCATCTTGGGTTTGTCCTGTTTTATCTTCAACAGAACTCGTGGAAGAAGAGGTAGAGGTGGAAAGGCATATCCCGAGAGGTTCCTCCAACTGAATGACAGGGCATCCACTTTCCAAGCCTCTCTGTGGAATGTCCTGGTGCAAAACTTCTGTAGCTGATGATTTAAATGGGATGCAAAGAGATCTATGTGAGGACATCCCCATACTGGTGTTATCATCCTGAATACTTTGGTGTCTAGCATCCACTCGTGTGGATCCGAAATGTTTCTGCTCAAATTGTCTGCCAGTAAGTTTTGTTTCCCTGGTAGAAACTGAGCTTGAAGATCCAGATTGCAAGCTAGAACTGTGTTCCATAAATCCATGGCTAGTCTGCAAAGGGGGGTAGGAATGAGATCCCCCTTGCTTGTTTATGTACCACATAACTGTGGTGTTGTCTGTCCATATTAGTAGTTGTCCTGGTTGTATGAGATTCCTGAAGGCCAATAGAGCTTTCTGAACGGTTAACATTTCCTTTAAGTTGATATGCAGGTGCTTCTGATCCTTTGTCCAAAGGCCCTGCAGACAATTGCCCTGAAAATGGGCTCCCCAAGCATAATCCGAGGCGTCCGTAGTTAGAATCTGAGAGGCAGGAGGTAGACGGAAGGGCTTCCCTTTGTTTAGAGCACATGCCCTGGACCACCAAAGAAATTCCTTTTGAAGGCAAGGAAGGACAGGAATCAGTATGTCCAAACTGTGGCAATGCTGAGACCATACACTTTTTAGGTACCACTGTATTTTCCTCATGTGTAGTCTTGCATATGGTACGAGAAGGATGCAGGAGGCCATGTAACCCAAAGCCTGCAGGAATTTCCTTGCATATAGATGGGTTAGAGTTGCCAAGGCTTTGAAAGTTGATGCCAGCTGTAATTGTTTTGCGGATGTCAGAAATGCCATCTGGGTTGTAGTGTTTAGAAGAGCACCCAGAAAAATTATCTGTTGTGATGGTGTCAAATTTGACTTTTTTATGTTTACAGAGAATCCCAGGAATTTGAGGAGGTTTTGTACAAAGTCCAGATGCTGGAGTAAGACATCCTTGCTGTCTGCCTGAATTAGACAATCGTCCAGATAAGGGTAAATTTGAATTCCCTTGAGTCTGCAGTAAGCTACTACTGGAGCCAGGCATTTGGTGAAGACCCTGGGCGCAGTAGACAATCCAAAGGGCAGCGCAGAGAATTGAAAGTGCCTCGATCCGGCCTTGAACCTGTGGTATTTTCTGCGATCCTGCTTGATGGGAATGTGTAAATATGCCTCCTTTAAATCCAAAGTCACCATCCATGCATTTTTGGACAGCATTGGAAGTAACTGCTGTAGAGTAAGCATCTTGAATTTTGGAATCTCTAGAAAGGTGTTCAAGACCGACAGATCCAGAATGGGTCTCCATGAATTCTGCTTTTTGGGACTAGAAAAAGCCTAGAGTAAAACCCTTTTCCCATCTCTGAGAGAGGTACCAGTTCTATGGCATTCATAGCCAAAAGAGCTTCCACCTGGTTTAAGGCCTCCGTCCATTGATGTTTTGGAAGGTCTGGCCATCCGCTTGGCCTTGGCAAAGTATGAAAATGGAATTTGTAACCTCTTAAAATCACATCCAAAACCCATTTGTCCTGGGTTATTTGAGTCCAATTTTGGTAAAAAAGAGAGTTTTTTCCTCCGAGAGGGGCTTCCAGGCAAGACGTTCCTGCAGCCCAACAGAGGGAGTCATTGAGTTTGTTTCCTTTGAGACTGTGCCCTGTCCTCTCCTCCCCTAGGGGTAGAAGCAGTCCACTGCCTTGGTCTATAAGCAGCTTGTGTTTGAGGCCTCCCTCTGGAGCATCTATATCTACCCCTTTGAGGCCTGTCTGAAGAGGTAAAGGACCAGTTTTTTGATGGCCAATTCCTGCTAAATCTAGGAGGCTGTACTCGTAAGAAATCTTTAACTGTTTGCATGGATTTCGCCTTATCCTCCATCTTTTTAATCACCTCTTCAGCTTTAGATCCAAACAAAACATTATGCTGAACAGGAGCATCCAATAATTTAGCCTTTGCTTATTCAGGTAAATTTTGTTCCTTTAGCCATGCATGTCTTCTAATGACCGTGCCAGTGGCCGCAGCCCTACAAGAAGCCTCCAAGGCATCAAATCCACAGTGTAAAACATGCTTCCCAACTTGTTCTGTGGCATGCAATAAGTCATGTAATTCCTTATCCTCTGCACAGGCAGAAATGGAAGTAAATCTTTAAGACAGACAAGAGAAATTGCTGATATTTAAGCATATGAAACTGACAGTTTAAAGCCCTAATGGACAAAGTAGCAGAAGTGTACACTTTTTTGCCCCATCTTTCTAAGGCTCGAGAATCCTTTTCAGTAGGAATAGGATTTTTAGCAGTAGCGGCCTTAACACCCTTAGGACCCTGAGAAATGGTTTCAGGGTCAGCAGTAGGATTCTTGTATAAAAACTGATGGGAATCAGGAACCCTGTAGTACCTATCAGGCTTAACAGGAGCAGGAGGAAAAGAATCAGGGGTTAAATTAGCCTCCAAAAAGGCATCATCCACAATATCCAAAACAGGAGGAACAGCCAGGGGTCTATGTTGGGGAAGAAGAAGAAAATCCCTCAGTCTTTTCTTGGATTCTGAATACTCCTGTCCCTCCCAGTGGAAATGTTCCCTCATTTCATGCAGAGTTTCCCCAAAAGAAAAATCCTCAGGAGGAGAAGCTGAAGGAATGGAGTCTTCCGCATCAGAATCCTCATGAGGAGGAAAAGAATATTCCTGATCAGAAGAGAAGAAACTGAGGAAACAGAAGACTGATCAGAGGAATCATAATAAACATCCTGCCTTGGCCTTTTGTCTGGAGGGGGATGAGAACCCCTAATCATTGTAAGTAAATCCTCCGCCATCTTGAGTAACTGTTTCTGTGACTTGGGAGCCGGTTCAGAAGAGGCCTGTGTTGAAGTCTTTGATTTAGAAGGAGTCTTTGCCTTTGTCTTTGGCTTTGCCTTTACTTGAAGCTGAGTAGGCCTGAAAACCCCTTCGGAAGCCGGTACCTGCACAACGGCTCCGGACCCATCTGAAGGAGCATTGTCCAAAGGTCCTGCAACAGAGATATTTAAAGGCCTGGTTGGCTCCTCATGAGAGTCCGTTTCGGCCATCGGTTCTGAAATGGCCGACGACAGGGGCTGCAAAAGCGCCTCACTGACGACGGCCGAACCTGAAGCTGGCTCCACATGTGCGCTATCATCAGATTTGGACCTCCATTACATCAGTTTTTCTTGCCCCAGATGTCAGGTGCCCCCCAAATGGGGAGCAATATATATATATATATATATATATATATATATATATATATATATATATATATATATATATATATATGTATAAATAATTAGAAACAAATAAATATACCCCCAAACAATAGCAAATAAACCAAAAAGGCTTTTAAGCATAATGAAAGAAAGAAGAAGTATAGTAAAAGAAAAACAGGGGGCTGGAGGGAGGGTAACCAGAACTGCAACAGTGAATACACTCGAACATCTACATTTATGTTAAGCGTACACAACTGTACTATGCTCATCGTGTTTCACTGTTGCAGTCATGACATTTGGGTAGATTCCCAAAGCTAAGGTTGGGAGGATGGATTTATACAGTATTAGGACCAGCTATAAGGCCTTGCAAAGCAGCAGTGGCATAGCCAGCTCTATACTTAGAGAAAAATGGTAAGTGAAAATGCTTGGTGAAAGTATGAACTGAACTCCAAGTAGCAGCTTCTAGAATATCCCTGATAGGAGCACCTCTGAGAAAGGCTGCTGAAGTAAATGCAGCCCTGGTGGAATGAGATCTGATCCCCTGGGGGATAGGTTTTTCATGGTGCTTATAACAGAAATGAATACAATGGCTTATCCATTTAGAAATGGTTTGCTTTGAAATAGCCTTCCCCTCTGCCCCTGCAGCAAATGCTACCAGCAGTTGTTCAGATTTTCCTCGAAATTTAGTTCTGTCCAAGTAAAATCTAAGTTGTCTGTGTACATCCAATGAATGCAGAATCCGCTCTCCCTTGTTCTGTGGATTGGGAAAGAAAGTTGGCAAATGAATGGACTGATTAAGAGCCACACTGGACACCACCTTGGGCATGAATGATGGATTGGTCCTGAGTGACATCCTGTCCGTATGAAAGATGATGAAAGGCTCCACTGCCATAAAGGCCTGTAATTCAGATATCCTTCTAGCTGAAGTGATTGCTAAAAGGAAGGCTGTTTTCCAGAAAATACATTTTAAGTCTGCAGTTGCAGCTGGCTCGAAAGGAGGTAGGGTGAGTTTCTCCAATACAAAGTTAAGGTCCCAGACAGGGGTTGGAGCTCTCCTGGGTGGTCTCAAGTTTTGGCACCTCTGAGAACAGGATAAGAGAAGAGGGGGCGGTCTGTGTTGTAATGAGCTGAAATGGCTGAGGCATGGATTTTTATGGAAAAAAAAGACAGGCCCTTGTGAAGCATCTCAGTTAAGTACTGCAAAATCTGAGGTAAATTGGGCACTGCTGTGCTCATCCCTTGAGATTGATTCCAGGCACAGAATCTTTTCCATTTGTCAGCATAAGATGTTCTAGTACTAGGTCTTCTCGCCTACAAAATGACATCCATCACAGGTTTGCTGAGGGACGGTAAGGGTGAATTTAAGTGATTGGCCAAGCTGCAAGATTCAATGTTGGGAGCCGAGGGTGCAGAATTTGGTTATCCTGCTGAGACAGTAAGGAAGGTGTCTGAGGCAGGTGCCACGGAGAAATGTGTGACACACTGTGCAGGAGTGGGTACCAGTGTTGGTGAGGCCAGTCTGGAGCAATCAAAATCATTTTTGGTTTGTCCTGTTTGACTTTTAGTAGAACTTTGGAGAGCAAAGGCAGAGGGGGAAAGGCATAGACTGATAGGTTTTTCCATCTGAAGGACAGAGCATCCAATTTTCCAGGCTTTTTTTGTGATTAGTTCTTGTGCAAAATTTGTCCAACTGGCAGTTCTGGGGTGAGGCAAAAAGATCTATGTCTGGGCTTCCCCATTTGCGTGTCAACATGTTGAAAATTTAGAAGTTATGTACTTACCATAACGTTCCATCTGAGTAGGTGTATTCATTTGTCTGCAACCTGTGGGTTATGGATCCGATATCGAATCCGAACCGGCATGGTTTTCCAGCTATGGATCCGAGCTCTCAGCTCCTCCCCTCACCCATAATGCCCTGCTCTCCCTACATGACCTCAGATCGAGTTTGCCAAAATCAACATACCCTAGAAAGGGTAACACGTACTATGCAGGAAACTGACAAGGCCAGGAGGATAGGGCGGGCGGGATGGTTGCAGACAAATGAATACACCTACTCAGATGGAACGTTATGGTTAAGTACATAACTTCTAAATCTGAAGTAGGAGATTCATTTGTCTGCAACCTGTGGGACAGAGTCCCCAGCTACCTGAATCTTGGGCGGCCGTCATGGAAGGATATTCCGGAGCACCGCGGAGCCAAAGGATGCTCTACCTCTACATGTAATATCCAACTTGTAGTGGGAAATAAAGGTATGGGATGAAGCCCATGTGGCTGCTGAACAAATATCATCCAGAGGAATCCTAGCTTTAAAGGCCGCTGAGGTAGAAACTGACAGGGTTGAATGGGCATGTACTCCCTCCGGTGCGGGCCTCCCAGAAGCTTGATAAGCCAATAAGATGCATTGTGAAATCCAGTGTGATAAGGAGACTTTGGAAATTGGTTTACCCAAATTGAATTTAGCAAAGGAAATAAACAACTGGTCAGATTGCCTATGACCAGCTGTCCTGTTCAGATAAAAACGAAGTTGCCTGTGAACATCTAAGGAATGTAGCTTGTATTCACCTTTGTTTTGATATTTAGGAAAGAAAACAGGGAGGTTAATGGATTGATTAATATTTGCTTCTGAAGCTACCTTAGGAAGAAAGGATGGGTTGGTCCTGAGGTATACACGGTCCGGATGAAAGACCAAGTAAGGAGGCTTGATGGACAAGGCTTGAAGTTCCAAAACTCTCTTGGCCGAAGTAATGGCTACTAAAAAGGCCGTCTTGAGACATAAAAATTTCAGATCTACCGTGGCCGCAGGTTCGAAGGGGGGAGCGGTCAAGGCCTGAAGAACCAAAGAAAGGTCCCATGGAGGAACCGCTTGCTTTACAGGGGGTCTAAGAAGAAAAGTACCTTTTAGGAAGATTTCACACAATTTGGCAGACATCAGTGGACTGGAGTCATGACCAATATGATAGTGAGAAATTGCCGCAAGTTGTACTTTGACCGTGGAACTGCTGGCACCATCATTAAAAAGAGTGGTTAGGAAGTCAAGGACCAGAGGAAGGGGAACTGTGAAGGGGTCTAGACCTTGCCGCTCTGCCCAAATGGAGAACCGTTTCCACTTGCTGCGATAAACTTTCCTGGTAGATGGTTTATGAGCTGCTACCAGGATGGCCTTAACGGGAGACGAAATACCGGGAGTCCTGATCAGGAGTGGAACTGGAGCAGCCAAGCAGTTAGCTTCAGGTTGTCCAGATTCGGGGTTGATAGATGGGACGGGTGAGATATCAGATCCGGAATGGGATCTAGAATCCAAGGTGGATTCACTGAGTGAGACCTTAGGAAAGGGAACCAGATCTGTCGAGGCCAGAATGGGGCAATGAGAATCATTCTGCACCCCAACCGAGAGGCTTTCTGAAGAACTTGGAGCATAAGAGGCAAAAGAGGGTAAGCGTAAAGAAGACCGGGGGGCCAAGCATGCACCTCTTGGGGTATCTCCGGGCAGAGGGATTAGAGCGAAAAATCTGTCGCACTTGGTGTTTGAGGGAGACGCAAAAAGATCGCAACAAGGAGTTCCCCACCGTGCGAAGATGCGTTTCGCTACTTGAGCATTGAGAGACCACTCGTAAGGGGAGAGAATGGTGCTACTGAGCTTGTCCGCAAGGATGTTGGACCGACCCGGAATATGCGTTGCGATGAGAAAGCGGTTGGTGGAGATTGCCCATTCCCACACTCTCATGGCTTCTCGACAAAGAGGGTAAGACCTGGTTCCCCACTGTTTGTTGATGTACCAGACGACAGACATGTTGTCCGACTGAATCGCAATAGTTCCCAAGGGAAGAAAGGCCTGTAGTGCTTGCAACGCTAAGAGCACTGCTCTCATCTCTAGAACATTGATATGCAGTAATGTCTCTGAATCGTTCCAAGTGCCTTGGACCGTCCGGCCTGCAAAATGCCCCCCCCACCCGAGGCGGGAGGCGTCCGTGGTCACCGTGGCGAGAGGGGGAGAAGCACAAAAGGGGCGGCCTCTGTGGAGATCTTGGGAGTGGAGCCACCACAAGAGGGACCGCTTGCAAGCCTTGCTGATCGCAATGGGATGATGCATAGGAAGAGCAAGTTAAGACCACTGAACTAGGAATGTCCATTGAAGGACTTGCATATTGAGCCTGGCGAGAGGTAGAAGAGCTATTGCTGCTGCCATGGACCCTAGAGCCCTCAGGACCAATTCCGCCGGAACTGAGCTGGAGTGGAGGATGGCCCGCACCTGGAGCTGTAGACTCTGAACTCTGTCCGCAGGGAGGAAGGCTCTTAACTGTCTCGTGTCTAACTTGGCACCTATAAAATCTATGAACTGCGTAGGGGCTAGGTTGGATTTTTCTGCATTTATCGTGATGCCCAGGCGGGGAGCTAGATGGAGAAAGGAGTCTCGCGCCAATAACAGTAGACGCCTTGTTGGGGCGGTAAGGAGCCAGTCGTCCAGGTATGGGAAGACCTGTACCCCCTGAAGCCTCAGGTGGGCCGCTACCACTGCTAATACTTTGGTGAACACTCTGGGGGCTGTAGTGAGACCAAAGGAAAGGACCCTGAATTGGTAGTGACTGGCTCCCAGCCGGAAGCGAAGAAACCTCCTGGAGCGTCTGTCCATTAGATTGTGGTAGTACGCATCCTTGAGGTCTATAGAGCACATCCAGTGATTTTCTCCCAGAAGGGGGAGAATGGACTGCAAGGTAACCATTCGGAACTTCTCCTTGGGAACTGCCAGGTTTAAGAGTGACAGGTCTAAAATTGGTCTTAGGTCCCCGCCTTTTGGCACTAAAAAGAACCTGGAGTAGAACCCTGATCCGATCTGGTCTGGGGGATGGGCTGGATGGCTCTTCTCTTCAGCAGATGGCCAATTTCTGCCAAAGCGGCCTCCCACTGACCGGGTGGAACGTCGGGGAGGGACTTTAATTTTGGGGTGTGATGAAATGGAATGAGGTATCCTCTGGATATGATGCGGAGGACCCAGCGGTCTGATGTTATGGACTCCCATGCCGCTAGGTGCTCCGAGAAACGCCCCCCGACTGCCTCCAGAGTGGAGCAGCCGGGCAACCCTTCAGGGCTGCTGCGCGGGCCGTTCAGAGAAAGGTTCTCTGGACCCGAAGTTCCTGGGAGCCCCTCTGCCCCTAGGGCGGCGTCCTCCCTGTCCTCCTCTGCCACGGAAGGACTGGTTGTCCGGAGCGGGTTGGGACTGCTGCGACTTCTGGAACCACATCTTCTTGGCCCTTTTGGTTCCTAGAATAGGACCTCTGGGGCACAGAGAAGCGGATTCCGACGGCAGACAGCGTCTTCCCGTCCTTCTCGCTCTGGGTCAAAGTATCGCGAACAGTTTTGCCAAAAAGGGCAGAACCATCGAAGGGAGCGTTCGCGAATGACGCCTTGAAGGGCTCCGTGAAATCGCAATGGCGGAGCCAGGCCTGTCGTCTAGTAACTAGGCCTACCCCTGCGGCTCTAGCGGCTCCCTCCGTAGCATGGGACAGTAACCGCATAGAGGTATTAGTCACGGACCTGAGAGTGGCCATACGGGTGGAGTGCAACAGTTTGTCCTCCTCCGACATGGACTCTGGTGGGGATGCAGCGTATTCCTTGATAAGATCGCTCTGCAAATCACATGTGCCAAGTAGTTGAGCGCCCTCACTGAAAAGGTCGCTGAACTAAACATTCGCTTCCCCAAGCGGTCCATCATCCGAGACTCCTTGCTCGGGGGATGGACTGAGGGACTCTCTTGGGCGAGTTCCCTCTTGGTGGCTGCCGCCGTCAACATGGCATCTACCGGAGGCCCCTTGCTCCAGTGGGCACGGTCTGCCGGGGGACTAAGGATGCGGTCTGGCCTTTTGGGGATTGGCTCCACGGTGTCCGGTTCCTTCCACGCCCTGGTGGTAATTAGGTCCACCAGGGGGTCGGCAGGAGGGGACACCCAAGAGGTAGACGGGCCCGCTTCAAATGCCTCCAAGAACACGGACTCGTCCGAGGAAGACTTGGGGGCAGACCACCCCCCCTTATGCAAAGCATTTCCATGATGTCTCCAAAGGAGACATCCTCGGGGGGTGATCTTGGGGAGCCTTCCCCTTCCTCCAAATCCGTGTCTTCTGTGAGAGACTCGGGGGAGTCTATGTGCCTCCTTTTACACGTATGCTTGCGAGGTGCATCCTCAGGGGGGCTGTCCGAGGACCCCTCGCAAGCGGTGTCCTGTTCCAATGTAACAACTTGGGGCAATGGAGCGGCCTGTCCCAGTGGCCAGATGGTGGAAGACTGGCCCAGTGCAGATGGAGCGCGGGAAGGAGCCGAAGCAAGTGCCGGGGGTCCGGAAACCCTCAACAGGGCCCTCTCCACTACATCAAAAGCCGAGGGGGAGCCAACCTCGACCAAAGGATCCGATAATCGGCTCCCCCTCGGATCCGAAGAGTGGATCGGAGCCGGCCCCGAGGCATTCGGATCTGAGGGGGCAGTGCACTCCGACACCGACGGCGCCGAAGGAACACTGATCCCCCCGGATCCGAAGCTCGGATCCAGGCTCCGAGAGGTCGGATCAGAAGCACTTGAGGGCAAGGTCGGATCCGAAGTACCAAGTACTATCGGTGCCGACCCACCCCCGGCTCCAAAGCTGCTCGGCTCCAATCGCTCCGAACCCGGGTAGCGGGTCGGAGAAGGAGCTATAGGTTTGAAAAAAGGGGTCGAGCTCCCCCCCAGAGGGGGGGAGGCAGGAGCACTCCCATCTGCATCTGGGCCTGGATGAACCTTCTCATCATCCGGTCCAGATCAGCGTCAGATAAACTATATGTGGATCTCGACGAGGCTACCAAGGTAGGCCTTGAGTGCCTCCTCGATAGCCTCGACGGAGATCGGGTCTCCTCCTCCTCAGGTCCCGGTTGAGAAGCAGACTGGAGACCGGAGCCGAGGAGGGGGAGAACTGGTAGACAAGGAGGCCGGAGGAGAAGCCCGCTTGGCAGGCGGGGCCGAAACAGAGGTCTCGGCCCGCCGCTTATGGTGCTTCTCTCTCCAGTCCTTTTTTCTTGCTTCCCTCTCCTCCAAACCACTAGAGGGAGGTTGAGTCCCAGGTGGAGGAGGGGGAGCAGGAGAGGAGGGAACCGAAGACAAGGTACCCCCTGAAGGAGCGGTAGCCGAAGCCGTGTCCGGGGGCAAAAGTCCCGCCAGGACCAGCTTCGACCTCCGCTCCTTCAATGCCCTGGGGTTGAACCCTGCACAAATGGAACATCCAGAAGTGAGGTGTTCAACCCCAAGGCATCGAACGCACCGAGTGTGGCCATCAGCAGGAGAAAGCTTATGGCCACACTCGGAGCACTTCGAGAAGAAAGGCTTAGGGGCTTTAGACATACGAAGGGTTCTTTCTTTTTTTTTTTTTTAAATTATAAGTGCTAACTAGCCAAAAGAAAAACACAGGCCCAAACACACACTACGCACCAGCGAGGGGAGGGATAAATAAAAGTTATAAAAAGTTATTAAAAACTTTAAACTTTAAGGATAGGGAAACTAACACTTCCACACAAAACTGACTAAAAATTTGAAATTTAACACTTGTAAAGATAAGAATAAACACTTAGCTGAAGAGCTCTAAAATCCAGTCTGGTCACCAGCGCGGCAAACTAGATCTGGGGTCATGTAGGGAGAGCAGGGCATTATGGGTGAGGGGAGGAGCTGAGAGCTCGGATCCATAGCTGGAAAACCATGCCGGTTCGGATCCGATATCGGATCCATAACCCACAGGTTGCAGACAAATGAATCTCCTACTTCAGATCCATGGTTCCAGTTTCCATTTGTGAGGGTCCATGAGATTTCTGCTTAGTTCGTCTGCCAGAACATTCTGCTTTCCTGGCAGGAATTGAGCTTGTAGTTGTACTTGGTAGCTCAAGGCCGTGTTCCACAATGCCATGGCTAGTCTGCAGAGGGGGTAGGAATGTGTAACCCCCTGCTTGTTTATGTACCACATAACCATGGTGTTGTCCGTCTTTATCAGTAATTGTCCTGGATGAAGGTAGTCCTTGAAGGCTGTCAGTGAATTCTGTACAGCTAGCATTTCATTTTGATTGATATGAAGGTGCATTTGATTTGGGCTCTATTTGCCCTGAATGCACTTCCCTGACAGATGAGCCCCCCCCCCCCCCCAAGAGGCCTAGGATTGAATTTGACTATGAATCTTCTGAACAGGACTCTGTTTCTTCTGACTCTTCTAATGATCTGGATTTGTCCATACCTAGGTTCTCCCAGCTCCAACCCTATCAGTTCTGGACACCTTAGTAAGCACAACCCGCCACCTTCCAGGCTAGCTCCTTCTCTGACCCGACCTTTGGTTTTGGTGTTACAAGATCTGAAGGTTCTGGAGCTGTTCACGTCAGATCTGACGATATAGGTATCTTTGACTCTGGTGGCATCTCTGAATGGACGACACTCAGAGTTACAGCACTGGTACCAGATCCAAGGTGTTGGAATTGATTTTGATGTTGCTGAAGCCGTCTTTTCTTCTTGGAGACTCTGAGTTAGCTCAGCTCAGACTCCCTCTTCGAGTGCTCTGCCTTCAAGAGGGAAGGGAGCATATGGCCCGTAAGCATGTTCTTTCAAAGGTGTCAGTCTTTTTCTCTCCAGGGAATTCAGTATTTTAGATAATGGAGAGTGATTTCTCTATCCCTAGAGCTCAAACTTCTCCACCTTCTTTGGCTCTGACCACCCTAGCCCATTCACCTCTGCATCTTGAGTCTCATTCATCCCTTCAACAGGGATAGCCAGCCCTAGTTAGCCATCAAGATATCCATCAGGGTATACTAATCTCTTCCGATACTTCGCTGGTACATCCCACCAAAGTTCCGATAAAGAGAAAGGGTCCCCAAGATCACCACTCAATGATATCTCATTTGGAGACACTCTGGAACTCCTAGCACAAAAGGTTGGTTGGTCTCTAGTCAACCCTTCCCAAAAGGAGTCTGTATTCCTACAGGCTTTTGGTGCTGATTCATCTATCACCTGGGTGACTCCAGACGTTGATGAGCTTATTGACTGAGTCTCTCAGCAGCATGGAAGGAGCCTGATACTGTTGAGCCCATACACAAGAGACCAGGCAAGATCTTGACACTACCAAAGGACAGAACCTATTGAAGCAAAAGAGTACTGGTTGATGCCACGGTCGCAGAGGCAGCCACCAAGAAGGAACTTGCAGAGTTCCACTGTCCACCCCCTAACTGAGAGTCTAGGGCAATGGAAATTTTTGGAAAGCCTGTTAATGAATCAGCAACCATTGCCCTTCGATCACTAGACTACCTGGCACATTTCATAAGACTACAGAAGGCTTTGATTAAAGAACTTACAAATCCCTCTCTGGAACCATACCCACAGCAGCTAAGGGCAGTACTGCCTCACAGTTAGCTACCCCTCAGTCCATTTCCAATTCATCCATGAGGCTCATCTCTCATGCAGAAGGAGGTACCTCATGGTTGGCGGGTTCAGGTACTTCCTTCAGGAGGCATGCTTAGATGCATTTGTGCAACTCTGAAGAACTTTCAGAGCTTCCTTCATCAATGCTCCCTTTGACAGAAGCTCCCTATTTACCCCTAAAGTGAAAGACGCACTCTCCAGGTGTGAACAGGAAGGAAAAACTGTGTCTTCTGTGGGCATAAGTTTTTCAGCCACTTAAAAGAACCTTTTCTAGGCATCAACGAGGAGGTCAAAAGATGTGGTTCAAGAAATCCCAGGGTTCCTTCCAAGACCAAAGTGGAGATGGCTCCCCCAGGGGCAGAGGGGGGGAACTGTAATGGAAGATGCTGCCTTCTCTGCAGATGGGATCCATAAAACCAAGAATCAAGAGATTCTCTCTCTGACAGATCCAACCAGTGCTTCTGAAAGGAGGCCAGACTGTCCTCCTCTGGAGGCAGTCGGGGATTGTTTATCTTTGCACCAGAGAGCCTGGTTAAAAATTAAAAAATATTCATGGGTGGAGAAGATAACATCCAGATTTTATATCATACCCTTTCCCCATCCATCTCCCCTGGTTTCAAAATAATCCCCAATGTTCCACCCAGCCAGGAGGCGGCTGTGCAACTAGAAAAAGAGGTCCCCCCAAACATGAGACAGTCTGGAACTTACTCAAAACTCTTTTTAGTGCCAAAGAAAACAGGGGACTGGAGACCAATTTTGGACCTCAGCAATATGAATCAGTCAGTTCAGTACACAAAGTTCCGGATGGTTAAGGTTCAGTTCATTCTGCCATTTCTGTGCAAGTATGATTGGATGTGCTCAACAGATCTTCGGGATGCATACTATCATACTCTGCACTTCCAGTTGGGAGCTCAGTCATTATCAATTCAAAGCTCTCCCCTTTTTCTCACCACAGCCCCCAGAGTGTTCACTAAGTGTGTGGCAGTAGTAACAACTCACTAGAGGCTGCACAAGTATTTCCATGTCTAAATGACTGGCTAATCACTGTTCTGACCGGACATCAACAGATACAGGCCCAAGATGATGTACTCCAAATTTGCTCTCATCTGGGTATTTCAATCAATTACAACAAATCTTATCTAGAATCAATTAAGACATTAAAATTTATCGGTGCTTCTTTCAACACAATCACACGAACAGCATCTCTTCCTTTGGGGAGAGTTCAGACTATTCAGTTCCAGGTCAGGAAAATCATTCAAAACTCCTTTCTCTGAGCTTGATTAATCCTTCAATGTTTAGGGTCCATGTAGGCAGCAATCATCATAGTACCATTATAAAGATACCATATGAATACTTCAATGGACCTTAGCTACTCAGTGGTCCATTCTTTATCATTCTTTGTCCAGTCAGATAAAGATAACTCAGGTTTGCAAGATACATCTCCTATGGTGGATACAGTCAAGTCCAAGAAGTTTGTCCCTTTGTTCTTCCCCAATCCAAGGTCATAGTTACCACAGATGTCTCCCACATCGGATAGGAAGGCACATCCTAGGAACGACAGTCCAAGGCAAACAACCCCCCAAAATGGCAAACACGCATATCGATGTCCTGGAAATGACCTCCTAGAGTTTAAGGACTTCCAAGACATTCTCCTCACTGGGACTATTGCGATTCAGACTGACATGTTAGTGGTCTGATATATCAACAAACAAGGATGAACCAAATCTCACCTTGTGTTGAGAGGGTTAGAGTGCGGCAATGGGTGATCTCAGCCAATCAATTTCTGACAGCATTCCGAGGAAGTCCAACATGATTGCAGACAAGTTAAGCAGGTGTATTCTAATGAATCATGACTGCTCTCTCAATATGAAGGTGGAGGAGAGGACTTTCCATCAACAGGGAGATGACCATTTTGCATACCCTCTTAACAATAAGTGCAGCAAGTTATTTGCCCTCATCCTCCCCTACCAGGGGAGTTACCAAGAGAAGCTCTACTTCAGTATTTTCCTGCTGGTCTCCTTTACAACTGTCCCCCAATACCTCTCATTCTTAAACTCATTCAAAGATTAAAGAGCAAAGTAATCCTCATTGCCACTTATTGGCCTCTTTAGATTTGGCTTCCCTTTCGTTGGCCTCACATTCTTTGTCCTCTTTGGATTCTGGATCCAACGGCCTTCTGTCTCATCCAAAAGACTCAATTCATCAAGACATTCCAGGCTTAAGACTGACCACATGGTTTCTCCACTTCCGCTGACTGCTAGACAGCTCAGGCTCTCCTCCAGAGTCCGTCATTCTTTTATCATCTCACAAAGCTTCCACCAGGAAACTTTACAGAAGTAAATGGAAAAGATTTCTTTTTGGGCACAAGAGAACTGATTAGATCCCTTTCCTGAGCCTGTCTCTAACGTTCTGGAACTTGTAGTGTCAATATTCAATGAAAGAGCTAGGCAATTGTACCCTTAAAGGATAATTTGCTGCCATCTCCAACTTCCATGTTGGAACAGATAACTTTGTTGAGCCTAAGAGGAACACTTCTCCAAAGACCTGCTATTAAAGATCCTACTCTCCCTTGGGATTTAAATGTAGTATTGCAGGCTCCAACCCAGTCTCTACCTGAACCTTCAGCAAAGATAGCGCTAGAAAATTTAACTTGGAAAACTATATTTTTAGTATCAATTACCTCCGCTGCAGGTTTTCTGGACTGCAAGCCTCATCTTCTAAGCCCCATTATTTGATTTTTCATAAAGACACAGTATCCTTAAGAACCAACCCTTCCTTTGTTCCTAAAGTGGTGTCAGAATCTACTATGAATCAAACTAGCAACTTATTAATCTTCTTTCCAAATTTTTTAAGTAAAAGAAAATATATATTACCCCTACTGGACGTTCACAATTACGTTTTTCATTACATAAAATGAAATATTTTAGAAAAAAATGCAAAAAGAAGTTATAAACTTACCATAATGTCTCATCTGTGTTGTCCATTTTCATTCTTCCTCAACTGATGGGTTTGTGCTTGGATCCAGCTCAGTTGTTGTTAAAGCCTGTGGCAACCAAAAAACTCTCAAACTTCTCCTTTACCAATAATGCACCAACCTTAAATTACCTGAGATCTTCTTTGTTGATTTTTTTTTTTTTTTTACCACAAAGGAAATATCTAACATGCATAAATATAGAGATATAACATTGCATGTACTCCGCACAGAAAGAAACTATATCTGGAACTCAATATAAGGACAAAATGTCCCTCTAAGAGTTCATTCTTCCAGAAGTTTGTAGACAGAAAGGATGGGGGTTGGTGGGTGGGAATTTGAGAAGAATGAAAAAGAACAACACGAATGGAATATTGTGGTTAAGTACATAACTTCTATATTATGTTGTCAATTTTCATTTTATCCTCAACTGATGGGACAGTCGCCAGCTACCTCTAATCCCCGACAGACTCTAAGAAAGGATATTCCTGACCATAGTTGAAACAAATGATGCTCTACCCCTAGAGACCAGAACCAATTTGTAACAAGTAATACAAGTATGAGGAGTATCCCAAGTTATTACTGCATATGACGTCCATGGACGCTCTGGAAAGAGAAACTAAAGAAGTTGCCATGGACCTAGTTGAATGAGCTCATATCAGTTGAATAAGGTAATACCCAATTTGTCATCCACAAATAAAACTCAGCCATCTGGCTAAAGTAACCTTTCTGAGTGGTTTGCCCAATTTCAATTCTGCAAAGGAAACAAACAATTGGTCTGTTCTTCTGATGCCTTTTGTTCTATGCAAGTAAAAACAAATGGTCTGTGAACATAAAATAAATGTAACATGTATTCACCTTTATTTGCAAAATTAGAGAATAATGCTGGCAAATTAAAGGACTGAGTAATATTAGATTCTGTCACCCCCTTGGGAAGGAAGGAGGCATTAGTTTCGAAGTGTCACTATATCCTTGTGAAAGATGAAGTACGGAGGTTTTGCAGACAAGGCTTGAATCTCTGAAATTCGTCTAGCAGAAGTAATGGCTACTAGAAAAATAGTTTTCCAAGATACTTAAAGTCACATTTAACTGCTGGTTTAAAGGGGGAATGTATTAGAGCTTCCAGTACCAAACTGAGATCCCATGGAGAAGTAGGGTCCTTAAACGGAGGTCTCAAAAGTAGAGTGCCTCACAAGAAACTCTACACAATTTGTGAGAGACTACTGAAGAACCTTGAAATCCAATGTGACAATTTCATATTACTGCTAACTGAACTTTAATGGTTGAGGAACTAGCCCCCTCTTTAAAAAGTAAGGCTAAAAAGCCGAGAATATTATTTATTGGAGCTGAAAATGACTCAACATGATTTTTTTGTTCCCAGCAAACAAATCTGTTCCATCAACTTGTATAAAATTTTCTTTTTGAAGGTTTACAGAAAGATAAAAGAATATGTCGGACAGGGGAAGAGAGCATTGGTTGTCTGGCTATTAGCAGAATTGGAGAAACCAGGCTATCAGACTGAGATTTGCAGTGTCGGGATGGATCATGTCTGTCGCGTGAGACAGGAGGTCTGAAGTTGGACCCAGGATCCAAGACTGTTGAAGTAAGCGAGTCCAAAGGAAAGGAAAGGAAACCAAATCTCTCAAGGCCAGTATGGTGCAATGAGGATGACTTTGGTCCTCAACCTGCCAGCTTTCGGTAGAAATTTTGGAATTGCAGGGACTGGTAGGTAGGCATAAAGCAGACCTGGGGGGGGGGGGGGGGGGGTCAATCGTGAAGAACGGCATCCCTCTGTGATGCCCCTCTGTAGGGGATTAGAGCAAAGTAGCTGCTGCATTTGCTGTTTAGAGAAGAAGCAAAAATCTCTCAACAAGGCTGGCCCCAATGATGAAAAATCATTTTCGTCATATTCTTGTTGACAGACCACTCATGAGGTAGAAGAATGCACATGCTCAGTTTGTCTATTATCATAGACTTCCCCAGATTGTGCATTGCTATGAGAAAGTGGTTTGATGAGAATGTCAAGAAGCACTTGAGTATGGCAGTGTGCAGAAGGGATATGATCTTGTCCCTCCTTGTTTGTTGATGTAGCAAACTACTCACATTCGCTGTTGGAATTGCAACTGTCCCAGAAGGGAGGGGCATTTTGGAAGGCTTGCAACACTAAAAACACAACTCTCATTTCTAGAACATTTATATGCAAGTTGGCCTCTTTGGGGGACTAAGTGCCTTGCACTGTGTTCCCCAGAAAATGCCCCCCCCCCACCACAACTGGGAAGAGTCAGTGGTCACTATGGCTTTGGACTGAGGGTAAAGAATGGATGGCCTTGTAGAAAGTGATCTAACGGAATCCATCACCTGAGAGCTCTCTCTTGCATGCCTGAGTAATTCACATCAGAGTTGACATTGCTTGGTAAAGTATTGACCATTGTTGTTGCCAATATCCACTGGACAATCCTCATGTAAGATCTGGCTAAAGGTACTAGTGCTATCGCCACTGACACTGATTCTAGAGCTTGGGGGACAAAGCTGGCTGAAATTTTGGTAATGCAGATCATTTTCCTAACCTGTAATTTTATAGTTTGAACTCTTGAGGAGGGTAGTGAAGCTATCACCGAGCTTGTGTTGAAAATTGCTCCTATGAATTCCCAAATTTGAGAGAGTTCCAATTAAGACTTATCGTAGTTTATGGTTATCCCCAGATGAGAACAAGTTTGGAGAACTTGATTTGTTGCCCATACCAACTGATGCCTGGTATGGGCAGAAATGAGAATCTAGGTATGTAAACACCTGGAATCCCTGCAGGCTTAAGTGAGCTGCTAGTACTGCCATACATATGGTGAACACTCTGGAGGCTGTGGTGAGACCAAAGGACAGAACTCTGAACTGGTAATGACTGGCTCCCGCCCTGAAGCACAAGTACCTTCTGGACTCTCTGCTCATTAGTATGTTACAGTACGCATCCTGAAGGTCTCTTGAGCACATCCAGTCATTCTTGCCCCAAAAAGGAAGAATGGAATGAACCATGACCATGCTTAATTTGGTGCGTTGAACTGACTTGTTCGAGTTGCTGAGATCCAAAACCAGTCTCCAGTCTTCTGTTTTCTTTGGCACAGAAAAGAACCCTGAGTAAGTTCCAGATTCTATCTGGTCTGGCATGACCTCTTGGATGACTCTTTTTCTAGCAGCTTTTCTATTTGAATTGCTGCTGCTTCCCTCTGATAGGGTAGAACATTGAGGATTTTCCTCGAGACTGGGGTAGAAGGAAAACGGTATACAGTCTCTGGATATAATCCTCTGCACCCAAGTATCCTTTATGTCTATCCAGTATCTGTAGAGCAGGTATAAATGATGCCCCCCATAACTGTCTCCAAAGGGGGGGCAATTGGATCTCCTTTCAGGAGCGGTGGTAGGGTCTGTCTAAGAAAGAATCTCTGGACCACGCAGGAGCAGCACTGACCATTGGAGCTCCCCCTTCTGCCCCTGAGGCAGGTTCCTGCACATGCGCCCTGGAAAGGACCCTGGGATTTCTTGAACCACATCTTTCGAGCACCGCATTGATTCCTTGAAAACTATCTCTGCCGGGTCGAAAAATGTACGCCTACAGCAAACAGGGTCTTTCCATCCTTCTCACACCTGGATAATCTGTCCTTCACTTTGGGGCCAAACAAATAAGTGCTGTCAAAAGGAGCACTGACAAACGAAAACTTGAAGGGCTCCACAAAATCCCATAAGCACATCCAGGAAGGTCTCCTAATGGAAATGGCTGAACCCACTGCCCTTAAGGTTCCTTCAGCTATATGCGAAATGAGCTTCATGGAAAAACTCAAAATACACTGCAGGGTAGCCAAATGAGAATTCGTGAATCTGATGCAGAAAGAGATCCTGAGTTGGTATGATAGGTCCTTAATCAAACCCCTCTGAATTCTTGCAAAATGTGCCAAATAATTCATCAACCTTAAGGTGAAAGTCGCTGAAGCATTGTCACACTTTCCAAACCTGTCCATCACCCTAAACTCCTTTTTAGGGGGATGAACAGTGAAACTCTTCTCGGCAAGCTCCGTTTTGCTTGCTACTACCACAACCATGGCATAAATGGGTACTCCTTTACCCCAAAACTGCTTATCTAAAGGTGGTGCCATAATCTTGTCCAGTCTCCTAGGTATGGGTTCAACTGTGTCAGATTACTTCCACGCCTGCCAAGAGACCAACTCAATAAACTTCAAAAAGAAGAAAATGTATCCAGAACAAGCCAAAGGGGCCCAGTAACAAATATAATACAAAAACCACGATAAACCAGGCATCCACCAGAGCTGCTGTTCTTAAAATTTTATTACAAAAGCAAAGGATAAGCACTTTCACACATAGTATGCTTCATCAAATCCACAAACTCAAAATGAATCAAAGCCATTAAATAATAAAACCACACAATAGACAGCCAATTATTAAAATCATTCTCTTAAGGATGGCTTTTAAAGGTACAAATGCATTGATACCAGGCAGCTTATCTACCTGCAGCTTAACTATCCATTTAGTCTCTGCAGTTTCAAGCATATTGTTATAATCACCCCCCCCCCTTTATTCATATGTACAAGTTGTAAAACAATAAATTCAAAGCTATGTCCAGGTAGTGCAGAAACATGCTTAGCCAAGGCATTAAGTAAGTTACCACGTCTGTCACCTAAATGCTGCAAAATCCTTTCTTTCGGCATTATAACAGTTTTCTCCACATAAAATGAGGTGCAGTTTCTACACTTAGCTAAATAAATCAAACCCTGAGATCTGCAGTTTGCACAGAACCTTGGTGTAAAGAAAAAAACATTAGAAGGATGTTGAAAAACAGCTGTGGTTGAAATATGACAGCAGGCTTTGCAAGATCTACAGGGGAAAGTGCCTTTACGATCAGATACTAAAGAAGATGTATTCGTAGAAAAAGAAAAGTTAACGATCGTAACGGTAAATAAATAATATGAGAAAGGTAAGGGATATTAGAAATATTATAAAATGAAGAGTTTTATAAGATAACAATGAACACTCATCTCAAACTGCTAGAGAGGTATGGCAAACCACATATTTCATGGAAAGTGGCAAACGAGATCTGCGGTAACTTAGGGTTGGTACATTACAGGTAAGGGAGAAGCTTGAGAGTTTTTGGTTACCACAAGCTTTAGCAACAGACAAGTTGGATCCAAGGATCTGATCCGAACCCATCAGTTGAAGATAGAATGAAAATTGACAACAGCGGATCTTCTTAATCTACTGCTCTCATTTTCTTTAATTCAACTGTTGGGACACAGTCCCCAGATACCTAAATCTCGGGAAGACTCTAAGGAAGGATATTCCTGAGCACAGCTGAGCAGAAGGCTGCTCTTCCACTAGAGACCAGATCCAATTTGTAGTGAGTAATAAAGGTATGAGGATTAGCCCAAGTTGGAGCTGCACAAATTTCATCCAAAGAAGATCTTAACAAATAGGCTGAGGAAGTTGCCACAGACCTTGTGGAATGGGGTTTTGGTAAAGACAAACCTGCTTATTCATAAACAAAAGTAACACAATCAGTCAACCATTTGGCTAAAAGCCACTTTAGAAGCTGGCCTGCCTAATTTTGAATCCAAAAAGGAAATAAATATTTGTTCTGATTTCCTCTAATCTTTGGTTCTGTGAAGGTAAAAACGCAACTGTCTGTGAACATCCAGTAAGTGTAACATATCTTCTCCTTTGTTTGAGAAATTTGGAAACAAAACTGGAGGGTTAATAACCTGATTAATACAGGATTATGACACCACCTTAGGTAGAAAGGAAGGGTTGGTCTGTAAAGATACTCTATCTCTGTGAAAGATTAAATAAGGAGGTTTGGAAGAGAGAGCATGAACTTCAGACACTCTTCTGGCAGAAGTAATAGCATCTAGGGAAACAGTCTTGCAGGTCAGAAAATTTAGATCAAACTTAGCTGATGGATCAAAGCGGGGTTGAGTTAAGGCCTGAAGAACAACATTAAACCCCATGAAGGAGCAGAATCCCTTAAAGAAGGTCTAAGAAGGTATGTTCCTCGTAGCAAGGCTTTGCAAAGCTTGGAAGAAGCTAAAGTTGAGTTATTTAGTCCTACATGAAAGTTGGAAATGGCTGCTAATTGTAATCTAACAGCTGAGGAGCTGGCCCTGTCACTTAAAATTTTACTTGAAAAGTCAAGGACCTTCGAAATTGGTGCTGAAAAGGGATCTAAATTCTTTTTATGAGCCAAAAAAACAAATCTATTTTATTTGCTTTAGTAAACTTTCTCTAGTAGAGGCTTTGTGAGAGAGTAACAGAATATGACAGGTAAGGAAGGAGAGCCTGGGATGTCTAGCAATCAATGGAATTGGGGAAACTATGGGATCAACTTGAGATCTTTAAGGTCTGGATGGGTCATGTCTGTTGGGGGAGACAGTATAGTCTGGAGTTTCTTGACAAAAAGGGTACAATCTGGTTTCCCCTTGTTTGCTGATATACCAGTCCACCAACATATTGTTTGTCTGAATTGCAATAGTCCTGGTTGGGATACTGTCTTGGAAGGCCTGCAATGCTAGGAAGAAAGCTCTCATCTCCAAGAAATTGATATGCATTCTGGCCTCTTTGGGGACCATGTGCTTTGGACCATCCTTCACAAGAAATGCCACCTTCCAATCTGAGTGGTGCCCAAGGTCACTTTGGCCTTGAGTTGAGGGAGAATAAAGGGACGGCCTTCTTACATCTGATTGGAATGTATCCACCAAAGAATGTAATTTTTATAAGCTTGCACTATTTTGAATTGACTAGATAAAGGTTTCTAAAGAAAAAACATTGACTGTAACTTTCCACCAGGTGTTCTCAGTGGAATAACTATACAAAAATACTCCCCTGATTTGAAACAATATGAATCTAGTTCTGGTATCAACTGTTATTAAACTTAAAAAATAATAAAGTACGAAGCTGCCTACTCGAATAAATCTCCTAAACTTAGTAAATCAAGTGAAAAATCCAATCCAAGATATGGTGACTTCGCAGTTCCTTTATTAGTAAACACAGAGGAGCGATCCATCGGACTTGATGGTTAATACATTTAAAGAACACTTAGCAGTTGAAGTGGGAGTGGTAAAGCACTTAGCAGTTGAAGTGGGAGTGGTAAAGTTTCTGCTGTAAATACAGATCAAACTAGCTGTAATAAAAAAAACTCCAATCTTTTGTCAAGGATCTTAAGGATTTAGAAAATTATTTTTTAGCCAGAGGGAACAAGGGTTGCATGATTTACTCCTTAATTGAACCGATCGGAGAACTGAAATATGACAACGCCCTGTTCCTTAACCACCTGAGAACTCTAAGAATCAAAAAGCAAAAGACTGTTGTATTTTAATATATTCTTGGGACTTTCAGTACATCAAAGTTATAATCAGTGAAAACTGGGCTATAATATCTGAAAGTACGTATCTATGAAGCATTTTACATGACAGACCTCAATTTGTTTACAGAAAGGGTAGAAACATCCGTAGTTGAGTTGAGAGCAAAGCAAAACCTACAGACAGAAAAAACAATAAATGCATCCAAAAGTGCACTTTTTGTAACTACATACAGTAGGGTGATTGACTTATATGCCCATACCTGCAGAAAGAACTGAAAACTAATGCTGATGGGTAATGGGGATTGTAAATCTACATTTGTTGTCTACAGGGCTCACCGTGACAGTTTTGAGGCATTCTACATTGGAAAAACCATAAACAAACTAAAAACAAGAATTTCAGGACACTTGGCTGAAATTTGAGCTAAATGTAATAATAATACACTCTCTAAGCATTTGATCACTCATAAAACACACACTGGCTTCAGATTCCAGATACTCGAGTAACTACAGCCTGAGTTGCTTGCAGGTGACATCACCACCACCCTGGAAAGACACACTTATTTTGGCAACTCAGGCCGAATTCCTTTCGTCTTCCAGGACTGAATTATTATAGTTCTTTGGAAAGTGTGATGCAACTTTGAAAATTACCACATTACATTTCTCACTAACTGGACTTGCACAATGTTTATGGATTATATGGGACAGTTCAAACACATAGTTTATGCAAAGTTTGTACACTGCATTTTTAATATTTTCATATTTTGTATTTTTTGATCCAGTCTGTCATTTGTCAACATCACTCTTGAATTTTAAAAGTATTAACATACAACAGGAATATTTAGATTGGCTTCTAATTTTGGTTCTGCATCTAATATAGACAACGTTGATTAACACTAATAAAAATAAGGTATGTACTTACCATATTGTTCCATCTGTGTTGCCCATCTTCATTTATCCTTGACAAATGGGTTTAGTTCTAATATCACAACTGACTCGGACGTTACTACAGCCTGCGAGAACCAAAAACCCTCGAGCTCAAGTCCTAACCAGAATGCTCCTTTTCAAATTACCTCAGATCAAGTTTACAAAGTATAATCCTAATAACACCTTTGTAGAGACTATATCTGGTGGTGTATGTGAAACAATGCATAACTAGGACCATAATTCATTGCACCAAGAGACCAGAATGGAAGGGGGATAGAAGGTGGAGAGTCAAGGATAAATGAAGATGGACAATACAGATGGAATGTTATGTTAAGTACATAACTTCTTTTTCTGATGATGTCAGTCTTCATTTAATCCTTGACAAATGGGACAGTGTGTCCCCAGCTACCTTACATCTTGGGAGGGCTCATGGAAGGATATTCCTGAGCACTACAGAAAAACAATGCTCTTGCCCCTAGAAACCAAATACAATTTGTAATGAGTAATAAAGTATGTGGTGTCGCCCATGTCGCTGCCGCACAAATACTGTCCATGGAAGCCTTGGAATAAAAAACTGCTGAAGCTAAGGCTCTAGTGGAATAAGGTTTAACAGGCCCAGTTAATGTGACTTTCCTCTCATTGTATATGAAAGATATACAATCCTTTATCCTTCCAGATATGGTAAACCTTGGAGACTGGTGCACCCATTCTGGTCGTTGAAAAAGAAACAATTTAGTTGGTCAGAACTGTCTTGTTTTACGAAGGCAGAAGCGCAAACAGATGCAAATAGTATTTACCTTCGTTTGAAAAATTGGGAAAGAATACTGGTAATTGATAGTCTGACATTCATTTCTGACACTACTTTTGGTAAAAAGGAAGGGTTCCTTCACATAGAAACCCTGTCTTTGTGAAATATCAAATATAGTGGTTTATGAGCTAATGCTTGAATTTCTGAGATTCCTGTGGCAGAAGTAATCGCTACCAGAAAAAAAGTTTTCCAAGTTTTCTAGTTAGCAGCAGGCTCAAATTGGGGATGCACTTTCATTAGTAACAGTAAATTTAGGTCCCAAGGTGCAGACGGATCCTTACACTGCAGTTTTAGCATCAAGGTTCCTTTTAAGAATGCTTTGCAAAGTTTATGAGAAATTAATGAATATTTTCTAACCCAGTTATGAAAATTTAAAATAGCCACTAGTTGAACCCTGATAATAGAGGAGGAAGCTCTTGCTTCAAAAAGCAAAGCTAAAAATTCTAAGACTTTGTTAATAGGAAAAGGGGTCAACGTTATTATCTCAAGCCCAGAAGGAAAACGGTTTGCATTTATTATTGTAGTTCTCTGGTGGAAGGCATATGGGAGGTTAAAAGAATCCCATGAACTGGGGAAGACTCTCTTGTTTCTGACAATGTTTTGCACCTGGGGCTTGATCTTCTGCAATCTTAGATAAGGTAGGGAGGCTATGCAAGTATTGGTATTTAGAACCCCTCCTATGAACTCTAAAGTCTGAGACAGAGTTAAATGTGATTGCTCTTAATTCCCAGGTTGGCGCAGGTATGCAGAACGTAGTCTCTTGCTTGTTCTAGAAGATGCCTGGTGGGAGCGATAATGAGCCAGTCGTCTAAGTAAGGAAACACCCAGAATCCTTGTGATCTCAAGTGAGCTGCTACTGCTGCCATGCATTTGGTAAATACCCTGGGTGTTGTGATGGCGTGTTTGTCCATTTTTATGTGGTAATGTGCATCCATCATCTATCAAGCGCATCCAATCGTCTTTCCCTAAAAACAGAATAGGCTGAACCACGACCATCTGGAATTTTGCCTGTCAAACAAATTTATACAAAACACTTAGATCCAAAATTAGTCGCCAGTCCCCTGTCTTTTTTGGCACTAAAAAGAAAGTAAACTGCACAGTCTATCTGGTCTGGCACGACCTCTTGGATGACTCTTTTCTAGCAGTTTTTGTAGTTCTAATACTGCTGGTTCCCACTGACTGGGTGGAATGTTGAGGATTTTCTTGCAGTTGTGGGGAGTTAGAAGGAAGGGTATGGTGTAGCCTCTAGTTATAATCTTCTGCACCCAAACATCTGAAGTTATCTGAAGCAAAAAGTTTTGGTGCAGGGATAAACTCCTCCAGACTGCCTCCAAAGGAAGGCACTTGAGCCTCCTTTCAGGATCACTGATAGGGTTTACCAAAAGTATCCCTGAAACCCTGATTTTGTAGGCCATCTCTGCTGCATAGACAGCATCTTCCATTAAAGATCCCCCTCTACCCCTGGGGGAACCACTGCCATGTATGTCTTAAAAGGCCCTTGGGATTTTTGAACCACATTTTTCCACCCCTCTGGTTCCTTGAAAGGACCGCTGAGAAGCAGAAAAACATATGCCTACTGCAGAAAGGGTCTTTCCATCCTTTTCACACCTGGACGTTTCTCAAAACTTAGGGCCAAAAAGGGATGATCTGTCAAAAGGGGCACTGATGAATGAAGACTTGAATGGCTCAGCAAATTTGCACAAACGCATCCAGGTGTGGCTCCTTATGGTTATGCCCAATCTCGCTGTTCTACTCATCCTTTTTACTGCATGTGCTATCAGCCTCACGGACAAATTCGAAATGGACTCTAGGGTGGCCAGCTGAGAAGCAGCCTTATTTTGGACTTCAACAGATACGGCTCCTGTCAGGGTATTTGATAACGCCTTAATCAAATCCCTTTGGAGTCAGGTGAAGTGTGACAAAGTTCAAAGACTGTAATGCAAGGGCTAATGAAGAGTAAACCCACTTTACAAACCTATCCATCACACAAGACACTTTATTGGGAGGATGGATAGTGGAACTCTCCTCTTCCAGTTCCTTTTTAGTGGCTGATGTTACCACCGCGGCATCTAACGTAAATCCCTTTTCCCAAAACTGATGATCCTCAGGTGTAGTAAGAATTCTGTTTGGTCTCTTGGGGATGGGTTCCAATGGCGGCAGGAGCCTTCCATGCACACTGCAAGATCAACTTAATGCTGTCGTCAGTGGGCGGAGTAACCCAAGAGGTAGACGGTCGAATGCCAAAGGCCTGCAGGTACACTGATTCCTCTGAAGATGGCTTTTGGAACATCCAGCCACCCCCTCTGTTTAAGGATCTCAAGGATGTATCTAAAGGAGATGCCTTCCATGGGAATGAATGTGGGGAACCCTCCCCTTCATTGTAATCAGTGTCCTCTGTGATGGATTCTTCTGGGGAATCTAAGTGTTTCCTCTCACACTTCCTCTTCCGAGGACCCTCCTGAGTGGGGTGATCTGGGGAGGTGTCAGAAGAGGAAAAAATCTGTATAGGTGACTCCTGCAGTTTCAGTGCTCGCTGTCCAGGTGTTTGAATTGGTTGAGGGTCTGGATGAGGGGAAGGGCCGGGAAACTGCTCTAACTGGGGTGGAGCCAACTGAAGGCCCACAGCGGACATCACCCTATGGCCTGGAAAGCTGGTCCCCTCAAAGAGGGATGGGAGCCTGGAACCAAGAAAGACCACTTTGGACTCGTGGTCACCCCCCCCCCCGAAGAAACCACTCCTACGGCCAAAGCCCAAGGTGCAGCGATGGCCCAAAAAAAACTAGAGTAGAGTCTTTCCCTTAGGAACCGACAGAGTAGCCATGACCCTGACAGGTCTCTGGCTCCAACAGGACCAAAGAGCTCAGGGTAGGAATCATTACCAGTGATAATGACCTAGCCGGGAGCAAAACAGTTGGCACTGGGAAAGTTGGAGCCAGGATCTCCAAGTCCTCAATGTAAGTTGAAGGAGGAAGACTAGTTGGAGTCAAAGGAAGGGATCCAGCACCAGAAGGAGCTGGAAATGAGGACATAGCTGACAATCCCTTCACTGAAAGGAGCTGATCTAACAATCTCAACACATCCAATTCAGTTAGGCTTTTGATGGAATGAACAGACTGGGCAGAAAGGGATCTTGGTTGTTCCAAAAAGGGGCTAGGTAAATAAACTGCAAAAGGATCACTGGATGGGAAGTATCTGGTCCTAGGATGGGAAGTATCTGGTCCTAGGATGATCTAAGAATGAAAATTCAGCACTTTCATCGGACACCAAAGACATCAGGAATGGAGAAACAGATGGCACAGAGACTATCGATTCTGTGGTCTGGCCTTGAGTCTGTGCCAACAATTTTGGCACCAGTGAGAAGAAACTGTTAGCGCAGAGGAGGTCGGTACAGAAGAATCTTGTAAGGAGCATATGGACTCCACAGAAGCAGAGGTAACAGACTGTTTAAATCTCATAGTCGGGGATAAGAGAGAACTTGGCAACAAACTCCTTTTCTTGGACTTGTCAACCTCTGAAGTAGAAGAGGTTGAGGAATGGGACAAAACATCCATTTTACTTTTTGAGTCATGAACAGAGATAGCCTCTTTAAAGGCAGATTTTTATCATTCCTTTCGAAATTAACTTATTTTCTCTTTCTTCTAGGGCCCAGTGACTGAAGCTGTGGCAGACAGAGCAATCTGACTAAGTGCATCAGGCCTGCTTGGGTTGTTCTCAAGCACATTTGAAGCATTTCTTAATGCCAGAAGTGCCTCTGCTCTTATCAGCCATGATACACAGCACACAACACACCACACACACTATGCACTTAGAGGGAAAAGCGGATAGAAGAAATAACAGTTGTAAACATACTTTTTTAAATTTTTTTGAAAGGATAAGAAAGGAAACAAAGGCTACCTACTATGGTAGTACAGAATAACCAGAGGTACAGAAAAAGACTAGCAACGATGGTAGAAGGGGATACCCTAAGTTACGGAAAGGAAACTACCAACAACTGTAGTCGCAGGAAAACATCTAAGTGTTAAAGAAAGATAAGGAGCTATCAGAAAAATGGGTAAGCTATAAGAGAAAACAGAAATATTAAGAAGAGAAAATGTATTTAAACACAAAACCCAAGCACAAATTTATAAGAAAAAAAAATCACTTAGCTCGAGAGCTATTGGCGACACGTCTGTCACAAGAAGCAGCAAATGAAATCTGAGGTAATTTAGAAAGGAGCATTCTGGGTAGAACTTAAGCTCAACGGTTTTTGGTTCTTAAGGGCTGTAGTACAAGTCAAGTTGGTTCCAATATCAGAACCAAACCCACTTGTCAAGGATTAAACGAAGCTAGACAACATCATATCACACATATTCCTTAGACAGCTACTGCTACTACTTAGTTATGGATTTTTTACTATAGTGAGATTTTCTATATTATGTTTTCATATATATTTCTTTACCTAATTCTATCTTGATGATGCTTTACAGTTACTCACACATAATCATTTACAATACCCTTAACATTTTTTCCTGATAAATATACAAGTTAATTTTCCTCTCAATGCATTAGGGTTCACATTTATAGAGATGCATTTTTTGGGGCAGATTGGACATAAGGATACATTTTTCATGGGCTTTGCTTTGTAAAAGTAACTAGAATTTAAACAGGAATTATTTGACACATTTTTTGTTTTGTTTTCAGACACTGCAAAATATAGCTCCTTTGCACATGCACAAAGATTCTGAGACATCATTTAGTGAATTTACAACTTTTACATACTGATACACACTGGAAACTGCATTTCTATACCCCTAATCTGTGCACATCATGTGTTTTTATATTTTTAATCTCATAGGCTTTGAACAAGAACATGTTGCACATTTTTTCTGTTTCCCCTGCACAGACTGTCACAAACGTTCTCTATGTACGAAGCCTGTATTGTCCAACTACCTAAAGCATATAACACTTGAAACTTAAACACGACAGAGTTGTTATACCAGTTTATCTTTACATTTCATATTGTTTTATAATTTATAAGTTTGTTTTTCTTAGAATAAAATCTAGTTATTGGTAATACAAATAAGTTAGATAGATTTTTAGTAATTTGAAATATTTCTTAAATCTGATTGACAATTACATTTAGACAGACAGTAACTTGGAATTTCTAGTTTACACAAATCTGAAGAAGAGAAAGTGATTTTAGTTAAAATATTTAAGTAATTAATAGGGTGAGAACAAGTATTATACTACAAGATTTTTTTTTATTTTAAATGTTATAAGGATGCAATAAATAAATAGATTTTTAGGAGTGTTGAATAGCGTAGTATTTTAGGTTAGCTTGGATTCTTATCACCTGATTTTAAGGAAAGGATGGGAAGCTGATTTTTATTGCAGCTGAACTGATCAGTATTTTACAGCAGAAATTTTACCACTCCCACTTCAACTGCTATTTAAGTGTTCTTAAATTTATTAACTATTATGTCTGATGGATTGCTTATCTGTGCTTACTAATAAAGGAACTGCAAATTCAACATAAACGGGATTGGATTTTTTTCCTTGAATTATTAAGTTTAACAGATTTATTCAAGTAGGCAGATTCGTATTTTATTATTTTTTTAAGTTTAAGTTTTAAGTTCAAGTTTATTAACAGTTAACGTCAGTACTACGGTTCATATCGTTTCAGATCTAGGAAGTATTTTTGTAGAGTTATTCCATTGAGAACACCTGGTGTAAAGTCCAAAAAACAAACACTAAGAAACTAAGTATGTGACACTTAGCTTAGTGAAACTTTGAGGGACTCTGACCACTGAGTTGCAAGTGTCCAATGAAGGATCCTCATGTGGTACCTATCTAGTACAAGCGTGACTGTGCTGACAGAGATTCCATGGCTTATAAAAGACAAGTTGAAAGAGAAGAGCTTTGAATGGTCTTTTTAACCTGGAACTGAATTGTGTGAACCTGGGACAAAGGAAGAGAAGCTATTTGAGTGACGATATTGAACACAGCACTAACAAATTCCAAATTCTTAGTTGATTTGAGTTGAGATTTGTTGTAATTGACAGAAATCCCAAGAAGAGAGCACAAGTGGAGTAAGTAGTCCCAAGCCTGGATTAGTTGATGCCTGGTCGGAGCACTTAGTCAACCAGAGATGGAAACACTTGGAATCCCTGCAGTCTCAAGTGAGCCGAGACTACCGCCATACACAAGACCAAAGGGCAGAACTCTTAACTGGTAATGACTGGCACCCAGCTAAAAGCGTAGGAATCTTCTGGATTGTCTCATTCTTATGTGATAGTACGTGTCCTGAAGATCTACTGAATGCCTCCAGTTGTCCTTGCACAGAAATGGCAGAATGGATTAAATAGAGACCATCCGAATTTTTTCATGTTGAACTGAATGATTTAGTTTGCTAACATCCAATATTGGTCTACAGTCCCCTGTCTTTTTTGGCATTAAAAAAAATCCTAAAAAAGTTCTGGATTCTATCCAGTCTGGGGGGAACCTCTTGGATGACTTTTTTTCTGCCAGCTTGTTTATTTCTAGATCTGTTGCTTCCTTCTGACTGGGAAGAACATCATGTGTTTTCTTTGATACAAGAGGAGGTGGATGGGAAAATGGTATTTATAACCTGTGGAAATTATCCTCCATACCCATGAATCTCTTGAAATTTCTAGCAAGGCTCTCTTGGTGCAGGGACAGACAAACCCAGACTGCCTCCAGAAATGGACAGTTGGGCCGAAGGTCTATCAGAAAAGGTATCTCTGGATCCCTGGTTATGTGGATCACTTCTGCCATAGGATGGTGTCTTCCATTTGACTTCACCCCCTGCCTCTGGTGAAATGGAAATGAAATGGTGAAATTCATGGATGAATTTGAAACAGACTAAACGGTAGCCAATTGTGAGGGAATAGTACTCTCCATCTTGGAGGATATGGTCCCAGACAGTGATTCAGAAAGTTCTTTGATCAGATTCATCTGGAGTCTCAAAATGTGCCAAATAATTCAGTGACTTAAGGGTGAAGGTCACTGTACCATAGTCATGCTTTTCAAACCTGTCCAGGGCTCTAGACTCCCTGTTAGGGGGGTGGACAGAGGAACTTTGACCTGACAGTTCTTTGATAGTGGCTGCTGTGACCATGACATCAAAGGGTACTCCTTTACTCCAGTGTAGTCTTATCCTTAGGCAGTGCCAGCATCCTATCTGTTCTCTTAGGGACTGGCTCAGTCATGTCTGGCTCCTTCCACACTCACTGAAAGACTAAATCAATGAGCTCACTGGCAGGCAGAATCACCAAGGAGGTAGATCGGCCAGCTCCGAAGGACTCCGGGAACATCAGCTACTCTTGGGAAGAGTTATCCAGAGGCCAACTATCTCTGTTTCAGGAGCTCTAAGATGTCTCCAAAGGACAAATCACTGGGTGGTGATCTGGGAGACCCTTTTACCTTCATCAAAGTCAGTGACCTTCTTTTGCACTTCCTCTTGCGAGGAACCTTCTCGGTGGGATGTGCTGGGGAGGTATCGGAAGAGAATACCCTGCTGGGTGATCTGGAGATTGTTTTGGGTTGGCTGTCCCACTGGAATGGATGGCCGAGTTTCTGGATGCATAATTGAATGGAAAAAGGCTTGCCAGAGCTGAAAAGGGTAGAGAAGTCTGAGCTCTTGGGACAGAGAAGGTTCTGTCCACTACCTCAAAGGCAGAATCCCTGGGAGAAACAGAAAATGATGGATCCAACTGTACAAGTCTACAGACCACCAGCTCCCATCAACCCACAGGCAAATTACTTAAGGAGGGAGTCAGAGCCAAGCAGCCTAGCACCGAAGCTCCGATGGGTAGAGACAGCGCCGACAAATTCAGAGTCAAATCTAACACCCCGGAGCCAGTGCCGATGCTAAGGCTCTGAAGTACTAAGTGCTGGACAGCTCAGAAACACTATCTGAGTAGAAGATGGTAACATCTTTGGATCCAAGGCTGACAATTCCAGGGCTTTTGAATACGTTGGCTCTGAACCTGAAGGCTGAATCAGAGATGGAGCAACTATCGGAGGTGTAGTACTGACAAGGGTCTCCAGACCCAATGGGGGTGCAGCCACAAGAACTACCATTTATATCTGCATTTACAGAAACTTCCCCATCATCCTATTCTAGGGTTTGGAATGGTGTCAAGGAGATTGTGCTAAAAAGGGGGATGGCAGCAGAAAGCAAATTGGCTCAGACAGTAAGTAGGGTGAATAGATCTGAGGAGATTTATCGTATCTAGATCTCCAATCCAAAGCAGTCGGATCAGACTCTTTAGTTTGTTTTAGGGGAGGCTCTTAGGATAGAGCGAACAAGATAATCTCTTACAAGATTCTTTTGAATAAGAATATCCTTTTTTTCTCTAACCTTTCAGGAGTTTGAGCCCCAGAGGCTGTTTTTGCAGGTTTTCAGGGCAGCAAGCCCCTAAGAAGTATGTTATTCTTACAGTCAATCAAGGAACAGGAATTAAATCCCTTACAAATTTCAGTCTGAGTCAAGATGGGAAGGTCCTAAATCATATACGCAGTTTGAATGTGCGTCCGAATTAGGAATCTTGTGGCCAAAGGCCACACATTTTTTAAACTCTGGAGGTTTATCAGACATTTAAAAGGAAAAGCAGAAAGTAATAAGGAAGAAAAACCTCTTTTTTATAGAAAGAAGAAAGGAAATTAGCAACAGTACTAAAGAAAGACTACTAACAAGTACTAAAAGGGGTCAGAATACCAGTAATGGTAATGTACAATACTCAAATCGGATCAAAGGACCGGATCTAAACTCAACAGTTGAGGAATAATACTTTGTACTTTTCTACTCAGTTCCATTTTTATTTTTAAGCTGGTTCTAGTACCTTAGACTTGTGTGTTAACAGCTGCGAAAATATTGTTCTTCTGTGGTATTCGACTCTTCTATTTCCACAAGTAGAATTACATGTAAAAGCTATCCACTTGTATTCTAAACCCAGAGCTTTCTAATCCTGCAAGATTTACAGCCTTAAGTCACTTATTATTGCATACTTTCCATAAACAGTGTTAATGGTAAACTTCTGCACAGTTTGGTGCCTTAAACTTTAGTAGATCAACAATGAGAGGAACTGACTGCACCATTTTGTGCTTCAGTGCTTTTATATTCTGCTTACCTTTTACCTGCTTAAAGTAGCATTCTGTGTCTGCCCCATAACCGACTAACACATTAAGCAAATGTTTCTGGAAGAGCTCCAATACTGTCAGAGAATCTTTCATATGAGCAATTAGAATTTCTACAAATATTCCTTACAAAAAAAGGATGCAAGGAGTAAACAATGTCCTACGCTGATCCCTCAAAGTCCTGACTTTTACTCAGTATCATACTTCTGAGGGGTGATCTTTGCCGGGCATACAGGGCATCACTGGATCCTCTTTTGATAAACCTTTTGCAGATCTGCAAGAAAAAGAGAATCAGGCTTACTAGATTGAAAGACCTAAAATTTAGCTAGCAACATAGAGAGGACATGTTGGACAGATAGATGTTTCTCAGAGAATTCCCATTCTCTGAAATTGCTCCCCTGTCCATATGAAGCAGAGTTCCTCTCGATCTCTATTTAAGCCCAACTTGGACCACTGGATGAGTAATCGGAAATTCACCCCTGGTCTGGCTCTTATGTCTCTGATGGACAGACAGTCAGTAAATCACCACCCATATAAATCAAACTTGTGGGTCACATTTGGGTTGCATGGCTAGGCTTATAAGAGTCCTACTGGTCATTAGCCTAGTATACTCCTATGAACCTAAGCACCCATTAATGTTTGGCAGATTGATCCTTTATAAAATTGTTTCCTGTCATCTCCACTTGACCTTATGTCACATTTTAAAAGACATTTTTGTTTTAATGAAAACCCTCAAGCAATTAATGAAAACCCTCAAGCAATTAAAACAAACTTCCCAGAACAATCCCGTAACCTTTTAACTTAAAAACAAATAGACATAACTATGTGCATCCTCAAAAAATGATGTTTAACTCTCCTGACAGGAACAACTAAACCAAATCGACAGCTGCAAGCATTGCCTAACTTATAAATGAAATTGTCCATACTAAAGCGCATGTGACAGGATATGCTCCTACTTACACTAACTGCTGTCTGCTGTTGTCCTATCTTATTCCCCTCTCAGAAGTGAAAAACATGCATGCTTTCAGAAAACATTAACTTTTAGCATTATGCAAAACTGAACTGGCTAACTTCAAATACTGTTGTAGTAAATGCAATGAAAAATTTAGGGACCAGAAAAGCTTCTCTCTCTTATTCACTTCCAATAACTTTATACTTTTTTTTTTTACTAAGCTAATCAGCATGTTTCCATGGGAACACAATAACAAAATGTACAGATGCCCTTACCCCTCAGCTGTAGACTTCTCAACTCACATTGAACATTTAGTTGAAGGAAAGTTCTGTTTTTTTTTAAAACCCATACACTTATGCAAAATAGGTGTTATTAAATTAATGCACATGTCTTTAATCCAGACATTCACCTATATAAAAGTAAAAGAAAATATCTTAACTCTACATATATTATAATTAGTGTACTTTTACATTCCATCCCCCACCCCAATGATTACAGCCTAGTAGCTTACACATGCTTTTGTTCAGTTTTCCTTCTTTTTTTACATTCCAATGCTCAGATTTCTTAAAACAAAGGGAAAATGTACTTATTTGTTGTAGGTAATAAAGATACTAATGTAATCACTAAAACTGCTTTACTCAATAACATGTAATTTACATTGTAAAATGTTTTATACAACTGGTAAGAACATTTGTTTTTACTTTAGTTATTTTTTTCTTTTGTGGTTCCTTTTAGTATCCTTCAAACACTAATGACATGAAGTGTGGTATATGCGCCTTTCAGTCCCTCCACAAGTTTAACAAAGTCAACAAAAGTCCAGTCTCTCTCAGCCACTTTTCTTCTAAAGCCATATTTCACGAATGTAATTGATGTTTTAGAGTCTCACATTTACTCACTAATTTTATTGTTGCTGGCCTTCCTCCTGTCCATTTCCCAACCCCGGACTCCAGCTCAAGTCCTAAGTATACCTGAGTGTTCAAGTCAACTTCTAAGTTTTTTCCCATATCTCATTTTCCTTTGGAACACTGGAAGGGTTTCAATAGCAAATTATCTCTGTGTTTTATTATGAGAAGAAGAGTCCCCTTCTATTTGACGGCTCACTTTGTTGGATGAACTTCTGTACTTCCTCTTAGCCTGCTCTACATAAAAAAAAAAAAAAACAATTTGATCCTGCAGGAAAAAAAAAAAATTCTCAGGACAATTGGGTAAAGCAGTTTGAATCTCAAATATGCCTCCCAACATTCCCTGACTGCTAGGATAAATCTGCTTCTCTTCTGCCTGGTGTAGATTGAATAATTGTTTTTCACATTCTACCTACTACAATTTTTAATACTGCCACAGTATTGTCAGGATCAACACTTTCTGTTGGTATGCTTACATCTTTACCAATACAGGTCTTGATGGCTTTCTCATGGTCAGGTATGGAGCATTCACAAGAAGTATCCTTTCAATTAATAAATCCTGCTGAGGAATAGTACAGATACTTATCTGGACTTTCATAAAATTAATACAGTCTGTCCTTCCAGTTTCTCTGGTACAGCAAAAAATCTCAGGTTATCCCTGCTTGCACTGTCCTCTAACTACCATTTTTTGAAACAGCTCTTCTTGAGCAGTTTCATACTCGGACGTTTTTTTATTCATTTTAGCTTCTGATTTTTGCAGTTTTACCATTTCACCTGAATAGCTGTTTGAAGTTTCTTGCATTTTTCCAGCCTTTTCTGAGTTGATATGTTCCTTCAGTGTTTCATTTATTTTAATCAGCTTTGAACACACATGATTTCTTTTTTTCCTCTAAATTACTGGAAGCCACCTCTTGTACCAAAGCTGGAGCTTGAATTGCCATTTGCTGAACAGCTGCAGGATTCTTCTCAAAGTGTTTTTTCTTTACATTTTGTAGCTGAATTTTTTAAGCTCTCAAGATTCTTCTTTGGTGGATCCAGGCAGTGTACTCACTAGCCATTAACACTTTTTACTAAAATTGGCAGAATTACTGGCCCTTATCTATCAGTTTCCTTTTTTCACACTGGGAGAGCTGAAATTAAGCTGTTCAATGTGCAGTCATCTTCCCCTGAACATGTTTTGGGTCTCAAAGTACCACCAAATATTGGGTGCACAGGCAATTCGGTATCACTACGTAGTTATACTGCATTGTGTTTTTCTTTCCATACGGAATGTGTTTATGACGTTTCGCTGGGTGGACCAAACTTCTCAACTGTCCAGATTTTCACTGAATATCCAGATTTTTGCCTCATATTTTTTGGACTATTCCTCATAAAATTTATGGTTTTCTGAGAAATCACCAAGAACCTGAAGTCACTAAATAATGACATTTTTAGCTGTCTTCACATACGGACCGTCATTGAAACAGTTGAACACAAGCTCCTTGAATGCATACTGAGAATAACTGCACTTCCAGCCAGGGAAACCAGAGGCACCTCAGTAAAGTCACCAATCCACCCTCCAGAGGTATGGATTCCACATCAGAGGTGAATTTTCAATTTCCATCCATTGGTCAAGGTTATGTTCAAATAGGGTTAGTGATGGACTTTGTATTACATGGCTGGGGAACCTATTCCCAAGCATGTGGAATCCTCTCAGATGCATCTGTCTCGCCAGCATCTATTTATGTCTGAAGTAAAGTATAAATCTTTGGATTTGGTGTCTGTGTTTCTGTTCATTTTGCAGATGTGCAAAAGCTCCATCAGGGTTGAATCTGAGGAAGCCTTATATGCCAGGCATGGATCGCCTCTCCGTAACCTGTAGAGACAGGATTTTAAGGTGCTCTGTTGTATAGGACAGTGCGCCAATACTACGGATTCTCTTGGTGAGGAACTTCTGTAGGCATATCATCTGCTGAATATGCCTGCTTAGGAATATACTGAAAAGGCTCTGTACTCAATGATGGGTTTTGATAAGGGCCAAGCAAAGTGATACTATAACCTCCTTGGATCTGGAAGCCATATATTTACTTATAAAGTTGGGTGACACAGAATGATTTTCTGGCTATCTTGCCTTTCTGTTGGTCAAAGATCAGATTACTGTCTACATACGTTCCCAGATCACTAAATACTAGGTTTTGGGAACATATGCAGACAGTAATCTGGCCTTTGATAAACAGGCAGCCAAGGTAGTTAAGAAAATAATTCTGTTCTGTCAGAGTTAAAATCAATGGTATAGCATCCAGACCAAAGAAAGTTACAGAACCAATGCACTCAGCTGTCTTTTCAAATGTTATCAAAAATACACACAATACTTCTCCTGACACAAATGCACTTACTTGAGATTGTCTTCTGGTTTTCCTCACAGCTACAAGGTCTTATATAGTGTGTAGTGTTAAATTGACAATCCATGTGTTTTATTCTAAAATAAAATATATGAATAATCCAGGAGTACTAGACAGTCATTTTACATAAAGTCAAACTCGGGTCAAAGTGGCATTTTCTAACTGACAGCCTCCAAACATTTGCAACAGCTAGATTTAAAAAAATGTAGCTTTCAGTTTTCTTCAGAGTACCAATTTTTTTTTTTTAATTTATACATTTCTTACCTAACTAAGCCCATTGCAAACAAGTGTCCTTTTTCATTTTCAGGGGTTACCTGGGAACATTGGTTAAGTGACTTACCCAGAGTCAAACAGAAGGTAATTGGAAGTGGTAGGAATGAAACCCTGTACATCTTGGCTAGAGGAAGCAGCCTGTTTTAAACAGCTCAGTGTCTTACTTCTCTGGGAAAACTGCCTGAGATTCTGAAAATCGTCAGGCTTAATATAAACAGACATCTAAAACAAATACATTTGGTTGCTGTACGGACTGGAGAAGAATGTGCACTTACATACATGAAATTGTTATGGTTTTGTTTCATATGCTGTGGCACACAAGGGAACTTCTCATTAAAATTCAGCATGCACCTGTTCCTATATATTTAAGGACAGAAGCACAATCTTATGCAGGTAATGTCACCTTAAATTTTACAAGAAAATTTCAAACCAATATGGAGATAATTCTTTTACACGTAAGACGGAAAAGTAGAAAAAAAATTTGAATTTCAGGGACAGCCCACCTGAAAATGGTCTGCAGTAAAGGTATTAAATAATGCAAGTCTTAAAATACATTTATAACAGGACTGCCACCTTTTTAAATGCCCGTGGAACATTTTATGTAACAAAAAACACGAGGTTTTGCAAGATAAACCATACTCATAGCCAGTGTAAAGGGCCTGAACTGTACTTTTTTGCCAAAATAACATTTTATTCTTGTAATACTTGAGTTGCTTATAGAGTTTCATGTAATATTTGGTTGTTTCAGATAAATAATGTTATGCTACTACTAAAAGAAACTTAGAGAATAGCTTTTATCCTAAAATTGCAGACGATTTTCCATTTTTTTATTTTTATTCCACAGGACTCAACTGCCAAAATAAGACTGTCATGTGGAAAGAGGGACAGGCAGTAACCCTGATTCAAAAGTATACATGCAAGCAGGATAAAACAAAAATCAGACCTAAATACACTATGTAACCTGAATTATTATGCCAAGAGTGAAATGTCATTTCATCTGAAAACTATCTCACTACAAAATTATTAAGCATTATTATGGTATTCTTATACTCTGGAAAATATACTGAAACATTCTCAAATTCTTAATACCTTGCCAACTCCAGAAACACCAAAGCATCTCTGAGGGATACTGGCATATCGCTGCTTATTTTGTCAACAGGTGGCTTCATTAAATCCACAAGTAGTTTGTCACCATCGTGCTTAAATATCTTCATCATGACAGACTTTTTATTCACCATTCTTAAAAACTCACTTCTGGCCTCCTCATTCCAGCCTTTGTTCTGTTATAAGAAAACGTATACATTTATTTCTCAGCAAAAGGCAACTTGTATTTCTTCACAATTAGTGATACTCTACATAACTACTCTAAAGAATTTACTGCATCAGTGACCTTTCACAGCACATTTTAAACCTACTTGCACCTATTGTTCTCTCTTCTAAGCAAATGTTCCCAGTTTTACAGGGCCACATATACAGAGGACATGAAAGCTGGGTAAAATATGTACAAAAGTAAATACACTGAGAAAACATCAAAACAACAAAATGCTTTATCTAGGTTTACCAACCTCCTGCTCACCATGTCCCAGCTGGATATTCCAAGCTATATGCATTTCACTGTGAGGACTAACGTTAGTCTTACGTCTATGACAGTACATATTGCAAAATGGAGTAAGACTTTCAAAGTGGAGGCAGCGTTATAACACCCTATTTTTGATTTTTTTTTATGCATGAAAGCCCCTGCAGGAAAACAGTACCTGTGGTAGAAATACATTCAGTACTGTGTCAAATAAGATGACCAGTAACCATCTAAAAGTATTGGAACATTTTTTTCAGATTGTACAAAAACGTGAACATTAACAATATGCATACTATTCAAACAATATGCATACTATTCAGAGATGACAGAAGGAACAAAGCTTATAGTTATAATCTCCTCTCCTTGAAGATCTACTTGGTTAACAAATTCACATAAAATAAATATATTGTTGCAGTAAATGTCTTGCACAACTAAGCTAACTCCATTAGGGAAAGTAACTATAACAGCAAGAATATACATACATTTTTCAGTATAGCGCCTGGGAAAGTTACGGATGCTGAGCAGCCTATCTCCTGTCTTTTACTTATAATAAGCCCCCACACTTTTCGTCAGTTCTCCAGATTTTCAGATTGCCAGGAAAGTGTAAAGCATCTAAGAAAAAAACAACTTCTGATCAGAAATAAGCTATAAAAAACAATGTTCGTACATCTTACCCGTCTGAAGAGATGCTAGGTATGACGAAGTGGATGGACCACTATCATACAGATCTATAATTATGACACTTACATAAGTTTTGCATTAGGCATCGTTATCCCCTTCTTCAACCTGTGAGGTCACAGCCCAGAGCTGATCATCATGGAAGATATCACAAAAGCATTACTCGTGACTGTGGCACTGAAGCAAGACTGAAACCTAGAAATCGCATCCAACTTTACTGTCTTGCAAAAAGTCTTCTAGAAGCCCATGCTGTAGTAACAGATATTGTCTAAAGATATATTTCTAAAATCTGGATTAATGTGCCATATGCAAAACAGACAGATCTTTGTTGTACTTTTTTGTGTAAAATAATTAATACAAAGTCACCTAGGCAAAGTAACTCTGGAACCTTAAGGATCACATTTATTGGCAATGTAAAAGACAAAACAGGGACGTTCTTATTTGTTTGACTTTCATTCATTAGGGTAAAATCTCAGCTGCCAACATACATCCACTGCAATGTAATATCTTCTTGCCTGTACTGGAGTAATTAGAAAGGAATATAGGTCAACATGAATGATTCAAATCGGTCTTTGTGGCTACTTGGGCAACCACCTTCGACACACAACTTTATCCTTAATACAGGCCAGATAATGAGGCTTAATATACAAATCTGGCAGTTCTGATATTTTTACTGAAGGTATGGCCCAAACAAAGATTTGCCATGATATGCATTTCAAGTCCACTTCAGAGTCTGAATCAAAAGCAGGTAATGTTATCATCCTGAACAACAGGATCATTAAATTGATGCCTGACTTTAAATGCAGCTCAGATAAAAGCTTTATAAACCTTTAAGGAAGTAAATGAATTGTGAAGACCTTGACAAAAATTAGGAACAGCAGCCAGATGATCACTTAAATATAAATAGTTGAAGCTTGTATCAAAAAGCTCGACTTGGTGTTCTGTGCCTAAATATCACTGATCTCTGCATTTGATCTTTCCACCCACCTGCTCTGCTGCTGTTGTACATTTAAACTTGGCAGCATATGAGTTGCCCATCCCTACTATAAACCTTGCTGTTTGTACGACGAGCAGCAAATGAGATCTGAGACATTCTGCGGGAAAGGGGGCATTATAGGTACAGAGGAGGAGCTAGAGCTTTGAATCTCAAGCCAGTGAAGTGGCCAAGTCAGTCCTGAGGGTCAGAACAGACACCTACAGGTTAATGAACAAATGAAGATGACATGATATCAAGAGAGCTTATTACATACACAGTATCTTAGTGCTTTCACCTTCCACCTAAAGGCATCATCAAAGATAAAATCTATAAATCATGTTCAAGATAAAATACACCTTCTAATTAGTAAATGACCAATCAGAATTCAGATAATTTTTGACGCTGATTCTGTCAAGTTACACTGTTAGCTGCCAACAAGCAGAATTAGTAAAAGTGTGTTCATTAAACAGTAACAAATACTTAAATACATTAAAACACCAAAAAAAATATGCATCAAAGAAAATTCTTCAAAGAAAAAAGTGTGATTACTATAATCTTTCAGCTCTACTTCTAAGACTACAGTTCAAAAGCAATTTGTCATTAAGTCCTGGTTTCCTCACAGCATCTAAATTAATTTGCAAAGAAAATTCTTTCTGCTCAAGCAGTAAGTCACTGTTTTGATTTTTTTTTTTACAGTGTTTTACCACAAATAGAGGTGGGAAAGAATAGTTGTGTAAAATCTTGCCATAACCATAGATGTCCTCTTCCATGTTGCACTATTCTTAACCTTTGGATTAGCCTACACCTAGCGACCCGAACATCCGGCCAGTATACAAAACCTTTAGTCACTGCTAAGTACATGGGACATCTAATGCTGGCCATAGGATAAGTGGGCCATAAAAGTGACGTCTGTATGTACCTTTCTCAGAAATGAATGCCCGAGTTGGACCCCAAACCCAGGACAGCTGCACAAGTCCTGAATCACCTAGCAAAGCTTTTTTTTTTCCTCTTCCAAGGGGTAGCAGGGCGGGATAGAATACTGCAACATGGAAGAGAAGGACGCCTATGGTTATGGTAAGATTTTACACAACTACTCTCTGTCCTATTCTCATGTTGCAGTATTCATAACCTTTGGGTGAGTGCCATAGCTCAAAGGGAAGAAGAGGGTGGTTTGGAACAATTTTCCAAAAATCCATTCAGGATTGCCCCAGCAAAGTCTGCTCTAGATCTGGAGATGTGGTCCAGTTTGTAGTGCTTGATGAAGGTATGGACCGATATCCAGGTAGCTGCTTCCTGAATAGAAGCAGTGTCCAGCCCCTTGAAAAATGCTCCAGATGAGCCCATGACCCTAGTGGAATGGGCTTTTATTTTAGAGTCCAGGTGTTTGCCATGGTAGTTGTAACAAAAGGAGATGGCTTTCAAAATCCAGGGAGAAAGAGTCTGCTTTGTCAAAGCTTTTATCAGACCCCTGGGGTGAAAGGAGACAAACAGCTGCTCTGATCTCCTAAGGGATTTGGTCGTGTCTAGGTAGAATCTTAATTGACTGTGAACATCAAGTGAATGCAGGACTCTCTCAGCTGTGAACATCAAGGGAATGCAGGACTCTCTCAGTCATTGTATACATTGGTTCAGGGACAACTCAATAACCACCTTACGCATAAAGGATGGGTTAGTCCAAAGAGTTACCCTATCTTTGTGGGAGATTAAAAAGGGTGGGGTGAACATGAGGGCCTGGAGCTCTGACACTCTCCTGGCTGATGTTAGGGCCACCAAAAGCACAGTTTTCCAAGGGCAGTACTTCAGAGAGGCTGTATGTGCTGGCTCAAATGGGGCAACTGTGAGCTTCTCTAAGACATAGTTCAGGTCCCAGGATGGTGGAACTGGCCTCCTGGGGTCCTAAGATGTAGAACTCCTTTCAGAAATAACTTCACTTGAAGTCTAGAAGTAAGTGGAGGGTCAAGAGGCAGACAAGCAGAAATAGCAGCAATGTGAGCCTTAACAGAGGAATATGCCAACTCTGTCTGCAAAAATTCACACAGATAAGACAACACTAAGGGCCCTCTCCTTGAAATGGGTCTAGCTGTCTTTGTAGACACGAAATGGAGAACCTTTTCCATTTAGACAGACAGGATTCTCCTAGTATTGTGTTTCCTGGCATCCTGTAGGTCATTTAGTACATCCTCATAGTAAAGATGTCTCAAAGGGATCAAACCACTATCACCCACAGGGTTAGGCTCAGAAATTCCAAGTGGATATGGATGAGGGATCCCTTGTCCTGTGTGAGGTAACTTGTGATGATTACCCATGGCTAAATGCAGGGGGAGGGGGGAACCAGTGCTGTCTTGGTCAAAGGGGAGTCACCAACAAGATTTTTGGTTTGTCTTGCTGAATTTTCAGTAGGACTTTTTGTAAGAGTGGGAAGGGGGAGGGAATGCATACAGAAACAACCCCTTCCACGAGACTACAGAAGGCATCCGTTGCCCTCGCCAGGGGACAGAGTGACCTGGCACAAATTTGTCAAACTTGTCTGTTCAGAGGGGAGGCAAACAGATCAATTTATGGCGTACCCCACCTGTAGACTATTTCCAGGAACACATCCTTATGTAGCATCCATTCGTGGGATTGTGACATGGACCTGCTCAAGATGTCTTCCTGAGTGTTCTGAGCACTAGACAGCCTGCAGAATGACTCCATGCTGGACAGCCAAATCCAAAGCCTGGAGTGCAAGTCTGCACCGCAAGTATGATCTTGTTCCCCCGTTTGTTCACGTACCAAAAAACAGTGTTGTCCTTGAACAACTTTAAGGGGTCCTTGCTTCAGAAAATCTTGGAAAGCAATCAGTGCAAGGATGACAGCCCCCATCTCTCTGATGCTGAAGTGCTCCCTCTTGAAGGGGCCTGTCCATCTGCCTTGCACCTTCAAGCTGCCCACAGCAGCTGCTCCAAAACACAGGTTTTCCCAGGGAAAAAATGTGCTTGGCCGACGGATACCACAAAACCCTTTAAACCCCAATTAAGTGGGGGGCATCGCCCCCTCCCAACTAGATATACTAACTCCACAATCACTCTACATCGGGGAAAAGGGCAAATTCTCGTGAACACTTAGGTAGCCGTTCACAATTTTCCCTTTTCAGAGTTTAACGGCTGATGTTTCGCATTTCGACAAGCTAAACTTTCATCGATATAATACGGAACCTGTAGTAAAAGCCCCTCCACTTTTCTAATGCAGGGACTGGCTGGATAGTTCCTTGCAAGAGGAGGCTGTCCAAGACTGGTTGGAATAGGGGCAGCTGGTCCTTTGGTGGCTGTGGGATGCGTCTTAAGAGTGGAGGAATAGCCCAAGTCATGAAGTAACCTTCTTCTATGATAGACAAGACCCATTTGTCTGAGATACTGCTTTTCCAGAAAGGGAGACAGTGAGAGAATCTCTGGGAAAGGGGTATAGGATATGGAGGGGAAGGGGGAGGAGGAAGCAGCTAGTCACAGACTACCTGTCTTGTCTTGAAACAGAGGTTTCTGGGTTGGAGTCTGAGTAGGCCTTGAAGGTAACTCCTGCTTTCTGAAACTTGTTTTGCCCCTAGTAGGAGGAGGAGCAGAATTGTTTTTAATTAATTGGGTCTTAAAAGAATAATTCACGTGGAATGTAGGAATGGGTGACACAAACAAATGTTTCAAGTCCTACAGTTCTTTTCCCTTCTGTTGAAGGGTTTTGAAAAGTTCTGCCACTTGGGCCCCAAACAAGGCAGTATTGTACACAGGGGAATCTACAAGTTTAGCCCTGATATCGTCAGGTGGAGGTTGGAGCCTCTCCCAAGAATACCTTCTGAGCACTGAGGCAGAAACTGCAGATCTGCCCAAGGCCTCTGCAGCATTGTAAGTGCATCTGATTGAGTGCCTTATCACTTGTGATGACAAGGAGAGCAGGTTAGAAATTTGTGACTTTGTGGCCAAATCAGGAATATTTGCCAAGAGCTTTGAACCCAGAGTCAAAAAAGCCAGGGAGTACTTAGACATGTGTGACTGGTAGTTGATCGCCCTAAACGCCAAAGTGGTGGAGGTGTACGCTTTCTTGCCAAGTCTCTCCACAGTTTTGATGTCCTTATCAGTAGGACGGACAAATGTAGAGAACAGCAGTCTAGACGGTTTCTCTGCAGAGACAGAAATGGTACCACGAACTGCAACAGAACATTTTATTAGAAATATTGCCCCTTCTGGGACCTTATAAAATCTGTAAGTCCTTCTAGGAGCAGGAGGTTGGAATTCATACTTACACAGCTTATGTTTTGTTGGGCAAACATTTGTATTTCCTCCATAACATGTACTTCATCAAAAACTAATTGTGTCCCTCTGGGGAAGAGCACCTTGAAGGCAGCTGGGTACAGCAGTTTGAATCATACCTGCATCTCAACATTCCCTGAACAGTGGAATAAATTTGCTGCTCTTCTGTCTGGTGTACAATAAGTAATCATTCTGCACAAACACTCTGCTGTTTCCCACTTTTAGTATATATTCATTTATTGACATTTGCTGACCAGGAAAATCCACTGGGTCAAACACCCATTTTCAGTGGGGGCCCAGGGAGAAAAGTTCCACATGTATTAACATAGGACAATACAGGTACGACTGCTGAATCCTACACAGCTGCACTTTATAAGCACTTACACGAGTGCATGGATCGTGCTATCCCAAAGAGAACCAAGATGCTATCCTCCAAAAAAGGAAGCCAATCTGGTGGTCCTCTGCCATAAAAAAACTCTACAAGAGAAGGAAGAAACTGTTGCAAAAAAAGAGAAAAATCCCATGAATGGAAGAAATCTCCGGTCAACCTCAGTAAGAAGCTGAGATCCCTCATAAAATTCTACAAAGCTAGTTATAAAAACAAAATCGTCACTGATTCTAAAGACAACGACAAAGCATTCTATAGTCATGTCAAGATTCTCAATGGCAACACCCAGATCCCCTGCTCTGAGTTAAAGCACAATGGCACTAAATATACAGAACCAATTGATATTGCCAACATCCTGGCAGATAGGTTCAGTGCTAACTTTACCCCACCCTCACCCCCTACAGGGACCATCGCTACACCAGAAGAATGCAAAGTTCTTGTAATCATGGCTGCACAGGTAAAAACCATACTCTGCAAAGCCAGGAACACAGCATCCATGGGACCTAACAACATCGCAGGCTGCGTTCTACATGAACTACAGAATGAACTGGCACCCCACCTAAACACCATGTTCAATCATAGCCTCACCTCAGGCTTTGTGCCCACTGAATGGCTCACAGTGATGGTTATCCCACTCAACAAAGGGGGAGCCACCACGGACCCTGGGAATGACCGCCCCATTAGCCTAACGAGCCGGGTCTGCATTACCATGGAACGTATCATCATGGAACTTATAAACAAGCACATCGGTAATCTCCAAATTCTGGACCCCACCCAGTTCGGGTTTGTAAAAGGCAGATCACGTCTCCTAAACCTGAATGACTTCTTTGAAGCCGTCACCAAAGCCGTAGACGAAGGTAAGGTGGTTCACACAGCCTATCTAGATATCGCTAAGGCTTTTGACACCGTCCTCCATGCTGGAATTAAAGATAAACTCACTAAACTAGGTATAAATCCCTATGTCACAAGATGGGTTGCCAACCGGCTCACTGAGAGAACCCACACTGTAAAAGTAGCAGACTCCTAATCTGACTTCAGACCAGTGACAAGTGGTGTACAACAGGGTTCAGTACTGGGTCCTCTACTGTTTGGTATCTACTTTTCTGAAGTACAGGCTAACACAGAAGGCCTTCGGCTAACAAAGTTCGCAGATGACTGCAAACTAGGAGCCATAATTGAAACTCCTAACGATGTGGACATCCTACAAAAGGGCCTCACTGAGACCGATGCCTGGTGTCAAAGCCATGGCCACAAATTCAATGCCAAAAAGTGCATGGTCATCCCCTTTGGTAAAAACTCTGTACCCATGAGCTACCACATAGGTGGTAGTCTACTTAACACTGAAAGTGTGATGAGACATTGGGACACAGGTGGACAGTAGTCTCTCCTTTGATAATCACATCGCCACAGTAGTCAGGACATCCTTCTACGTGGCACACCTCATCACAAAAGGTTTCTCATCCAGGAAAAAAAGAGGTCATTCTTCCCCTCTATTCGTCACTCATTACACCCATTATAGAGTACAACGCCCCTTTCGGTATGTACCTCACAAGACATCTACAACTGGAAAGGCCGCAGAAATACCTCACCAAGAGGATTACTGGCCTCAAACAGATGCCCTATGCAGACCGTCACAAAAAACTCCATCTTTACTCCATTGTATATCGCCTACTCAGAGGAGAACTTTGTCTAACATACAAATATATGTCAAACCCAGAGCTGTTGGACATGCTCCACTTAAAGAAATCTCAATCCCTCCGAACTACACACTCTAGGGACCAAAACCTTGTCACCACAATAAAAAGAACATGCTGGAGGGATAGATTCCTGTCCCAGAGACTTACCATACTCTGGAACAAACTATCTATTTATATCAAACAAAGCTCTTCATTAGCACTCAAGAAAAATCTTGATGATTGGATGGGAAATAGGAAATTCATCCCAGGGATCACTTCTGTGGCTCTGCTCGACAGGGGCACAGGAAAATAACTTTCTTGGGTGGCAAAAGCCAGGGTACCATTTTGGCTAGGCTTGGATAGGCCCTAGGGCCGATAGCCTAGTACCTACCTATGAACCTAAGTAAAACGAATCTAACATGAGCAAGATCAAAATATTGTATGTATAAAAGGAGTACATATGTACAACATTTTGGATCAGAGTTCTCATTCACTAAGTACAGGTTACAGGAAAATAACTTTCTTGGGTGGCAAAAGCCAGGGTACCTTTTTGGCTAGGCTTGGATAGGCCCTAGGGCCGATAGCCTAGTACCTACCTATGAACCTAAGTAAAATGAATCTAACATGAGCAAAATCAAAATATTGTATGTATAAAAGGAGTACATATATACAACATTTTGGATCAGAGTTCTCATTCACTAAGTACAGCTTTATAAGTTACATATTTAGACAGTATAGATGTGAATCATTGCCATCTGTAGTGACAGTTAACAGAAAAAAATAGCATTGTTAGGTAACAAACAGAACAAAAAGAAAAAGAAATGGAATTATAGAACTAGTTGATTATTCACTGCATGTTTTTTTCTAGACTGTTTAAGGTGGTCGGTTTGTTTGGCAGGGGCAGGAGGAGTTCTTCAGGTAGTAGGATTTTAGTGCTGACAAAGGTTTTTATGCAGGCAGTTTGAGTTATTTCGGGGGGTAAGGTATTCCAAATCTTGGCAATGCTATGGGAGTACAGACTTTGTCCAGCTCATTTGTTTTTTTTTATGGCTAGAAGCTGTTTGCTTGAGGATCTTCGTGTTCGTGCAGGAGTTTATGTTTGTAGGATGGAGCTTAGTGCTGGGCAGTCATTGGGTCTAAAGATTAACTTATGGTGAGGAAACTCCAGCTAATTTATTTTTGCAATAGCTTGGCAATGATGTGAACGGTAAGGTTTTCCAGAGGCGTATTTGGCTATTTTATAAAAGCAGGATTGTAGTTTACTACTAAGGGTTGAATTAAGGTTTGTAAAAATGGCACTAATATACAGAAGGGAGGGGGATAAGTAAGGTACTGCCAAATTTTGTTTTGGTGTGGTTGTCTAGGTAAAGTTTCTGGCGGTAAAGTTTGCCTAGTTTGAAGTGTGTTTTCTTTATTACATTCGGTATATGAGGGTCAAAAGTGAGTTTATCTATGTTATGCCTAGCAATGTATCTGTTTTCACTGTTTCAATTTCTGTACCATCCTTAGAACAGCTTTTGAAGTCTATATCTGGTGATTTTTGTGGAGAAAGGTAAAAGTTTAGTTTTTTTTGGGGGGGTGCGGGGGGGTTAACAAGAGTTGAGCATTATTTAGCCAGGATTCGACTGAGCTAAAAGCCTTCTGAGTAACTATAAGGATGTCTAAGAGATTGTTGGGAGGTGGATATTAGTGTAGAGTCGTCTGTATTTGGGGGCCTTTGTGGAGGTCATTGATGAAGGTAATAAAGAGCACTGGCATTAAAATGGATCCTTGTGGGACTTCTATGTTGTTTGCTTGATAATCAGATTGGACATTATGCATTCTTACTGACTGCTCCCTGTTGTTTAGGTAGGAGGTACACCAGTTAAGAGTTGTAAAGGAGCATCATAATTTTGATAGTTGGATTAATAGCTTGATATGTGAAACCGTATCGAAGGCTTTGGAGAGATCCAATAGGATTACTGAAGTAAGGTGACCAGCATTCTGTGGCCTTGTTAACAGTATCAGAGAATGAGAGCAGGGTGGTGATGGTGCTGTGCCCTGGACGGAAGCCATGTCGGGTGGAAGACAGATGAGTATTATTAGAGTAGTGCTTAAGTAGTTGTGTGTGAACACATTTTTCAAAGACTTTTGATAGTGGAGAAAGTATTGAGATAGGTCAATAGTTAGCGAGATCATGTGAGTTTCTACCTTTGTGTAATGGAATAACAATAGATTTTTTTCCATAACTGAGGGACATAAGATTCTGAGATAGTGCGATTTATAAGAATGCTAATGGGTTGTGCTATTGCACTTGCTGCTAGTTGTAGATATTCTGGGGGAAGATTATCTGCAGAAAGTGAGCACGGTTTGAGTTTGTTTAGGAGCATGAATATCTGGGAGGTGGCTACAGGCTGAATAGTGAAAGAATAAGGTGAGGGAGTACTTGCTGCTTTGTCTACAGGAGGAATTCTGTTATAATCAAGTAAGGAATTAGTGGTACATAGGATGTTTCAGTCAGGTGGAGAGTCTAGGAGTAGTTTTTGGATGATGGAAATGAAATGGGTATTGAAGTCATGGGATATTTCCTGTGGGGTTTTATCAGGTGTGAGGGATGGATTTTGTGTCATGCCGGGATTTAGTAGGATGGAGACAGACCTCCAGAAATTTTTTTTGATTGTTTTATGAGGTAGTTAGCTTAGAGGAGAAGTAGTTCTTTTTATCTTGTATCACTAACTTTTTAGCTTTATTACGGAGTTGTTTGTAGTTAATTTCATTCTATCTGATTTTATTTTTCTGCCACAGTTTCCATGCTTTGTCTCTAAGGGACAGATTTTGTTTAGTCCGTTTTGTTAACCAAGGGACATGGTTAATTTCTGTACACTTGGCACGTACTGGAACTAGGCTGTTGACAGTATCCAGAAAGAGTTTATTGAAATAGTTAACAGCCTCGTCTAAGGGGAGTGTTTGTAGTGGGCGCCAGTTTTGAGCTTTTAAAATGCTAATGAATTTATTTTGGTCAACGTGGGAGAGATTCCTGGATGTTCTATAGGATTGTGTTTTAATAGTTTGTGGGTGAGTCTTGTAGACATATGCTGGGAAGTGGTCACTTAGAGTGTTAAGTAGGATGCGTGAGTTTGGGTAATTGTGAAGATAGGATACTAGTATCCAATCTAGGGTTGACTCAGATACTGTAGATAGACCATGGGTAGGAGTAGTGATAAGTTTTGTGAAGCTATGCAGGTTTATACTATTGGCCAGAGAGGGATAGAAAATCCTCTAATGTGGCGATGTTGTGGCCTGGGGGAATGTACACTACTGCAGTACATAGACTTTTGTTAATACTGATGCAAAGGGATTGTAGTAAAAGTTCAATGTTTCCAAATGTGGGGATTGGTTTGGGGTAGGTTGCAATATGTAGGCAGTTTTGATAAGTTAGTGCTACGCCACCCTTTTTATGGAGTCCTTTGGAGCAAATGTTATATCCTGGTGGGAGAATCTCAGTGTCAGAAATATGCAGTTTTAGCCATGTTTCAGTTACTGCAACAATGCATGGGTTGTGGTAGCTAGCCATGCATGAAATTCAGTGATTTTATTACAAATGCTAAGCGTGTTTATTATTATTAGGTGTAGCTGCTGTTTTTTTGGATTTATGTTTGGTTTTGGAGGGCAGTTTGGACCTGGATTTGGATGGCTGTGTTAATGAGTGGAGAAGGTGAATTATCGTGTGTTTGGTAGGGTGTTAGTACTTTGTCCTTCTGCCACAGTTTTGTTAGAATCAACTCCTTCTGCTTGTAGGATTCCATCTTTACTACTGAAGGTCTAGGTTGATTTCTTATAGCCAGGTTTGGAGCATACCCATGATGTGGCCTTTCAACTAACTCCTGCTGTGGAATACCATTTCAGTTGCTTATTTGTGCTTTGATAATAAAGTTAATGCAGTCTGCTCCTTCCAACTTCTCTAGTATAGTTGAAAATCTCAGGTTTACCCTATGTGCTCTTTCCTTTAATTCTATTATTTTCTGAAACATTTCTTCTGAACAGTGTCATATTCAGCCAGCCTTTTCTTCATTTTGACCTCTGATTTTTGCAGCTTTATCATCTCATCTGAACATCTGTTTAAAACTTCTTCCATTTTTTTCCAGCCTTTTGTTGTTTGTGTTGATACACTCCATTAGGGCTTTGCTTATTTTAACCAGGTCTGTAAGCAGTTGCCTTGTATCTTCCTGCAGGTTACTGGAAGTCATGTCTGAAGGTTGCACTGCTTTTTGCTGAACAACTGCAGAACCTTCCCCAGTCAGTGTTTCTTCCTCGCTTTTTGCAGCTGATTTTTTCAAGATCTTATGTATTTCTTTATTCCTGGCATCCAGGCAGTGCACTTATTAGCCAGTTACTGAAATACGCTCAAACACAAGTCTACTGGTCTTCTATGCTGAGTTTCTGTTTTCACATTTGGAGAGCTAGAGATAGGTTGTGTTACTTAATGTGCAGCCATCACGAAAGTCCTCTAGATTTAATTCTTATTCCAGTATTGATAAAATTAAGATCACCAGGAAGTCCATCCAGCTAGCTTAAGGTCTGCCTTATTCTCCTATCACAGCCTCTGACATGCTTCCATGCTTTTGACTGTTAGCTTGGCTTCCTCTTAGAAACTTATGTTTTGTAACATACACTTACAATCTGTAGGGGAGAACAATATAAATTATTGATGCAATACCCATAAAATTCTTTCCATGGGTAACCTGGGGAGGAGTCATTAGAATCATAGAAAACATGAACCCAGACGATCTTGAAATATTCTCTTCCTGAAATCTGAGGCTGACTGCAGAAGCTCAGGAAACATTTCAGATGAAAAAATAAGTCCATTAAAAATTCATAACACACCATAAAAGATGATGATTCGGTAAGGGAGAGAAGAACCTCATGTTAAGCATTCTTAACAGCTGGGAAAAGACACAGCAAAAACAAGTCAGTCATTTAAATAAGTAAATATATCAATGTACTGGAGTCTGTAGTGGGGTATCACTGCAGCTAGATAATTTGTAAACACACTTGGAGCTGCACATAACCCAAACAGGACTGTAAATAAATGTTAATGTGAACATCACAGAGAATCTGAGAAACGTCCTGAAGCCTGTGATTACGGGCATGTGATGAAAAGCATCTTCAGATTTAGATACTAGTTTTGATTTCTTTTCGTTTACTGTGTATTGAAAGGTCAATATTTAGAATTTTGATACTTCCACAAACAGGTCAAGAAACAAAACCTCTAGAACTAGTTCCAATGAAAGCTCTGTGACTGGAACCAGAAAGTACAGTTGTGTACCTATCATAAATGTAGATGTTCGAGTGTATTCACTGTTGCAGTCATTACACTTGGGTTATCCTGCTGGCAGGCTGCCCGCAGTCGTCTGGCATTGGTTGCTGTCACCTGTTCCCTGATGTCAGTGCGCCATGGGTATAAAAGATGTAGCCAACGCCATTTTCTTGAGTTTTTCTTGCCCCAGATGTCAGGTGCCCTCAAAAAGGTAGGCTAAAAAATTCTGCTTATAAAAAAGCATGCAGTAACATACACATTACCTTCATCTACAAGCAAAAACACCACATAGGTTGTATAGAATAAAGAAGTAGAGATAAGTCCCAGCAATGAAAGGGGGATGGTGGGAAGGTAACCTGGACTGCAACAGTGAATACACTCAAACATCTACATTTATGGTAGGTACACAACTGTACTATGTTCATAGTGTTTCACTGTTGCAGACATTACACTTGGGTTGAATCCCAAAGCTGAGGTTGGGTGGCTGAGCCTAAATAGAATTAGGAGTGGCTATGAGGTCGTGCAGAGCTGCAGTGGCAAAGCCTGCTTTGGATTTAGAGTAAAGAGGTAAGTGGTAGTGCTTTGTAAAAGTGTGCATTGAAGTCCAAGTTGCAGCCTCCAAAATATCCTTGGTTGGTACTCCTATGAGGAAGGCTGCTGCTCTGGTTGAATGTGGCCCAATGCCCTTAGGCACTCACTTGCCATGTTGTGAATAGCAGAATAGAATCCAGTGGCCTATCCATTTTGAAATGGTCTGCTTTGAAATAGCCTTTCCTTGTGATCCTGCAGCATATGCCACTAAAAGTTGCTCAGTCTTTCTGAAAGCTTTAAATTTGTCCAAGTAGAAGCATAACTGTGTATGTCCAAAGAATGCAGAAGTCTCTCCCCTTTATTCTGTGGGTTTGGATAAAAGGTAGGCAAATGAATGGTTTGGTTAAGAGCCACAATGGACACTACCTTAGGCATGAATGTTGGGTTTATCCTTAGAGAAACCCTGTCCGGATGGAAAACAATAGAAGGTTCCACAGCCATTAATGCCTGTAACTCTGAGACTCTTCTTGCTGAAGTTATTGCTAGGAGCAGAGCTATTTTCCATGATAAGAATTTTATCTCAGCTGTATTGGCTGGCTCAAAAGGAGGCAGTGTGAGCATTTCCAAAATAAAATTGAGGTCACGTGCAGGTATTGGTGCTCTCCTTGGAGGTCTTATGTTTTTGGCCACTCTGAGGCACTGCCTTAGCAGTGGATGTGAAAAAATAGGTGGGTCCGTATTATAATGAGCTGAAATGTCAGAGGCATGGATCTTAACTGATGAGAAGGATAGGCCTTTGTCCAGCATCTCAGTTAGAAATTGTAAAATCTGAGGAATATTTGGTACAAGCGTGTCAATTCCTTGTGCCTGGTTCCAAGTACAGAATCTCTTCCATTTTTCTGCATAAGATTTTCTGGGGCTGGGCCTCCTGGCCTCCAAAATAACATCCATAACTGCTTTAGAGAGAGGTGTGTTCTGAATGGTTACATTATCCGCCATGCAGCCAGATTTAGGGTTCTGAGTTGGCTGTGCAGGATCCGATTGTTTTGTTGGGTCAGTAAATGAGGAATTTGAGGTAATGTCCAGGCAGGGCCTTGAGGCAAGCTTTTTAGGATTGGGTACCAGTGCTGGCGTGGCCAGTCCGGGGCAATCAGTATAATTTTTGGCTTCTCTTGTCTAACCTTTAGGAGTACCTTGGGGAGGAGAGGCAGTGGAGGAAAGGCATATACTGTGTAAGGGTTTTCCAGCTGAATGACAGAGCATCCACTTTCCATGCTTGTTTGTAATAAGTCCTTGTGCAGAATCTCTGTAGTTGGCAGTTGTGAGGGGAGGCAAAGAGATCTATGTCTGGGCATCCCCATTTCCTTGTTATCATGCTGAAGATTTGTGGATCTAGTTTCCACTCGTGAGGATCCATGAGATTTCTGCTTAGTTCGTCTGCCAGGGTATTTGTCTTTCCTGGCAGGAATTGTGTTTGCAGATGTACATGATAAGTCAATGCTGTGTTCCACAAAATTATGGCTTGCCTGCAGAGGGGGTATGAATGTGTGCCTCCCTGCTTGTTTATGTACCACATGACTGTAGTATTGTCCGTCTTTATCAGCAGTTGTCCTGGATGAAGTAGATCCTTGCAGGCTGTCAGGGCATTTTGTACAGCTAGCATCTCTTTTTGATTGATATGAAGATGCATTTGGCTTGTGGGCCATGTGCCCTGAATACATTTTCCTGCCATGTGGGACCCCCAGGCATAATCTAATACATCTGTTGTTAGTGTCTGCCTGGCTGTGGGTAAAGAGAATGGCTGTCCCTTGTTGTGGTGACAGGCCTGTGCCCACCATCGAAACTCCTGTCGCAGGCAGGGAATGAGGGTAATTAATGATCTGAAGTAGGGACTTCATTTGTCAGCAACCTGTGGGTCTTGGATCCGATATCGGATCCGAGCCGGCAACTTGTTTCAAGCTAATGGATCCAAACTCCTAGCTGCTTCCCTCACCCATAATCCCCTGCCAACCCTCCATGACCTCAGATCTAGTTTGCCGCGCTTGTGGATAGCTGGATTCCGTTGAGCTCAACAAGTAAATAGTCAGTTAAGTGTGTTTTTCTGTCAAACTTTCTTCTTTTTTTAAAAAAATATAAAGTGTGTAAGTGTTGGGTACCCTGTAGTGTAAAAATATTTTTCTTTTAATTAGTTTTTTCCTTCCCTTCGCTGGTCGTTCGTGAGTGAGTGTGTGTGTTGTGTTTTGGGGGCCTGTGTGTTTGTGTAGCACTACCTTTTCTTTTAAGTATGGCTGAGGCCCCAAAAGCCATTTTTTCTAAATGTACCGAGTGTGGCCATAAGCTCTCCCCGGCTGGTGGCCACACTCAGTGCGTTCGGTGCCTTGGGGTTGAACACCTCACCTCAGGCTGTACTATTTGTGCAGCGTTCAACCCCAGGGCACTGAAAGAGTGGAGGTCGAAGCTGGTCTTGGCGGGACTTTTACCCCTGGACTCTGCTCCGGCCTCCGCTGCTCCCGTGGCACTACCACAGGCTGTGGTTGCTGCCACTCCTGCCCCCCTTCCTTCGGCCGGGACTCAAACTCCCGCTAAAGCGTCGGAGGACAGGGAGGCTAGGAGGGAGAAACGGAGGGAGAAGCACCACAAGCGGCGGGCCAAGGCTCCGCTTCGGCCCTGCCAGCTAAGCGGGCTTCTCCCTCCACTGCTTCTAGGTCTGCTCCTCCTCGGCTCCGATCCCCTTGTTTCTCCCCAGGGCCAGAGGAGGAGGAGGAGGCCCGATCTCCATCGAGGTCATCGAGGTGGCATTCCAGGCCTGCCTCGGTGGCCTCTTCGAGATCTACGTTCAGCATGTCTGATGCAGACTTGGACCGGATGATGCGAAGGTTCATCCAGGCCCAGCTGCAGATGCGAGTGCTCTTGCCCCCCCCCCCTTTGGGGGGGGGGAGCTCGACACCTTTTTTCCATCCAATTGCTCCTTCTCCGACCCGCTATCCGGGTTCGGAGCCGAGCAGTGTTGGAGCCGGGGGTGGGTCGGCGCTGACAGTACTTGGTACTTCGGATCCGACCCTGCCCTCGAGCCCATCGGATACGACCTCTCGGAGCCGTGGCCCGAGCTTTGGATCCGAGGGTTTCAGTGTGCCTTCGGCTCCATCCAGGTCGGAGCGCACAGCTCCGCCGGATCTGATGGTCTCAGTGCCAGTTCCGATCCCTTCATCAGATCCGAGTGGGAGCCGACTCTCGGAGCCCAGAGAGAGTGGTTCCCCCTCGGCCTTCGTAGTAGTGGAGAGGGCTCTGCTGAGAGCATCCGGACCCCTGGCCCTTGTCTCGGCTCCACCCTGCACTCCCTCTCTGCTGGGCCAGGCTTCCATCACCCGGCCAAAGGGACAGCCTGCTTCAATGTCCCGGGTAGTTCCACTGGAACAGGAAGTTGCTGGCAAGGCCTCCTCGGACAGCCCCCCCGAGGTAGTGCCCCGCAAGCATAAGTGCAAGAGGAGGCACGTGGACTCCCCTGAGTCCTTAACTGAGGACACGGACTTGGATGAAGGGGAAGGCTCCCCAAGATCACCCCCTGAGGATGTCTCCTTTGGAGACATAATGGAGATGCTAAGGATCAGAGGTGGGTGGTCTGCCCCCAAGTCTTCCTCCAACGAGTCCGTGTTTCTGGAGGCATTCGAAGCAGGCCCGTCTACCTCTTGGGTGTCCCCTCTGGCCGACCCCTTGGTGGACCTTATTACCACCAGGGCATGGAAGGATCTGGACACCGTGGAGCCAATACCTAAACACCCGGACAGGATACTAAGCCCCCCCTCATACCGGTCGCACTGGAGCAAGGGTCCCCCCGTAGATGCCATGTTGACGGCGGCAGCTACGATGAGGGAACTAGCTCAGGAGAGCCCCTCAGTCCATCCACCGAGCAAGGAGTCCCGCTCGATGGACCGCTTAGGGAAGCGAGTTTTTAGTTCAGCGACATTCTCGGTAAGGTCTCTGAACTATATGGCATATGTCATCAGGATGCAGCGGGATCTTATCAAAGAATACGCTGCCTCCCCCCCTGAGTCCATGTCGGCAGAGGACAAACAATTGTACTCCACCCGAATGGCCACTCTGAGATCCATTTCAAATACCTCTATGTGGCTATTGTCCCACACCACCGAGGGAGCCGCTAGGGCTAGCGGAGCGGGCCTAGTCATGAGACGTCAGGCCTGGCTCCGTCATTGTGACATTGCGGAGCCCTTTAAAGCGTCTTTTGCGAACGCCCCTTTTGATGGTTCTGCCCTATTTGGCAAAACGGTTCACGAGACACTTGTCCAGAGCGAGAAGGACGGGAAGACGTTGTCTGCCATCGGAGTCCGCTTCTCTGCACCCCAGCGGTCCTTTTCGAAGAACCAAAAGGGTCAGAAGAAGATGTGGTTCCGGAAATCGCAACATTCCCAACCCGCTCCGGACAACCAGTCCTTCCGTGGCAGAGGAGGACAGGGAGGACGCTGCCCCAGGGGAAGAGGGGCTCCGAGAAACTTTGGGTCCAGAGAACCTTTCTCTGAACGGCCCACGCAGCAGCCCTGAAGGGTTGCCCGACTGCTCCACTCTGGAGGCAGTCGGGGGACGCTTCTCGGAGCACCTAGCGGCATGGGAGTCCACCACGACAGACCGCTGGGTGCTTCGAATTATATCCAGAGGGTACAAAATACCATTACTTCATGTCCCCAAATTCAAGAACCTCCCCGATGTACCATCAGATCAGAGGGAGGCTGCAGCCGCAGAAATTCAGCAGCTGCTAAGAAAAAGAGCCATCCAGCCCGTCCCCCAAGACCAGCTTGGATTAGGGTTCTACTCCAGGTTCTTTCTGGTGCCAAAAAAGACGGGGGACTTGAGACCGATTTTAGACCTTTCCAGATTGAACCTGTCGGTAATCAAGGAAAAATTCCGAATGGTCACTCTTCAATCTATTCTCCCCCTTCTAAGGGAGAACGATTAGATGTGCTCTATAGACCTCAAGGATGCGTACTACCACATTCTAATGGACAGACGATCCAGGAGGTTCCTCCGCTTCCGGCTGGGAGCCAGTCACTACCAGTTCAGGGTCCTTCCCTTTGGCCTCACCACAGCCCCCAGGGTGTTCACCAAGGTATTAGCAGTGATTGCGGCCCACCTGAGACTCCAGGGAATACAGGTCTTTCCGTTCCTGGACGACTGGCTCCTGACCGCCCCAACAAGGCATCTACTTTGCTCAGCCAGACATTTCTTTCTCCGCCTAGCCCCACAGTTAGGCATCACCAGCAATGCCGACAAATCCCTTCTGGCCCCGACACAAGCCATAGAATTCATAGGATCCAGAATAGATACCACAGAGCTATGAGCCTTTCTAACGTCCGAACAACTTCAGAATTTGCAACTCCATGTGCGTGCTATCCTCCAATCAGAGACCCCACCAGCGGAATTGGTCCTAAGGGCACTGGGCTCCATGGCGGCAGCGATAACGCTCCTTCCATGCGCCCGTCTGAACATGCGGGTACTGCAATGGACCCTTCCAGTACAATGGTCCTTTCTGTCTTTTCCTCTTCATCACCCCATTGCTATCAGCAAGGCTTGCAGGAGGGCTCTATTATGGTGGCTCCATGCTTCGGACCTCCATATGGGCCGACCCTTCTGCACCTCTCCCCCTCTCACCACGGTGACCACGGACGCCTTCCGCCTCGGGTGGTGGGGGCATTATTCAGGCAGGACGGTCCAAGGAACGTGGAATGATACAGAGACCTCCCTGCATATCAACGTTCTGGAGATGAGAGCGGTGCTGTGCGCGTTGCAAGCACTTCAGAATCTCCTCCCCGTAGGAACGATTCCAACTGTCGGACATGTCGGTTGTCTGGTACATCAACAAACAGGGGGGAACCAGATCTTACCCTCTATGCCGCGAAGCCATGAGAGTGTGGGAATGGGCGATCTCCACTAACCGCTTTCTGATTGCAACGCACATTCCGGGGCGGACCAACATCCTAGCGGACAAACTCAGTCGCACCCTTCTTACCCCATAGGAGTGGTCTCTCAACCCACTAGTAGCGAAGCAGATATTCGCAATATGGGGGTAACCCTGCTGCGGATCTTTTTGCCTCTCCCTCAAACACCAAATGCGGCAATTTCTTCGTTCTGATTCCCCCTCCAGGGGAAACCCCAAGAGACGCTCTGGCGCATGCTTGGCCACCCGGTCTACTTTATGCCTATCCCCCTCTACCCCTGATGCTGCAACTCTTACAGAAAGCCTTGCGGTTGGGGAGCAGGATGATCCTCATTGCCCCATTCTGGCCTCGGCAAATTTGGTTCCCTTACCTGTGGTCTCACCTAGTGAATCCTCCATGGATTTTGGATCCCAGTCTGGATCTAATCTCCCATCCGTCGGACTTACCGACCCCAAATCTGGACAATCTGAAGCTGACAGCTTGGTTGCTCCAGTTCCACTCCTAGTTAGGACTCCCGGTATCTCTTCACCAGTCAAAGCCATCCTTGTGGCAGCGCATAAGCCCTCCACCAGGAAAGTGTACCGCAGTAAATGGAAAAGTTTCTCCATCTGGGCGGAGCATCATAATCTAGATCCCTTTACGGCTCCTTTTCCATCCATATTAGACTTCCTAACCGAACTTTTTCAGGAAGGCGCTAGTTGCTCAACTGTCAAAGTGCAATTGGCTGCCATTTCACATTACCATGTGGGACATGATACAGGGCCTTTGATGTCGGCCAAGTTGTGTAAAACCTTTCTCAAGGGCACCTTTTTGCTTAGACCCCCTATAAAAGAAGCCGTACCACCGTGGGATCTTTCACTAGTTCTTCAAGCCTTGACTGCTCCACCTTTTGAACCTGCTGCTTCAGTAGATCTCAAATTCTTGTCCTGGAAAACAGCATTCCTTGTAGCCATTACTTCTGCGAAAAGAGTTTTGGAGCTTCAAGCTCTTTCTGTGAAGCCTCCTTATTTGATCTTTCACCCGGTCAGAGTGTACCTCAGGATCAATCCCTCTTTCCTTCCCAAAATAGCATCAGAAACCAATATAAATCAATCCATAAATTTACCGGTTTTCTTTCCTAAATATCAGAATAAAGGAGAGTACAAGCTGCACTCATTAGATGTTCATAGGCAGCTATGTTTTTATACTCATAGAACGGCTGGTCATAGACAATCCGACCAGCTGCTCATTTCCTTTGCCAAATTTAATTTGGGGAAAGCAATATCAAAAGTATCTCTATCACGCTGGATTTCACAATGTATCCTATTAGCGTACCAAGCCTCTGGGAGACCCGCACATGAAGGAGTTCGCGCACATTCCATTCGTTCCATCTCTACTTCTGCGACCTTCAAGTCTAGAGTTCCATTGGATGATATTTGTTCGGCAGCCACTTCGACCTCATCTCATACCTTTATTAACCACTACAAACTGGACGTGATTTCTAGAGGGAGAGCATCCTTAAGCTCTGCGGTGCTTTGCAATATCCTTCCATGATGGCCACCCAAGATTCAGGTAGCTGGGGACTCTGTCCCACAGGTTGCTGACAAATGAAGTCCCTACTTCAGATTTAGAAGTTATGTACTCACCATAACGTTTCATCTGAGTAGGTAGCTTCATTTGCCTGCAACCATCCCCCCCTCCTTCCCCCTGGCCTTCTTCGGATCTATGTTAGTTGGATACACTTTTTGGGTACATATTGAGGGGCAAACTCGATCTGAGGTCATGGAGGGTTGGCAGGGGATTATGGGTGAGGGGAGGAGCTAGGAGCTCGGATCCATTAGCTTGAAACAAGTTGCCGGCTCGGATCATATATCGGATCCAAGACCCACAGGTTGCAGACAAATGAAGCTACCTACTCAGATGGAACGTTATGGTGAGTACATAACTTCTTATTTCCAGGCTGTGGCAATGTTGAGTCCAAACACTTTTTAGATACCATTGTAGCTTCCTCATATGCAGTCTTGCATATGGAATTAGCAGAATGCAGGATGCCATGAAGCCCAAAGCCTGCAGAATTTTTCTTGCAGATAACTGGGTCTCTGTTGCCACCTTTTCGAAGTAAGAAGTCAGTTGCCTTTGTCTGGCGTGAGATAAGCCATCTGGGCAGTTGTATTTAAGCTTGCACCCAGGAATATTATCTCTTGAGAGGGTACTAGTTTTGATTTCTTTTCGTTTACTGTGTACCCTAGGCAAATTAGTAATCTCTTTACAAATGCCAGATGCTTCAGCAGAATGTCTTTGTTCTCTGCTTGAATAAGGCAGTCGTCCAAGTAGGGATATATTTGAATTCCTCTTTGTATGCAAAATGCAATTACTGGTGCCAGGCATTTTGTGAAGACCCTGGGCACAGTAGATAAGCCAAAGGGCAGTGCAGAGAATTGGTAGTGCATTGAACCAGCTAAGAATCTGAGGTATCTTCTGCAAGATTGTCTGATTGGGACATGCAGGTATGCCTCTTTGAAGTCCAAAGTTACAAGCCAAGCCTTCTTCCCCAGCATGGGCAGAAGCTGCTGCAGAGTCAACATTTTGAATTTTGGAACGTCCAGAAAAGTGTTTAGAATAGACAGGTCCAGTATTGGTCTCCAGGCTTTGTCCTTTCTGGGTACTAAGAAAAGTCTTGAGTAAAATCCTTGTCCTGCTCTTGCTGTGGTACTCGCTGAATAGCCCTCATGTCCATGAGAGATGAGACTTGCTTTTGTGCCTCTGCCCATTGATTGAGTGGCAGGTCTGGCATATCTTTTGCCTTTGGAAGGGAGTGAAAATGGAACCTATAGCCCTGAGAGACTATATTTAAGACCCATTTGTCCTGGGTGATCATGTGCCAATTTTGTGAAAAAAGTGCTAGTTTTCCCCCTAAGGGTGCTGCCAAAAGATAAGTGCTTGGCATTGGCAGAGGAAAGTCATTGAGACTGTTTCCTATATGGCTGTGATTCGTCTTCTCTGCTTTTGGAGGTAGAAGCATCCCATTGTTTGGGCCTGTATGTGCCTTGGTGCTGGGGTCTGCCTCTAGGGCGTCTGTCTCTGCCTCTTTGTGGCCTGTCTGACACTGGAAAGGACCAATTCTTAGAAGGCCAGTTCCTGCTAAATCTGGGTGGCTGTACCTGTAAGAAATCCTTTACTGTCTGCATAGATTTCGCTTTATCCTCCATTTTCTTCAACACCTCTTCTGCCTTAACACCAAACAAAGTATCATGCTGTAATGGAGCATCCAATAATTTTGCTTTAACATCATCAGGCAGATTCTGTTCCTTTAACCAAGCATGCCTTCTAATGACACAACCTGTAACAGCGGCCCTGCAAGAGGCCTCCAGTGAATCAAAACCACATTGCAAAGTATGCTTTCCCACTTGTCAGCTGCATGCAATAAATCCTGCATTTCCTTGTTTTTACAACATTCAGAATTTGTCAACATTTTCTGTTTTAGCAGTGACATTACGCATTGCTGATATTTAAGCATATGAAACTGACAATTTAAAGCCCTTACAGCCAAGGTAGCAGAAGTGTAAACTTTTTTCCCCAATCTGTCCAGAGCCGTAGAATCCCTATCCAAGGGGACAGAGCTTTTTGCAGTGGAAGCCTTGACCTCTTTGAGACCCTGAGATATAGTTTCTGGGTCAGCAGCAGGGTTTTTATATAGAAATTTAGGAGAATCCGGAACCCTGTAGTATCTGTGTGGCTTAACAGATGCAGGGAGTAAAGAGTCAGGAGACAGGCCGGACTCTGAAAATACATTTACAATGTCTAGAACAGGTGGAATAGCAAGAGGTCTGTGCTGAGGCAGTAAAAGAAAGTCTCTGAGCCTTTTCTTAGATTCTGAGTAATCTTGGCTCTCCCAGTGAAAATGCTCCCTCATGGTATGCAGGGTTTCCCTAAAAGAATAATCCTCAGGAGGAGAAGCTGAAGGAATAGATTCTTCAGCATCAGAATACTCATAGGGAGGAAAATGTATCCCTGTTCTGAAGAGGAGTCATAGGAAATGGAGACCTGATCAGAAGAATCATATTCTGTGTCTTGCCTAGGCCTCTTATCAGGAGGGGGATGGGAACCCCTGATCAAAGTAATTAGGTCTTCGACCATTTTAAGCATCTGTTTCTTAGACGAAGTCTGTCCAGGAGAATGCTGTACTTGTTTCTTTGTCATTAAAGCTGTTTTAGTCTTTGCCTTGGAAGCTGAGGTTGGCTTGATATATAACTGTGTAGGTCTGAAAACACCCTCAGAAGCCGATGCCTGCTCAGCGGCTCCAGACCCATCTGAGGGAATAGTTTCCAAGTGTCCAATACCTTGCGTATCCAGAGGCCTAGTTGCCTCCACGTGGGAGTCGGTAGCAGCCTGTGGCTCTGAGGTAGCGGGCGTCAGGGGCTGCGAAAGCGCCTGTGAACTGGCAAACCGGCAACTGGCCTAGCGGAGGCCTCGTCGGTTTTGGACCTCGGATGCCTGTCCTTTTCCTTGCGCTTTTTATAAACTCTGGTCGTCGGCTGTTCCGACAGCATTATATAATTAAACCTTCGGCCAAAGTAATGAAAAGCAAAATCGTGTCGACGCTTAATAGTGTGTTGGTTAAATCTAGCAGAAAACAGACAGCTAGCAACGTCGTGATCAGGGCCTAGGCAAGGAATACAGTAAGAATGAAAATCCTTATGAGGTATTTGCTTCCCACAAGAAATACAATTGTTAACTTTTTCTGACATCTGTCTGGAGCAAAAAAAAAAGTTTCCCCAATGGGGTACTTAGCTTTATTGAAGACTTCGGATCTGAAATTCAATTTCAAAAATCTCAGGAGTCGGCCGACCGGCACTTGCTAACTGCTTTTGCTTCAGGCACCGTGCGGCAAGAAAGACTGAAGAAAATGGCGTCGGCTGCATCTTTTATGCCCCTGGTGCACTGACGTCAGGGAAGAGGCGACAGCAACCAACGCCGGACCAGGACTTTGGAATTCAGGCAGACTACGGGTAGCCTGCCAGCAGGATAACCCAAGTGTAATGACTGCAACAGGGAAACACGATGAACATCAATTCTATAGTAGAAGCCTTTCCCCCATTGATCTAAAGGCACTGGCACTATGAGCCTAGGATCAGCTGAAGAATCTGAGGAAAAAACTCTGGGTGGAAGGCTGGCGATGCATTTCCCTGAAAGGAGGTATATGCAGTCAGTGGCAACTGCAGTAGCGCAGCTAGGGCAGGGAGAAAGTGGCAACTGCCATGGGTGCAAAGTGTTGGGGGTGCAATAAGGTGATCCCAATATTTCTTTAATGCATTACTGGCTTTTAAAATAAAGCCAGTACTGCATTTGTAATCAGCACTGCCGTGCTTAGTGTGGTCTAAGCTGTAGCAAGAAATTTGCTACATTTTAAAAGTAAAAATAAATAAATAAATAAATATCTTTTTAACTATAACCTGAGCACTGTCGCACTCCGTGCAGGCAGGGCATAAAGTCTATCAACGGTTTGCTACATAAAAATAAAGTATGTTGAAGGAGGACTGGGGGCAGCGCAAAGGAAACAGACCTGAATGGCTGGGGGGCTGTGCATCTCACCACCTGTTAGGAGTAAAAAGGAATGTCTTTTTTTTGCTCTTCACTAGAGCAGCTGAAAGGGAAGGGTGCTGGTTTATAGCACTGAACCAGCTATATTTCTGGGCAACTTGAAAGTACAGTTGTGTATACCTACCATAAATGTAGATGTTCGAGTGTCTTCACTGTTGCAGTCATAAGTGTAGGGTACTCCTGCCGGCAGGCAGCCCGAGGTCGGCCAGAATATCAAAGTCTGGGTCCGGCGTCAGCTGTTTCAGCTAGAACCCTGACGTCAGAGCGTATGGGTATAAGGCTGACAACCGACGCCATCTTCTCCAGCCTTTCTTGCCCCTGATGTCAGAAGCCCCCATGAAACCAAAAGGTGTCCCAAAGGAAACACAAATACACCAGAAAGGTAGTGGAAAGGAAAACACAGTAAGCAAATAGAAACAAGAGGGGTCTGGAGGGAGGGAAACACCAACTGCAACAGTGAAGACACTCGAACATCTACATTTATGGTAGGTATACACAACTGTACTATGTTCTTCGTGTTTCACTGTTGCAGTCATAACTGTAGGGTAGAATCCCAAAGCAGAGAATATGGGAGGAGGTTATGAAGCAGAAGGAGCAGCTAGAAGACCCTGCAAAACAGCAGAGGCAAAGCCTGTCCTAGACTTAGAGGACAAAGGGAGGTTATAGTGCTTGGAAAAAGTATGCACCGAGCTCCAAGTGGCAGCCTCCAGAATGTCCTTGGTAGGAACTCCTCTGAGAAAGGCTGCTGAAGTGGCAGCTGCCCTAGTAGAATGAGTCCTGACGGTACCTGGAATTTGTTTCCCATGAAGAGAATAACAATATCTTATTCCATGAGCAATCCATTTGGAAATAGTTTGCCTAGAAATGGCTTTACCAAGAGAACTGGAAGCAAAAGAAATAAGCAATTGATCTGATTTTCTGAAACTTTTAGTTTTGTCCAGGTAAAAACGTAGCTGCCTGTGTACGTCTAATAAATGTAAAATCCTTTCCCCCCTATTTTGGGGTTTAGGAAAAAAGGTAGGAAGGTGAATAGTCTGATTTAGAACCACTCTAGAAACTACCTTAGGCATAAATGTAGGATTGGTCCTCAAGGAAACTCTGTCCTGATGAAAGATGAGGTATGGTTCCACGGCCATGAGGGCTTGAAGCTCAGACACCCTTCTGGCAGAAGTCAAGGCCAGCAAGATAGCTGTCTTCCAGGATAAGAACTTAAAGTCCGCAGAGGCAGCAGGCTCAAAAGGAGGCAAAGTAAGCTTTTCCAAAACATAATTGAGATCCCAAGGAGGGACAGGAGTTCTAGGGGGTTTTAGATTCTTAGCTCCTCTCAGAAATTGTCTAACCAACTGGTGGGAAAAAATGGGAGGATCACAATTGAAATGTGCCGAAATAGCAGAAGCATGAATTTTAATGGAAGAAAATGAAAGACCTTTAATCAAAAGGTCTGAGAGATAAAGTAAGATAGATGAGATATCTGGTAATAAAGTATCAGAGCCACGATTCTGCATCCAAATACAAAATCTTTTCCATTTAGAAGCATAAGATTTCCTAGTACTAGGACGCCTAGCTTCCAAAAGAACATCCAGAACTTGTTTAGGAAGAGAAGGGATCAATTGCCTTTGATGAGCCAAGCTGCCAGACAGAGAGTCTTGATTTGAGAGTGAAATACCTGACCCTGATGCTGGGACAGTAGAGAATGGGTCAGAGGAAGATTCCAAGGAGGTACCAAGGAAAGATGCAGTAGAGTAGGGTACCAAAACTGACGAGGCCAATTTGGAGCTATCAAAATGATTAGTCTGGGTTTGTCCAGCTTTATCTTTAGCAATACCCGAGGCAGAAGAGGAAGTGGGGGGAAGGCATACCCCGAAAGATTCCTCCAACTGAATGACAGGGCGTCCACTTTCCAAGCTGTCTTGTGGAAGGACCTGGTGCAAAAGAGAGGCAACTGATGGTTGAGATGAGATGCAAACAGATCTATCTGAGGACAGCCCCAAACTGCCGTTATCTTGCTGAATAAGTTGGGGTCCAACATCCATTCGTGAGGATCCAAAATGTTTCTGCTTAGGCTGTCTGCTACGAGATTTTGTTTTCCTGGAATGAACTGTGCCTGAAGATCCAGTTCCAACTTTAGGGCTGTATCCCATAAGGTCATGGCAAGTCTGCAAAGGGGGTAAGAGTGAGAGCCCCCCTGCTTGTTTATGTACCACATGACTGTGGTGTTGTCTGTTTGAATTAGCAGAGGTCCTGGCTTCAAAAGGGTCTGGAAGGCTAGAAGAGCATTTTGGACTGCTAACATTTCTTTCAAGTTGATGTGCCATAGAAGGTGTTTGTTTGTCCAAGAACCCTGTTGGCATTTGTCTAGAAAACGAGCTCCCCATGCATAATCCGAGGCGTCCGTGGTTATGGTCTGAGTAGGTTGAGGCAGACGAAAGGGCTTGCCTTCGTTCAAAACACACGCCCTGGACCACCAAAGGAACTCCTTCTGGAAGCAGGGAATCAGTGGTATCATTGTATCCAGACTGTGGCAATGTTGAGACCATACACTCTTTAGGTACCATTGAAGTTTCCTCATGTGAAGCCTCGCATTTGGAATCAACAGGATGCAAGAGGCCATGTAGCCCAGAGCCTGCAGGAATTTCCTTGCAGTGAGCTGAATTAATGCTGCCAAGGTCTTGAAGATTGAAGCCAGCTGTAACTGTTTTTCTGGAGTGAGGAAGGCTTTCTGTAAACTTGTGTTCAAAAGAGCTCCCAAGAAGATCATTTGTTGAGACGGAATCAAATGTGACTTTTTTATGTTCACTGAGAATCCCAGTAGAAGGAGAAGACGTTGAACAAAATGCAGATGTTGAAGTAGAAGGTCTTTGCTGTCTGCCTGAATTAGACAGTCGTCCAGATAGGGGTAAATCTGAATCCCCTGAAGTCTGCAGTAAGCTACTACTGGAGCCAGGCATTTGGTAAAAACTCTGGGCGCAGTAGATAAGCCAAATGGCAGTACAGAGAATTGGAAGTGTCTCGAACCTGCCTTGAATCTGAGGTACTTTCTGCAATGTTGCCTTATGGGGACGTGTAAGTAAGCCTCTTTTAGGTCCAATGTTACCATCCAAGAATCTTGTGCGAGCATTGGAAGAAGTTGTTGAAGTGTAAGCATCTTGAATTTTGGAATTTCCAAAAAGGTGTTTAATATAGAGAGGTCCAGAATAGGTCTCCAGGAGTTTTGTTTTCTTGGGACCAGAAAAAGTCTTGAATAAAAACCTTTCCCCACCTCTAGAGGTGGAACAGGTTCTATGGCCCTTAAGGCTAATAAGGCGTCCACTTGATTTAAGGCCTCTGTCCATTGATGTTTTGGCAGATCTAGCCAGCCTGAAGGACTTGGCAGAGTGTGAAAGTGGAATCTGTAACCTTTCAAAATCACGTCTAACACCCATTTGTCCTGGGTAATGTGAGTCCAATTTTGGTAAAAAAGAGAAAGTTTTCCTCAGAGAGGGGCATCCAGGGAAGCCCAACAGAGGGAGTCATTGAGTCTGTTTTCTTTGGGTTTGAAATCCGTCTTCTCCCCTTCTAGGTGAAGAAGCAGTCCACTGTCTAGACCTGTAGGAGGCCTGAGCCTGCGCCCTACCTCTGGAGCGTCTATATCTTCCCCTTTGAGGTCTGTCAGACGTGGGAAAAGACCAATTTTTGGAGGGCCAATTCCTAGAAAATCTAGGAGGCTGAACCTGCAAGAAATCTTTTACAGTCTGCATAGACTTGGCTTTTTCTTCCATCTTTTTAATAACCTCCTCAGCCTTAGACCCAAATAAGACAGCATGCTGAACAGGAGCATCTAGCAATTTTGCCTTAACCTGTTCAGGTAGATTCTGCTCACGAAGCCAGGCATGTCTCCTGATGACAGTACCAGAGGCAGCCGCCCTGCAAAAACCTGTAAGGCATCAAAACCACAGTGTAAACTATGTTTGCTGACTTGTTCAGTAGCATGCAACACATCCTGTAATTCCTAGTCCTCAGCACATGCAGGAAAGGCAGAAATCCTTTGTTTTAAAACAGATAAAAGAAACTGCTGATACTTAAACATGTGAAACTGGCAGTTTAAAGCTCTAATAGAGGGTGGCTGAAGTATAAACCTTTTTGCCCCACCTGTCCAAGGCACGAGAATCCTTCTCAGAAGGGATAGGATTCTTAGAGGAGGCGGCCTTAGCAGCCTTGGAACCTTGCAAAATAGTTTCAGGATCAGCAGAAGGATTCTTGAATAAGAATTGATGAGAATCAGGGACCCTATAAAATCTATCAGGCTTAGAAGGAGCAGGCGGCATGGAATCAGGATTCAAATTAGCTTCAGAGAAGGCATCATCCACAATATCAAGTACAGGAGGAATAACTAAAGGCCTGTGCTGAGGGAGAAGAAGGAATTCCCTGAGTCTCTTTTTAGAAGCAGAGTAATCCTGGCCTTCCCAATGAAAATGCTCCCTCATCTCATGCAAGGTTTCCCCAAAAGAAAAATCTTCAGGGGGGGAGGCAGAGGGAACAGAATCCTCTGCATCCGAATCCTCATAAGGAGGGAAGGAGTAATCCTGATCACAGGAAGAAACAGAAGATACAGAAGCCTGATCAGAGGAATCATAAGGGATATCCTGTCTAGGCCTTTTCTCAGGAGGAGGGTGAGAGCCCCTTATCACAGTTAATAAATCCTCAGCCATCCGAAGTAATTGCTTCTGAGTCTTAGGGGCTGAATCCGAAGAAGCTTGAGCAGAATGTCTGGGTTTAACAGGAGTCTTTGACTTAGCTTTTGTCTTTGTGGATATAGTAATGTGTGAAGGCCTGAAGACCCCCTCAGAAGCCGGTACCTGCACAGCGGTTCCGGACCCATCTGAAGGAGTGACGTCAGAAGGTCCTGCAGCAGACAAATTACTAGGCCTAGTTGGCTCACCATGTGAGTCCGTGTGGGCCATCGGTTCCGAAGTGGCGGACGACAGGGGCTGCAAAAGCGCCTCACTGACGACCGCCGAACCCGAAGCTGGCTCCGGCTGCAACGAATCCTGTTTGGACCTCGGAGGCCTGCCCTTGTCTTTGCGCTTCTTCTGTAATCTGGTAGTCGGTTTCGACGACATTCTATAATTAAATCGTCTACCGAAGTAATTCAAGGCCCAGTCGGACCTACGCTTGATAGTGCGAGAATTAAACCTGGCACAGAACCGACAACAAGAAACGTCGTGGTCAGGGCCTAAGCAAGGTAGACAGTAAGAGTGGAAATCTTTATGAGGTATTTGTTTTCCACACGATACACAATTATTAACTTTTTCTGACATCGGAGGAGCAAGAAAAAAGTTTCCCCAACGGGGTACTTAGCTTTGAGAAGAGAAGTGGAAAACTTCGGACCAAAGACAATCACACCATGTTGTTTTGAAAACGCCAACCAACAACTAGCGAACTGCTTTGCACCGCACGGCAAGAAAGACTGGAGAAGACGGCGTCGGCTGTCAGCCTTATACCCATACGCTCTGACGTCAGGGTTCTAGCTGAAACAGCCGATGCCGGACCCAGACTTTGATATTCTGGCCGACCTCGGGCTGCCTGCCGGCAGGAGTACCCTACAGTTGACTGCAACAGTGAAACACGAAGAACATCCATTCAAAACCACTTTCATCATCCAAGAATCTGATACAATCTGTTGCCAAAGGAGGATATTGAGACACACTTTCTAGGACATATTAAGAGAGGCAGGGGCAGCAAGGGAGGTGAAAAAGACTGTTGGCATACTCATTCTTAAGGACTACACTGCCCCTTTTCTGTTTCCTTCCCGAAAACTCTTTGTTATTCCGTGTTTTCCAAGAGGTGGCAGGGATTGCTTAATTTCTTTTTTGAAGAGACTTGAGGATTTCAGAGATCTGTAATGGGGGACTTGGAAAAAATCTTAGAAACTCCCCATTAATTTCCCTCTTTCTTCAAACCATTCGAGGACTCAGGTAGCAAAAGGGCCAAATTAAACCTCTTTAAACTTTCAGACTTATGGTTACTTACCCATCCATTCCTCTTACCAAATCTGCTCAATGTCTTACCATCTTTATCCAAAGAAGTGTTAGCATTAACGTCGTCTGTTTCCAGCTGGCAGAGGTCAAAATGAAAGCTGAATCAGATCTTAGATCAGAAAACAAGAAGTTATCTACTCACCATAACGTTCGATCTATGTAGTCCATTTTGCCTTACATTCTTATTCTTACCCCTGGGTTCTGAGCCGAACCTGGGCTCCAACTTGGCCATACTCTAGTTCGAAGTCTTCAAATGGCTCGTGGCTAAGAGGTATCCCATCATGACCCAGGCCCATTCCCCAGATCTTGTTTTCTGCAAGTGCATGCGCAGACATACTGAGAAGAACAAACCCAACCGAAAGGACCACTGACACCTAGAGATTATACCTCCATGTCCTCAAGGAGGGGGTAGGAAGGGGGGGGTTAGTAAGAATGTAAGGCGAGATGGACTACATACATCGAACGTTATGGTGAGCACATAACTTCTTGAGGTTATGTAGTCCAATCTCGCCTTCATTCTTACCACTGGGACAGCATCCCTAGCACCTTGACCTTGGGTGGCTAAGTGAAAAATACTCTTGAGCACTGTGGAACCAAAGGAAGTTCTGCTTCTAGAGACCAGATCTAATTTGTAGCGACTAATAAAAGTATGAGGCGAAGCCCATGTTGCTGCAGCACAAATATCATCCATAGACATCCTAGCCTGAAATGCAGTAGAGGTAGCCACAGATTGTGTAGAATGAGCCTTCACTTTAAATGGTAATTCTTTGCCATTGGGACCATAAATAAATGAGATGCAATTGGAGATCCAGCGAGACAAGGTTACTTTAGAGACAGAAACCCCAAGACTAATGTCTGAAAATGAGACAAACAGTTGATCTGATTTCCTGAAATCTATTGTCCTATGTAAATAGAAACACAATTGTCTATGAACGTCTAACTGATGAAACTTAAATTCTGTCTTGTTAGAAAATTCAGGAAAAAACACAGGCAACTCAATGGATTGGTTGATATCAACAGAAGCAACCTTTGGAATAAAAGAAGGATTGGTTTTTAAGGAGACCCTGTCTTTGTGAAACACCAAATAAGGTGGCTTAATTGATAAAACTTGGAGCTCAGAGACCCACCTAGCTGAAGTTATGGCTACCAACAATACTGTCTTCCATGACAATAATTTTAAGTCACACGTAGCTGCAAGCTCAAAGGGAGCCGAAGTGAGCTTCTGTAAAACAAAATTGAGGACCCATGGCATCACTGGATCAAAGACTGGAGGTCGGAGTAACATTGTCCCTTTCAGTAAGGCTCGACAAAGCCTATGAGCCTTAAGGTTGGGCTCATTAGCAACGTGAAAGGTAGTAATCGCTGCCAACTGCACTTTAATGGTTGCTGCATCTGATCCCTGACTGAACAGTTGAGAAAGAAATTCTAATATTGCCGAAATAGAAACTGTATAAGGATCAATATTGTCTTTCATGGGCCCAAATGGAGAATCTCTTCCACTTATTGGTAGAAGGCTTGTGGGAAGAAGACAGAATGTGGACCACTTCCGGGGAAAAATCATGAAGCCTGACTAGGGACAGAACGGGAGCAGCCAAGCTGCCAACTTGAGGGTCTGGATGGAGGGATGGAGCTGCCCTGACATATGAGTCAGCAGATCTGGAACTGGGTCCAGAATCCAGGGATCGTCCATTAGACAGGGTTGAAGGAAGGGAAACCAAATCTGATGAGGCCAGTGTGAGGCAATCAGGATCATTTTGCTTCCCAAAGACTGTGCTTTCTGAATTATCTTTGCTATCAGAGGAAACACTGGTAAGGCATAGAGAAGACTGGGGGGGCCAATTGTGAACCAGAGCTTCCCTGGGTGTCTTCCCCTCCAGGGGGATAAGGGTAAAGTAGCTGCTGTATTTGGCATTGAAGGGACTGGCAAATAGATCACAGCAAGGCTGACCCCCATCTGCGGAATATCTTCTCCACAACATATTTGTTCAGGGACCACTTGTGAGGCATTAGGATAGCTCTGCTCAGCCTGTCGGCAATCACATTGGATGTTCCCGTTATATGCATTGCAACTAGAAAGCGTTGGGAAGACACTGCCCACTGCCAAACTCGAACTGCCTCTCTGCAGATGGGGGGGATGATTTGGTTCCTCCCTGCTTGTTCAGATACCACACCACTGACATGTTGTCCGAGTAGATTGCAATTGTCTCTAGAGGGAGAAGGCACTGAAGTGCTTGCAATGCTAATAGCACTGCTCTCATCTCCAAGACATTGATATGCAAATGGGTCTCGTGGTCATGCCACATGCCTTGGACTGTCCTGCCGAGATAATGCCCCCCCCCATTCGATCTGGGAGGTATCCGTGGTCAACATGGCAACTGCAGAAGATGGTACAAAAGGCTTTCCCACTTTGAGATTGCTGGCCTGAAGTCACCAGCGTAGATCCTGCTTGCACGTGTCTGTAATCAGAATAGAATGGGAGAATGGAAGACACTGTAGTGACCACTGGGCGAAAAGCAGCCACTGAAGAACCCGCATGTGTAGTCTGGCAAGGGGAACTAGCATGATCGTGGCAGCCATGGTCCCTAATAACTTTAGGACCACTTTTGCCTTGACCTTCCTCAATGGTAGTAAGGCGTAGACCTGCTGTTGTAGAGCCTGAATTCTCTCTTCCGGTAAGAGGGCCCTGATGAGCACTGTATCTAGTTCGGCGCCGATAAAAGTGACATGCTGCTAGGGCAACAAGGCAGATTTTTCCCAATTTAGAGTAATTCCTATTCTTTAAAACCCACTCGTCTTGGGTGACGTTTTGCCAGGCTTCTGGGAATAAAGAAATGCGACCCCCGATCGGCTCCAGACACTCACAGTTGGGCCTCAACCACAAAAGGAATCACGGTCCCCCTGGTTACATGGGGCCCTCCTCTGCCTCTAGAGTGGTGTCTATCTGAATTTCCACCCCCTCCCCTGCCTCTGGAGGGAGAATAACTTTGTGCATCATGAAAAAAACTGTGCGACTTCCTGAACCACATTTTCCCACCCTTCTGGCCCTTGAGGTAAGGTCTACAAGGCATGGAAAAACGGACTCCCACGGCAGACAGGGTTTTTCCTTCCGGCTCGAATCTAGTGAGTGTCCATCACCTTGGTTCCAAATAATGATGAACTATCAAATGGGGTGTTGGTGAACGTAGACTTGAAGCCCTCCGCGAAGTTACACAGGCGCATCCAGGAGTGTCTCCTAAAAGCGACTCAGGAACCCGCTGCCCTACTCGCTCTGTCGGCTGCGTATGAGATCAGCCTTCTGGAGGAGTCAGTAAGGGAATTTAGGGTAGACATCTGTGCATTGACCTTCTGTGCCACAGCATCAGAAACGTTACACTGTAGAGAATCTCCTAGCTCTTTTAGGAGATCTCTCTGGAGCCTTGTAAAATGCATCAAGTAGTTCAGCGACCGCAGAGAAAAGGCTGCTAAGGCAAACACATGCTTCCCATACCTGTCCATGGCCCGGGACTCCTTGTTAGGCAGATGGACGGTAGAAGAAGTTTCAGCAAGTTCCTTCTTGGTGGCTGCTGCCACCACCATGGCATCTATAGGAATGCCTTTCATCAGATATTCCTCATCTGTGGGAGAGGACAAGAACTTACTGGGTTTCCTACGGATCAGTTCCACAAAGTCAGGAGTTTCCCACACCTTTCGATAGACGAGATCTAGTAGCGCATTGAAAAGGGGAGACACCCAAGAGGCGGAAGGGTGAGACCCGAAAGCCTTCAGGAACACCAACTCCTCATCAGAAGGGGATTTGGAAGGCCAGCCACCTCTCTGCTTCAAAATCTCCAGGATATCTGAAAAAAGAGATATCTTCAGAAGACGACTTGGGAGACCCCTCTGACTCCTCGAGGTCGGTGCCCGACGTGAGAGACTCATGTGGGGAGTCGACATGTTTCCTCTTACACAATCCCTTTCTGGCGGGCTCCTCAAGCAAAAACTCTGGGGAGACATCAGAAAGTTGGGGGCCACTCATGGCGGTATCCTGAGGCCTTGGGTCTCCGCTGTCCATAGATAGAGGGTGATCTTAAATGGACACCAGTGCTGGAGGGGGCAGAGTGCCGGTGCTGTAGGATGCAGCTGATGACCTGGCCAGCACGCTCCTCAAAACCTCTAAGGCTGATCCCCCCGGCTCTAAAGGTCGACAAACCGTAGAGGGTAAGGTAGTAGCCCTCGGCGCAGAGGAGATGAAGTCCGAAGCAAATGTCAGGTCCAAGCTCACCCGAGCTGAATCACAGAGAGGAAGGCTCGGAACCGATGAAGATTGATCTTAGCCCTCCCCCTCGGGTCCGTCCAGGGAACTGTGGACCCTCAACCCCATGGACGGAACAGATGGGGTCGGAGAGGTAATCGGAACAGAGAGGCCAGGTGAAGCTACTGGAACCGACTTAATGGCACCCGACGGAACTGACAACTCTGGCTCAGAGTGCCAAGAAAGGCTCGGAGGAGGAACAACAAACGATGAAAGGGCCATGGTCTCCAGAGCAGACTGGGTCGGACCCCCCAAGCAGCACATGCACACAGAGTGCCCATCAGTCAAAGACATTTTACTGTTGCATTCAATACACTTCTTAAAGCCCGAAGGCCTGTGTTCATTAGAATCCTTAGACATGCTGTATAAAGAGTACACACACACACACACAGACAAGCTGCAAAACCACAAGTTTACCCACAAAAAAACCTAACTGAACCCCACGCGGGAAACTAGAGCATCTAACTAAAATGGCCTAGTAACCAACAGGAACAAAAAACTACAGGGAGGACTAGGTCCTCTAATTTAAACGAGCCTAGCTCGGGGAAATAAAGGCAGGATAACACTACTATCAAACGACAAAGACACACAAGTTACAAGTAACAGAAACACAACTCAGAGACCACACGAAAAACAATGAGGAGGACTACGTCCTATAACTGAAATGGGCCTAGCCCGTGGGAAGAAAGGGAGTGGACGGGATACCACAAAACGGCCAACGAAAAAAGGCCACGCAATCAGCCTAGAGAGAGAGACACACAGTAGCTATGAAAATAGCCTTTTTAGATCAACAATATCCAAAAATTTTAGAAAAAAGTATACTTAGCCACAGCCAAAAGCGAGACCACGTCTGAGCATAGCGAGCGGCAAACGAGATCTAGGGAATGGGCCTGCTGCATCATGGGATACCTCTTAGCCATGAGTCAATTGAAGACTTCGAGCTAGAGTATGGCCAAGTTGGAGCCGAGGTTCGGCTCCGAACCAAGCGATAAGAATGAAGGCGAGATTGGACTACATAACATCAAGAATTTGTTAGCTTAAGTTACTTTATCAAGCTGCATTTTAGGAGACTGAAGGTTGAGAGGCAGGGTTATTCCCAGCAGCAATTAACAAATCTTCAAAGGTTGGAAAAATAAGATGAAATTATGTGACATAGCCACTTGCAGCATATCATAATATATACTCAATTCAGAAGGAACATCTACCTGGTTCAATAAAAATTCACCATTCATCCTGCACTGACAAGAAAAACTCCTCCAAGGGAGCTGGAGAGGACAAACTTTTCCTCAGAATAAGAGTTTCAGGATTGAAAATCTCCAGAAGAAGCCTTGTCTCTGTCAATGTCCAAATCCTCTGACAAACTTCCCTCGGGAATTTCTTTAAAAAGGTAAGAAAATATTGGGATGAGAGGCTGGAAATAATGTACAAGGACACAAAGGGGGGCAATATGTATGGAGGTCTAGTATGAAATAGATACCAGGAGGTTTAGGGTTTTTGCTTCATAGTGCTTGCATAGGTATTTTTATACCACAAGCAGACTTCAAAGGATTTTTCCTCAAGCAGACAGCAACTGCTGGAGGTGCGATGTGGAAGAGAGAGGCATTTGGAAACGCACTTCTGGAGTGTAATCTGAACTGCATACACATCGGAACCTTATGAAGTTTAACTCTATTACTTGGCAAAAAAAAGTAATCACTAGAAAATGGAAATCAAAACCTAAACCAACTGTACTAGAGTACTGAATACTGTAAGAGAGTGAAAAAAAAAGCAGGAAGTGAGATCTTTAGAGACGGGAAGAAGCAAATTACATAGAAATAGGTGGAATTTGTCAGAACAGTACAGCAGAACTATGTTAAGAAGGAAAAGGAGTGAAGTTAAAGGGAAGGCACAAATTGAGCAATTAATGTAATGCTGGACTCAATGACAAAGAAAACATATATATATATATATATATATATATATATATATATATATATATATATACATAGGTTCATAGGTAGGTACTAGGCTATTGGCCCTAGGGCCTATATAAGCCTAGCCAAAAAGGTACTGTGGCTTTCGCCACCCAAGAAAATGATTTTCCTGTGCCCCTGTCAAGCAGAGCCACAGAAGTGATCCCTAGGGTGAATTTTTTAATTCCCCATTCAATCATCAAGATTTTTCGTGAAGAGTGCTAATGAGGAGCGTTGTTTGATATAGATAGGTAGTTTGTTCCAGAGTATGAGAAGTCCCTGGGACAGGAATCTATCCCTCCAGCATGTTCTGTTTATTGTGGTGACAAAGTTTAGGTCCCTACAGCGTGTAGCTTGGAGGGATTGGGATTTCTTTAAGTGGAGCATGCCCAACGGCTCTGGGTTTGACATACCTCTGTATATTAGGCAGAGATCACCTCTGAGTAAGCGATATGCGAAGGAGTAAAGTTGGAGTTTTTTGAGAAAGTCTGCATAAGGCATCTGTTGAGGCCAGTAATCCTCTTTGTGATGTATTTTTGCAGCCTTTCCAGTTGTTGCAGATGTCTTGTGAGGTACATAAAAAAGGGGCATTGTACTCTATAATGGGTCTGAGTAATGAGTAGAGAGGAATTACTTCTTTTTTCCTGGATGAGAAACCTTTTGTGTTGGTGTGCTATGTAGAAGGATTTCCTGACTACTATGGTGATGTGATCAAAGGAGAGACTACTATCCACCTGTGTCCCAAGGTCTCATCACACTTTCGTTATTAAGCAGACTACCGCCTATGTGGTAGTTCATGGGTACAGAGTTTTTACCAAAAGGGATGGCAATGCACTTTTTGGCACTAAGCTTGAGGCCATGGATTTGACACCAGGCATTTGTCTCAGTGAGGCCCTTTTGTAGGATGTCCACATCATTAGGAGTTTCGATTATGGCTCCCAGTTTGCAGTCATCTGCGGACTTCATTAGCCAAAGACTTTCTGTGTTAGCCTGTACTTCGGAGAAGTAGATAGCAAACAGGAGAGGACCCAGGACTGAACCCTGTGGAACTCCACTTGTCACTGGTCTGAAGTTGGATTTGGAGTCTGCTACTTTCACATTGTGGGTTCCGTCAGTAAGCCAGTTGGCAACCTATCTTGTGACAGGAATTTATACAAAGTTTAGTGAGTTTATCTATAATTCCAGAGTGGGAGATGGTGTCCAAAGCCTTGGCGAGATCTAGAAAGACTGTGTGAACCACCTTACCCTCATCTATGGCTTTGGTGACTGCTTCAAAGAAGTCTATCAGGTTTAGGAGATATGACTTGCCTTTTACAAACCTGACCTGGGTTGGGTCCAGAGTTTGGAGATTACCAATGTCTTTGCTTATAAGTTCCATGATGATATGTTCCATGGCTTTGCAGACCAGGCTCATCAGGCTAATGGGGCGGTAGTTCCTGGGGTCTGTGGTGGATCCCCTTTGTGGCGGGGGATAACCGCCGCTGTGCGCCATTCAGTGGGCACAAAGCCTGAGGTGAGGCTATGATTGACCAGGATACTTAGGTGGGGTGCCAGTTCGTTCTACAATCTGTGAGGAACGCAGCCTGGGATGTTGTCAGGCCCCATGGATGCTGTGTTCTTGGCTTTGGAGAAAGTGGTTTTTACCTGTGCAGCCGTCATTACAGGAACTTTGCATTCTTCCAGTATAGAGATGGGCCCTTTAGGGGGAGAGAGAGAAAGAGTAAAGTTAGCACTGAACTGATCTTCAAGGATGTTGGCAATATCAGTTGGTTCTGTATTTAGTGCCATTGCGCTGTAACCCAGAGCAGATCGGAGTGTTGCCACTGAAATTCTTGACACAGCTATAGAATACTTTGTGGTTGTCTTTAGAAACAGTGACAATTTTGTTTTTGTAACTAACTTTGCAGGATTTTATGAGGGTTCTCAGCTTCTTACTGAGGCTGACCAGGGAAGTTCCTCCAGTCATGAGATTTTACTCTTTTTTGCACCAGTTTCTTTCTTCTGTTGTAGAGTTTGTTTATGGCAGGGGACCACCAGACTGGCTTCCTTTTGTTGGAGAATAGCATCTTGGTTCTGTTAGGGATAGCACGATCCACACACTCGTGTAAGTGCTTATAAAGTGCATCTATGTAGGATTCAGCAGTCGTACCTCTAATGTCAGTCTGCATGGGTGTCGTGAAGTTTGCCACTTCTATCTTAAGAAGCATGAAGTTGGCTTTGGAAAATTTTTTTTATGGTGGTTTCCCTAATGGGTGGGGGGCAGGATGTGGATGTCTAGGGTGATTAGCTTGTGGTCGGATCTGACCAACAAGGAAATGACCTCTGGTGTGGAACACATGTCGCCCATGCTGGAAATGACTAGGTCTAGGATATTGCTGCCCCTGGTGGGGGTGTGGATAGGTTGATCCAAGGCATTGGAATTTATGAATTCCAGAAAATGTTGAGCAAAGAGTTGTTACATGAGTAGTTTTCCCAGTTAAAGGTGGGGTAGTTGAAATCGACCATTATTAGGGTGTTATGTACCCTAATATTTTCCAGTGTATCAAGAAATAAGGAGTGGGAATCCTGGAGCATGGTGGGGGATCTGTAGCAAGGTACAATTTAGATTGTGGTCTTGCCCACAGTTAGTTGCACTTGGATAATCTCGGATGCATCATGCTGATCAACTAGCCTGGAGGTGTGGATATCCTTAATGAATATGGACACGCCTCCGCCTTTAGTGTTTTGGTCTAGCTTAGATGGCTGAAAAGTGTGGTATGAATTATAGCCTGGTAATGCAAGGGTGCTCTCTGGAGCCTTGAACCAGGTCTCTGTCACTGCACAGATATCTATGTTCTCCATTTTAAGGAGTGCCTCAAGTGAATGCATTTTGAGGTTTAGACTTCTAGCACTGAGTAGCATTACCGTCAGATTTTGAAAGCATCGTGGTCTGACGATCATGTCATCCCAGGCAGACAAATACTGGATCCCCTTACAATGACACCAGAAGCTTAGACAATTGTTGAAGTCAACCATTTTGTCCTTGTACTGTGGTATCATTATGGGGAAAGCAGGATGATACTCAGGGCTAGGGTCATTCCTGCCTTGCCTACAAGATCAGAGAGCTCCTCCATGTCTCTTTACATGTAGTCCAGGAAGGTAAATCTCAGGCCATTCACACCAACATGTTCAATGACAGAGTCATATTTCTACTTGTTGTGGAGTGACCTGAGTGCAAGCGTTATGTGGCGGATCCTGGCACCCGACAGGCAGCTGACAGTAACTTTCTCCTTGTTTAGCCTGGTGAGTGGAACATCAGTGTGTCTGACTATAGAGTCACCTAGAGTGCTGGGTACGTTATGCCTTATGGGCTGTTTGAGTGGCACACTGAGTTTGTGGGCTGTGTCTCCTTTGGGTTGTGGTTGGGGGGTGGACGTTGCTTGCATTTCTGCTCTGGAAGTCTCTGTTGCTTGGGCAGATTTTTACTGCTAGCCTCTGTGAATGTAGGTGTGTGCTTTGTGTTTCGGTGGTGTAGGTTTCGAGGGACTATGTGATGAGTGTGGTGTGGTGCAAGTGTTTACCCTCTCCACTTCACTGTCTAGTCCAGTCTTGGGTGAAGAGAGCTTTGCTTCCAGTTTGGCTATATAAGTGCATCTCTCAAAGGTTGTAGTGTTGGATGATAGGAGGAGAGGGCTGTCTGTGTACGTGAGGCAATTGCTGCATTGCCCCAAGATGCCCAGATTCATCAGGTACACACAAAAAAAAAACCACCGGAAGCTGACCCATAGACATGCCTGGATAGGTGCTTATTTATGAAGTACTAAAAACTGTTTTCCTCTAGACAAGTGAGGAAAGTTGAGTGCTGTAGTAATTTGTAGCTTATTTAGTGCTTACAATGAGTAAAGAACAAGTGCTGAGCACAAAGAAACAGATTTGAGTGCTAAAACTAAAAAACTGGCTAGCTCTAAGGGAAAATTTGAAGAGCAGACTTTATGGCGCCAGGAATATTTTAACCCTAGCTAAGTGGCGATGCATAAAGTGTATCTTTTAATATAAAAGTAACAAACGGGCAAACTGATTTAAACATATTAACCAATAAAAAGCTAAAAACTGAGCCCGGTTCCAACAGTCTTCGATCAGACAAGTTCAAACTGCACACTCCTGCCACTAAGGTGCAAGGGAACCTTCTACAGAAAAAGATGGCCTGCATTAGTGCTCAAGTTACCCAAACAAAGCTAGATTCAGCAGGTCCGAATCTAGTCTTGTGGTACAGCAAACAAGGCGTACCAATTTCAGAAAGAAACAGTTCAAATAAGCAGGCACAATAAGCATTTAACCAAAAACTCCCAGCTCAGAAGGGCAGAATCTACCCACTCCTCCCACAAGAGTGCAGACCACACCTTCTTAAATAACTGGCCCCAAGCCAAAGTGCTTAAACTAGAACGAATACACTTTTAGAATAACAGACACTAAGCCTTCTGTCAGCAACTCCCAACTTAGAAGGATGTAAGCTACCTGTTCTGCCACAACAGTAAAACCACAGACCTTCTTAATGTAAAACAATTGGTCTGAACCCAAAGTGTTTAAACCAAAGGCTTAGAATAACACTTACAATTTAATCAAACTAACAAGCAGTGGTACGGCGGTAGCGTTGTTAACTCACAGCAAGAGGTTCTCCCGTTCGATTCTTGGCTTGGCCTGGGAATGCCTTCTGTGTGGAGTCTGCATGTCCTCCCCGGGGTTGGGTATCAATCGAAAGACATGCGTGCGTAAATGGGTGTGCCTTCATTGAAGGATGGGCATCGAGCTGGCACCTCGGCGTTTCGTAAAAATCTACTGCCAATCATTAGCAGACCAAAATTCCGCTGTGGCGACCCCTTACTGGGAAAAGCCGAAAGACAAACAAAACAACAAGCAGTAATAAATTCAGCAGATTAAATGCAATTAAGTACTTTTAAGAACAACACGCCGGGACATGTCAACAACGTAGGAGTGACTCCACCAGTAACGCTAACCGAAAGTGATCCAGTAACCACCAATCCAAGCTCCAACTCATGGAACACTTCAACAGAGCTGAACTCATCTAACGGTAGTGTAGTAGGGGCAAGTGGCAATTTAGTACTCAATTCAGGTGCTTGACATACTGGGGCTAACAATTTGAGCACTAACACCCAACACTGAATGAAGGAGCAAAGGAATTTCGGACCTGCGAATGATAACTATTTAGGCTTGCCAGTACTAGGTAACTGGCTAGCTGAAGGATTTGTTTTCTCCTCGTTTATGAATCCAAATGGTCAACAACTCGGGGAAAATAGAGGTAATGACTTTGATGTAAACCTTACTCCTGACACTGTTTCTAACCTTAAAATAGAGGTAATGACTTTGATGTAAACCTTACTCCTGACATTGTTTCTAACCTTAAAAGTTTTGATAGCATGTTAGTAAAATTGAGGAAATTGCATCTTGAAATTTCCTACTTCCGTGAATGTTTGGCACGGAAAGTTGTGCCAAAGGCTTAAGGCACTATCAGTTCCCTACAGGTCTGGTACCTAACTCTGAGTTTCATACCGAGTTGATTACATTATTTGACCATCAAGGTTTTGAATTATTGGAATTAATGGTAAAACATTATTCTGTGTGGGTGAATGATATCAGTAAACAGGTGTCAGACTTGGACTTGAGCATTAAATTGCATAACGAATTCACTAGATACAGGTATGAATATAGTCGTACTTTTACCAGCATAGATCAGTATCTAGAGAAGCTTAAATGCAATAAAGTAGAGAAGCTCGACCGAGACTGTAAAGCTTATGGGGAGGGCACTGCCTATCCTACACCATCGTCAGCACAAATTTGGCAAAGGACAGTCTGTTTCCCAGAAAGGGTTTTCAGGAAACAATGGAACTACTCTGAACAATAACTCACATCAACACGCTAAGCATCAACTTAATCCTGACGACACGCCACACAGTACTAATGGAGGTTTGGGAAATAATAATGTCCAAACTGAGCCAGACGTTAGGAGGAGTGAAAGACTTCAGAATCGTAACCAACATCAGAGTAACGATGGGCAACAGAATTATAACCAAAATTTTTGGGACACCAGTTGATCTGGGGCAATTCCCAAACAACGGAAAGTACAGTTTTGTACCTACCATAAATGTAGATGTTCGAAGATCCACATTGCTGCAGTCCTTACACTCGGGGTAGTCCGCTGTCCTCGGTCGGCCCGAATATCAAAGTATAAGGCTGACGTCGGTCAAGGCGCATTTGACTGACATCAGGACGTCAGGGTACAAATGCGCATGACAGACGTCATATCCTCAGTCTTTTCTTGCCCCAGATGTCAGAAGACCCTAAAAATAAAGGTCAAAACCAAAAGACAGCAAACAAACATCCAAGCACCCTTGCCCTAAATATATGTACAAAATATACACTATATACACAATATGTACCACTCAACCCACACAACCACCTCTAACTACAGAGGGGAAGGAGGGAGGGTAAATTGGACTGCAGCAATGTGGATCTTCGAACATCTACATTTATGGTAGGTACAAAACTGTACTATGTTCTTCATCTCACATTGCTGCAGTCCTTACACTTGGGTAGAATCCCAAAGCAGAGGTATGGGAGGATGGCCAAACTATAAGGAAGCAGGAGCTGCCAAAATGCCCTGCAAAACAGCAGTGGCAAAACCAGCCCTGGATTTAGAGTAAAGTGGCAGGTGATAATGCCTAGAGAAAGTATGCACTGAACTCCAAGTAGCTGCCTCCAAAATATCCTTGGTTGCCACCCCTCAAAAAGCTGTCAAGTGGCAGTAGCTCTAGTGGAATGAGGCCTAATCCCGGCTGGAATCTCCTTGCCATGATGGGAATAACAGAAAGCAATGCAAAACCCAATCCACTTAGAAATAGTTTGTTTTGACACAGGCTTGCCCTGAGAACTCAAAGCAAAAGAAACAAATAACTGCTGAGACTGCCTGAACCCTTTAGTTCTGTCCAAATAATATCGCAACTGCCTGTGTACATCTAAAGTGTGCAAAATCTTTTTCCCTTTATTTTGGGGATTTGCATAAAAAGTAGGCAAATGAATAGTTTGGTTTAAAGCCACACTAGAAACCACTTTAGGCATAAAGGAAGGATTAGTACGTAAAGATACCCTATCCTTATGGAAAATTAAGAAAGGCTCAACCGCCATAAGGGCCTGCAATTCAGAAACCCTTCTTGCAGAGGTAATTGCCAACAAAAAAGCAGTCTTCCATGATAAATATTTCAACTCAGAAGTAGCTGCAGGCTCAAAAGGTTGTAGAGTGAGTTTCTCCAACACAAAATTGAGATCCCAAGCAGGAGTAGGAGCTCTTGGGGGTCTTATATTCTTTGCCCCTCTAAGAAATTGCTTGAACAAAGGATGAGAAAACAATGGTGGGTCACAATCATAGTGAGCCAAAATTGCTGCAGCATGAACCTTAATAGAAGAGAAAGACAAATCTTTGTCCAGTAACTCAGTAAGATATTGAAGAGCCACACTCAAATTAGGCTCAGAAACATCAAATTCTTTTGCTGCACTCCAAAATAAAAATCTCTTCCATTTATCTGTACACTTTCCTTGTACTAGGCCTTCTAGCTTCCAAAATCACATTCAAAACTTGTTGTGGAAGTTGAGACCCTCTATGGTTCAAAACAGAATATGCCAGGCTGTTAGGTGAAGAGAGTGAAGTTTGACATTCAGCAAATGGCTGTCCTCCTGTGACAACAGGTGTGGAATCGAAGGCAAAGGCCATGGAGGCTTCCGCACCAGACTTCTCAGTAATGGGTACCAGTGCTGTCGAGGCCAATCTGGAGCTATTAAAATCATCCTTGGCTTGTCCTGTCTGACCTTTAGAAGTACCTTTGGGAGGAGAGGCAGAGGTGGAAAGGCATACACATGAAGATTGCTCCAATTGAAAGAAAGAGCATCCACTTTCCAAGCTGTGGGATGAAACCTTTTTGCGCAAAACTTTGGCAGCTGATGGTTTAGTGGAGAAGCGAACAGATCTATGTCTGGAGTTCCCCATGACACTGTCAATTTCTGAAATACATGAGGATCCAATTTCCACTCGTGGGGATCCATAATTGCCTGCTCAACACATCTGCTAAGGAGTTCTGTGCTCCTGGCAGAAACCTTGCCTGAAGATTGAGCTGTAAACTGAGAGCAGTCTCCCGCAAAATCATTGCTTGCCTGCATAGAGGATAAGAATGCGTTCCCCCTTGCTTGTTGATGTACCACATGACAGTTGTGTTGTCTGTTAGAATCAACACCTGCCCTGGAAGAAGTAAATCCTTGAAAGCTATTAATGCAAATTGGACTGTTAACATCTCCTTCAGGTTGATATGTAGATGTTGTAGTCTGGCAGGCCACTTGTCTTGTATCCACTTTCCATTTAGATGAGCTCCCCAAGCTTTGTCTGAGGCATCTGTCGTTAAAATCTGACTCGCCTCTGGCCGGGTCACAGAGAGTCCTTTGTTTAGGTGACATTCCTGAGCCCACCACAAAAATTCCTTTTGAATGCAAGGTATTATTTGAATGACAGTGTCTAGATCCTGGAAGTGCTGTGTCCATACATTCTTGAGATACCATTGCAGCTTCCTCATATGCAGTTTGGCATTGGGAAGCACCAGAATACAAGATGCCATGAACCCTAAGGCTTGAAGGACTGTCCTTGCAGTCAGCCCGGACTGATGAGATAGCTGATGGAAGTAAAGGGATAGACTCTTTTGTTTGTCCGGGGTTAAAAAGGCCATCTGGGATGCTGTATTCAGTCTCACACCCAGAAAGCACATGTCCTGAGAGGGTACTAGACTGGACTTTATTTTGTTCACAGAATACCCCAGGCATCTTAGCACTGCTATCACATATTCCAAATGATGAAGAAGCTCTTCCCTTCCTTGAGCCAGAATCAGGCAGTCGTCCAAATAAGGATAGATCTGTATTCCTTTTAGCCTGAGGAAAGCTATCACTGGAGCCAGAACTTTCGTGAACACTCTGGGCGCAGTAGATAAGCCAAAGGGCAATGCAGAGAACTGATAGTGAGAAGTCCCAGCTCGAAAACGCAGATACTTCCTGCAACTTAGTCTGATAGGAACATGAAGGTAAGCCTCCTTGAGATCCAAAGTTACCATCCAATGATCTTTGCCCAGCAGAGGTAAAAGCTGCTGTAACGCCAACATTTTGAACTTGGGAATGTCCAGATAAGTGTTGAGGGTAGATAAATCCAAAATTGGTCTCCACGTGTTCCCCTTCTTTGGTACTAGGAACAGGCGAGAATAAAATCCTAGGCCCACTTCTGGCATAGGGACCGGCTGTATGGCCCCTATTTGGAGTAACAGAGAAACTTGCTTGTGAGCCTCTATTCTTTGTTGAGGAGGAACGTCTGGCATGCCTTTGAAAGGAGGCAAGGTATGGAAATAAAACCTGTAACCGTGGTGTATGATATCCAATACCCATCTGTCTTGGGTAATTAAACTCCCAATTTTCTTTGAAAAGTGCCAACCTTCCTCCCAAAGGTGCTGCCAGATGAGAAGGCTCTGGCAGCTGAAAAGGTAGGTCATTGGGTCTGTTTACGAAAGGACTGACCCCTGCCCTCACCCGAAGACTGTGCAGGAGAACTCCCTGTTCTAGGCCTGAAAGAGCCCTGAGCTCTACCCCTACCACGTCTAGATCTACCCCTAGACTGGGAATCATAAGAAGGATACGTCCACCCCTTAGTAGGCCAATTTCTACTAAACTTTGGAGGCTGGACCTGCAAAAATCTTTAACAGTCTGCATAGACTTAGCCTTGTCTTCCATTTTCTTTAAAACTGCCTCAACAGGAGGACCAAACAACACGTCAGATTGTAAAGGAGCATCTAAAATCCTTGTTTTAACATGTTCAGATAAATTTTGATCCCTCAGCCAGGCGTGCCTGCGAAGAACTGACCCAGTGGCAGCCACCCTAGAGGAGGCCTGTACAGCATCAAAACCACATTGCAAAGAATGCTTACCCACCTGTTCAGAAACATGTACTAAATCTTGCAACTCTTTACAATCAATACCTTCTGCCAGAGCATCAACCTTAGACTTCAATTGTGAAAGGAGATAGTTTTGGTATTTCAACATGTGAAACTGGCAATTCAAAGCCCTCATAGCAAGAGTGGAAGAAGTATAAACTTTCTTTCCCCATCTATCCAAGGCCCTGGCCTCTTTGTCTGCAGGAACCGGATTCTTTACAACAGAAGCCTTAACACCTTTAGGCCCCTGGCTAACAGTTTCTGGGTCTGCCCTAGGACTCTTAAAAAGATACTTATGAGCTTCAGGCACCCTGTAATACCTATCCGGTTTAACAGGAGCAGGAGGCAAAGAATCAGGATTAAGAGAAGCCTCTGTAAAACATCTTCCACTACATCCAAAACAGGAGGTATAGACAAAGGACTATGCTGGGGTAAAACAAAAATTCCCTAAGCCTTTTCCTGGAATCAGAGAAGTCCTGACCTTCCCACTTAAAATGCTCCCTCATGGAAAGAAGAGTTTCTGAAAAAGAAAAATCCTCAGGAGGAGAAGCAGAAGGAGTAGAATCATCCACATCAGAATCAGAATAAGGAGAGTACTCCTGTAAGTCTTCAGCCGAAGACTCTGAAATATCTGAAGCCTGCTCAAAACTCCCTAGCTCAGGCTCCACCCTAGGTCTCTTATCAGGAGGGGGCATAGAACCCCTAATCAAAGTAATCAAATCTTCTGCCATTTTAAGCATATGCTTCTTGGGCACAGTTCCTGAAGAGCTAGGGGTAACACCAACTGAAGCTAAACCTGGCCTGCCCCTGGGAGAAGCCTTGGAAACAGAAGGAGAGGGCCTAACCACCCTAGGCAGGGAGGGGAGTATAGTAACCTGAGAAGCCCCATCAGCCTGGCCTGCCTCCTGAGAGGCCACATCCTGCAATAACAGAGTCTCTCCTGGGATCCCAAAGAAACCTCGTGGAACCACCGGCTCCACCGACACCTCTAAAGAACCGGCGTCCGGTACTGACGGTTCCTCTAGCCTAGGTTTAACTGCTTTGTCCTTGCCCTTCTTCGAAGAAGCGGGCGTCGGAGCATCCGACGGCATTTTATAATTGCACCGCTTCCCGAAGACTAACCTGGCACAATCTAATCTTCTCTTAATAGTGTGCTTATTGAATCTAGCACAAGAGCGACACCCAACAACGTCGTGCTCAGTCCCTAAACAAGGAATACACAAAGTATGGTAGTCTCTATGCGGTATCTGTTTCCCACAAGAAATACAATTATTCACTTTTTCTGACATCCGGTAAACCACTGAGGCAAGAAAAAACCAAAATATTCCCCAACGGGGTACTTAGCCAACTTTGACTTGGTCTGAAACTCCGAAATCGAACAATTTCAGAACGCCAACCGGCACTTGCAACGCTGCTTCTGCATCGGACCATGCGGCAAAAAAGACTGAGGATATGACGTCGGTCATGCGCATTTGTACCCTGACGTCCTGATGTCAGTCAAATGCGCCTTGACCGACGTCAGCCTTATACTTTGATATTCGGGCCGACCGAGGACAGCGGACTACCCCGAGTGTAAGGACTGCAGCAATGTGAGATGAAGAACATCAACTTTTACTCAAACAAAATGAACAAGCAAAAGTCCAAGAAACGCAGGACATGATAAACTTGTCTGGTGAAATTAGTAGTGTAGATGTGGGTCTGACTGAATATTGCTTTGAACATACCAACTTTTTGGTTGCGAGTCCGAATTAACTAACTTTGATTTTACTGCTAATCTTGATGTAAGCAACAGCGAAGATGATATTTTACTATCAAGTATGGACGTGAAACCTGTTATTATTACCAACTCTATGGGTGATTTTAAAGTATACAATTTTTCCTCTGCGTTAATTACTACTGACATAGCTGACTTTTTATCAAAAGGACATACATATGTTCCTAAACAAAAGTTTGATATTGTAAAAGCTATTATAGATGTTAAAAGTTTTCACACGGAAAGTGAATTTTAACTTAGTGATGGGAGGAAGTTTAGACACTATACATACTAACCCGTTTATAGAGTTCCCAGTACTTTTAATCCTCCTTTGCACCCACTAGTGCAAATCTTTGAACAGATGTGCAAACTAGATACAAGACAGAGATTTGAACATCCTCATAATAGTTATAGTAACGACCACACTTGTAAAATAGAGCGGGAACACCTTGAGTACATCAAGATACATAACATCTGGATTTGTAAGCCAGATAAAGGTGAGGGTGTGGTAGTCTTCGATAACACTGATTATTTTGAACGTATGTTGAAACTTTTGGACAACACCTCATATGAATTGAGTTTGAGATCTGAAGTTAACAGAGCATACACTATTATTAAAAGTAGTATAGAGGATATGTTCATTGAGGGTAGAATACAACAAGAATTTTACAATTTTATGACTACTTCATACCCTAGGTTTCCACATCTGTTTGGTATTCCCAAAATCCATAAGGACTTGGTGAGTCCCCCCATGCGACCGTTAGTGGATGGACATGGTTCTCCCACTTATTCTTGTGCTAAAATTACGGACTCTATTTTGCAAAAATACTTGTCATTTGAACATCAAATTTGCAAGGACTCATGGTCGTTCCTAGAGAAGATAGACAAGTTAGATTTTGACACTAGTTACAATTTCCTTACAGTAGATGTGAAAGACTTGTACACATGTATCCCTCAAGATATAGGAATAGAATTGGTGAGCCTTATGTTAAAGAAAAATGGAGCTACTGTCAAGAGAGATATCTCTTGTGAATGAACTGCTTTAAATAATATTATACAACAATTATTTTAAGTTAGACGACAACTTTTATTTACAGAAGGTTGGGGTCGCCATGGGTTCCCCCTTGTGGAGCCAGTATAACCAATTTGGTTATGGCCCATTGGGAGAAAGAGTACGTCTTCACAAATTCTACACTTATGTCTTATATCGTGTTTTCCACATGCTATTTAGATGATATTTTTATTTTACTTAAGGTGACGCTACGGTTGGCAAAATGTTATTGGATTTGTTTAATGCCTCTACCAATTTTTTACGTTTTACTTCTACTTACAGTAATGAAGCTATAGCTTATCTTGACATCTGGTTGACTAAAAACATAGAGGTCAAAAGTTATGTGGCTTGTGTTCACAGGAAAAATACATACTCTAACTCTTTTTTAAATTTTACTAGTTGCCACCCTAACTATCAAAAACGCTCAGTAATTAAAGGTCAGCCAGTTAGAGCAGCTCGTATAGTAAGTCAGGAAGAGGACTATCATCAAGAGTGTGAATTATTAAAGAGTATGTTCCTACACAGAGGTTATCCGATAACTTTAATAGATGACCTGATTAATGAAGTAAAGAACAAAAGGTTGAATGGTGTACACAAACCTATATTAAATATCAAATTAGCTCAACCAGGAAGTAGAGTCAATACAGATGTTACAAATATGCTTGGCTCGACTTGTTTATCCACTATACCAACAAATTTAAAGAATTTGGGGCCAATGTTTATTCTGACGTTCAACGTGCATAGTTATTACTGCATTGATATCATCTGTAAAAATTGGGGTTTATTTAAAAGTAACCCCACGGTTTACACTAAGATAGGTGAGCGTCCAGAAGTAACATTTAGAAAGGTAAAAATTTGAAGGCGATCTTAGAACAATCTTGTGTCACCTTTTCGAAAACACCTGGGATGTTCAAATGTCAAAACTGCAATCAGTGTAGGCACACAGTGGAAAGCAATAGATTTGTAGTGCAAAGTATATAATATAAACTGAGATCTAGAGCTAGTTGCAATTCAAAGATGGTGGTATACTTGGTCAAGTGCCAAGGATGTCCCGCGTTTTACTTGGGTAAAACGGAGCGGAGATTATGAGAAAGAATTTATGAGCATCAGTATGCTATTAATAAGAAAAAAACAGGACAATGCACTGGCCAAGCATACTTCTAATTATATGGAACATAGCTTTAAGTTCTTAGTTATAGATCAAATACAAGAAAATTAAGAGGGGTGCCTCATCACCTTTGCTGTTAGAAGAACTAGAACTTAAATGGCAGATTAGGTTAAATGCGTACACATTTCCAGGTTTAAATGAATCATGTTTAATAAGCAGTATTCTTAAACTCAAAAGTTTGCAGAGATGAGTTTGTTACAAGTCTAATAATATTTTAACATAGTTAAACTACAATATTATATTTGATATTGACTGTAGTCATGTAATTTTTATCCAGAAGTCACCATTTATTTGTTCATTTGGTGTATTGTGTAGTATTATTACTACCCATTAACCAACCATTTACTTATCACTTTTGTATTTTTTAGTTAGTAGTACTATTTATGTACTAATGGTTCTTTATATGTATGTATGGTCTTCAGGACAATGTGTGACATTATATTTTGCGAGCAGTTTTATTGACCATATATTTAACTTTAAGTAAGTCATAAAATATGTTATTATGTGGGGTTGTAAGAGGGAGTTTATAAATTCAAAACTTAAAACTGTCTCCCATTTTTCGAAGGTGGAGTTATTGTACGTTAAATGGCAGTCGTATCCTTGGGATACTTTACTGTTTAATTGTTTAATTACCACATTGTTTAAATGACTGCTTTTACTAATTAGGTAACTGAATATACTTGAATTTATACTTGTAAGAGTGGTTAAAGTTTTTTAACTGTGTTTCTGAAGAAGTCTGCAAATTGTGCAGACGAAAAGCGCTTCAAGTATTAAATTATTTTATTACTCTTGGCGTAGCTTGTTGGAATTCCTTTGGTTGTTTCAGGTCCTGCTTTGTGGATTTAGTACTTTTAACAACAGGCAGCAAAAACAAAATAAAGCAGGAAGAAACACAAATACAGTAAAAGCAGATAAAGTGCATTTTTTATAACAATAGAAAATGAACAAACTGACTAGCAAATTACCCAATTACCCAGTAAAAAAAGCTCAAAACTGAGCCCTATTCCAGCAGTCTTCAATCAGACAAGTTCTAACTGCACACTCCTGCCACGAGGGTGCAGGGGAACTTTCTCCAAAAAGATGGCCTGGATTAGTGCTCAAGTTATACAAACAAAGGTAGATTCAGCAGGCCTGAATATAGTCTATGCTACAGCAAACAAGGTGCACCAAATTTGGAAAGAAACAGTTCAGATAAGCAGGCACAATAAACCTTTAATCAGAAATTCCCAGCTCAGAAGGGCAGAATCTAGCTTCTCCTCCCACAAGAGTGAAGACCACAAACCTTCTTAATGTAAAATAACTGGCCTGAAGGCCAAGTGCTTAAACCAGAATTAAAACACTTAGAGTAACAGACACTGAGCTTTTAATCAGCAATTCCCAACTTAGACAGATGTAAACTACCTGTCCTGCCCCAACAGTGCAGACCCCAAGCCTTCTTAATGTAAAACAAATGATCTGAAGCCCAAGTGCTTAAACCAACAGGCTTAGAATAACAGTTACAATTTAATCAGGCTACTACAAAGCAGTAATAAATGCAGCAGAATAAATACAACTGAGTACTTTTAAGAAGAGGGAAAAGCAAAATAAAGCAATAAAGTAGGAAGAAACACAAATACAGTAAAACCAGATGAATAAAGTGCATTTTTTTTAGTAAAGTGCAAGGAGAGAGGAAGTGGGTTGGCCTTCTGAAATGTTCTCTCTGTATTAAGTAGAGTGAACACTAGACTGGAAGAGGTGTCCCAGATCAAATTTACAGTAGGGGTGGGCCACTGCAAAGCCACCAGCTATACCACCACCACAAGAATAGGGTGGGAGGAAGGGGGAAAAACAGTTTCAGGACAGATAAGAACAGAAAGCAATGCCAGAAAATATATAAAATAATTCAGTCAGGCAAAATTAAGTTAAACAATTAAATATAAAAATAAAATACAGTACTATCTTTAAAACTGCAAGTCTGTAGTTAACTTCATCTTCTAATACAGTTGATTGTAGCCAGCCAAACCACTCGGATATTGAGCAGAAAATAAATTCCCAGCTATGTGGCTAACACTTAAAGCAGAGAAAAACCCTCTAAGCCAGGAGTTAAATATCAAATAACTACGAGGTGAGAAAGTACAGTTGTGCACATAAATGTAGACGTTCAAGTGTATTCACTGTTGCAGTCATCACATTTGGGTTATCTGCCTGCAGGTAGCCCTCAGCTGGCCTGAATACCAGAGCCTTCAGATTTCTGCGTCGGATGTTGTCTCCTCTTCCATGATGTCAGGTCGTAAGGGGTACAAAACATGCAGACGATGCCATTACATCAGTTTTTCTTGCCCTAGATGTCAGGTGCCCCCACAATAGGAAGCAATTTCATTGTATGGTAAACCCCCATCAAAAAGCAAATACAAAAGAAAAAATAAATATACCAACCAGAAGGAGAGGTACAGCCAAGAGAAGTCAGGGGGCTGGAGGGAGGGTAACCAGGACTGCAACAGTGAATACACTCTAACATCTACATTAAACGTACACAACTGTACTATGTTCTTCATGTTTCACTGTTGCAGTCATCACATCTTGGTCGATTCCCAAAGCTAAGGAAAGGAGGAGGAAGTTAAAGAGCATTAGGGCCAGCTACTAATCCCTGCAAGACTGCAGTGGCAAAACCAGCTCTGGATTTAGAAAAGATAAGCAAGTGGTAATGCTTGGCAAAGGTATGTACACAGCTCCAGGTGGCAACTTCTAGGATGTCCCTAGTAGGGACCCCTCTGAGAAATGCTACAGAGGTAGATACATCCCTGGTGGAATGTGATCTTATCCCCTGTGGGGTAGGTTTTCCATAGTGCTTGTAGCAGAAATGAATGCAATGGGCTATCCATTTTGAAATGGCTTGCTTTGAAATGGCCTTCCCCTCTACCCCTGCATCAAAGCTAACTAGCAGCTGCTCAGATTTTCTGATAGGGTTAGAGTCCTGTCCAAATAGAATCTAAGTTGTCTGTGCACGTCCAGAGACTGCAGTGTTCGTTCCCCTTTATTTTGTGGATTAGGGAAAAAAGTAGGCAAATGAATGGACTGATTTAGGGCCAAAGAAGACACCACCATGGGCATAAAGGAAGGATTATTCCTGAGGGAAACCCTGTCCGGATGGAAGACAATGAGGAGTTCCACTGCTATGAGGGCCTTTAATTCCAGCACTCTTCTTGCTGAAGTGATTGCTAGAATGAAGGCTTTTTTCCAAGAAAGGAATTTCAACTTTGCTGCAGCAGCTGGTTCATAGGGAGGAAGAGTGCGCTTTTCCAATACAAAGTTAAGGTCCCAGGCTGGAGTGGGAGCTTTCCTGGGGGGGGGGGTCCTTAAATTTTTGGTCCCTCTAAGGAATCGCTTTAGAAAGGGGTGAGAGAAGAGGGGTGGCTCAGTATTATAATGTGCTGAAATGGCACAAGCTTGAATTTTAAATGACGAAAAGGACAGGCCCCTGTGGAGCATTTCTGTTAAGTATTGTAGAATATGAGTAAGCTGGGCACCGTTGTGCCCATCCCCTGAGCCAGGCTCCAGGAGCAGTATCTTTTCCAATTTTCAGCATAGGATTTTCTAGTACTATGCCTCCTTGCCTTCAGAATAACATCCAGTACCTGCTTGCTGAGGGATACTAAGGGAGAGCTCAAGGAATAAGCCAGGCTGCAAGGTTCAGGGTTTGAAGCTGAGGGTGCAGAATCTGGCCTGCCTGCTGGGACAGCAGGGAAGGGGTCTGAGGCAGGTGCCATGGTTGTAACTGTCTCATACTGCGCAAGAGGGGGTACCACTCCTGGCGTGGCCAGTCTGGTGCAATCAGTATTGTCCTTGGCTTGTCCTGTTTGATCTTTAGTAGAACCTGTGAGAGGAGAGGCAGAGGGGGAAAGGCATAAACTGAGAGGCTTTCCCAGGTAAGGGACAGGGCATCCACGTTCCAAGCTTGGCTGTGGGGAGTTCTTATGCAGAATTTGTGCAACTGGTAGTTTTGAGGGGAGGCAAACAAGTCTACCTCTGGCATCCCCCATTTGTTCCTAAAGAGGTTGAATATTTTGGGTTCTAGTTTCCATTCGTGTGGGACCATGAGATTTCTGCTCAAGTCGTCTGCCAGTGAATTTAGTTTGCCTGGCAGGAAATTAGCTTGCAGGTGTACTTGGTAGCTCAAGGCTGTGTTCCACAGAGCCATGACTAGTCTGCAGAGAGGGTACGAGTGGGTTCCCCCCTGCTTGTTTATGTACCACATAACTGTTGTGTTGTCTGTCTTTACCAATAGTTGTCCTGGAAGAATATGGTCTTTGAAGGCTGTCAGAGCATTCTGTACAGCTAACATTTCTTTCTGATTGATATGCAGGTGCATCTGACTCGGGGTCCATTTGCCCTGAGTGCACTGCCCTGCCATGTGAGCCCACCATGCATAGTCTAATGCATCAGATGTTAGGATTTGGGCGGCAGGGGGTAAAGTGAAAGGGAGTCACTTGCTGTGGAAGCAGGCTTCTGCCCACCAAAGGAACTCTGTCTTGATACAAGGAATGATAGAAGTCATTGTTTCCAAGTCCTGAGAATGTTGACACCATAGGCTTTTTAGATACCATTGGAGTTTCCTCATATGCAGTCGCGCATATGGAATTAATAAAATGCAAGAGGCCATGGACCCCAGGGCTTGCAGTATTTTCCTTGCAGATAGCTGGGGTTTTGTGGCCAACAGGAAGTAGGTTGTCAAATAAACTTGTTTTCTCCGGAGTGAGGAATGCCACCTGGGAAGTTGTGTTCAAGCTTGCTCCCAGGAATACAATCTGGTGGCAGGGTACTTGGTGAGATTTTTTTTTCATTGATGGTGTACCCCAGGAGGTTAGAAGTTTCTTTATGAATGCCAAGTGTTGTAATAGCAAGTCCTGGATTTCTGCCTGAATCAGACAATCGTCCAAGTATGGGTAAATATGAATATTTCTCTGCCTGCAAAATGCAATGGCTGGAACTTTTAGTTATGTACTCACCATAACTTCAGATGTTTGGGATCCATCTCGCCTACATTCTGACTGATGGGTTCGGAGCCGATCCTGCTCCGACTCGGCACGCTTATGCCAAAGAGCGAAGTCTCTTATTGGCTGAGCTTACTATATCCCAGGATGCACCACTACCAGTCCCCCAGATCTAGTTTGTCCGCATACATGCACACATGCACGCCCTGCTTATATAACATCGTCAGATGAAACAAGATAAACAGTAGAACTCAAAACCGTTCAATCTCTTCTGATCTCCAAGGCAGGGGGAAGGAGGGTAGAATGTAGGAGATGGATCCCAAACATCTGAAGTTATGGTGAGTACATAACTAAAAGATGTTATGTGATCCTATCTCGCCTACATTCTGACTGATGGGACAGCGCCCTAGCACCTGAATCCTGGGTGGCTCACTGGAAAACACTCCTGAGTACCGTGGAACCAAATGATGCTCGTCCTTTAGATGCCACATCCAATTTGTAGTGGGAAATGAAAGTGTGCGGATTGGACCAAGTAGCCGCAGCACAAATCTCGATATAGCGAGCTTGGAATGAAAAGCTATAGAAGTAGCCATAGCTCTGGTAGAATGAGCTTTGATAGATGTTGTAAGTTGCTTATTCAAGAAGAATAAGCCTGAGTTATGCAATCTCTGATCCATTTGGAGATAGTAGCTTTTGTGATGGTTTGACCCAATTTATTATCTGAGAAGGACACAAACAACTGGTCTGACTTACGAAGTTGCTGAGTCCTGTCTAAATAGAAGCGTAATTGCCTGTGAACATCCAATTTATGGAGAGTGTATTCTGCTTCATTGGAGAATTTTGGGAAGAAAACTGGTAGCTCTAGAGATTGTTGGAGACAGAAACTAGAACAGACCTTTGGGACAAAGGATGGATTAGGCCTAAGTGATACTCTATCCTTGTGGAAAATCAAGTACGGTGGTTTAATAGACAGGGCTTGAAGCTCTGAAACTCTTCTTGCAGAAGTAATTGCAACTAAGAAGGCAGTTTTCCAAGACAGATATTTTAACTCACATGTAGCAGCCGGTTCGAAGGGGAAGATGTTAATGCGCCAAGCACCAAATCAAGATCCCACGGAGGCGCAGGATGAAAAACTGGGGTCTTAACAGGCCCGCACCTTTAATGAAAGTTTTGCATAGTCTGCTGCTCATCAATGGAGGATCCATGGATTCGTGGAATTTAGAGATAGCCGCTAGTTGGACTTTAATAGTAGAGACAGAAGATCCTTGATTAAACAGGGATGTTAAGAATTTCAAAACCTCTGGGATAGGAGCAGTGATAGGGTCTAAGCCCTTGAGTTGAGCTCCAGATAGCAAACCTCTTCCACTTACTGAGGTACAATTTGTTAGTGGTGGGTTTGTGGGCGAAGATAAAATGTAAACAACTTCCGGTCTAGTGTGTGACTTCTGACTAAAGTCGGAAGTGGAGGAGCCAAGCTGTCAATTTCAAAGATCAAGGGACTGATGCTGATGTCCCGACTGATGAATTAGCAGGTCCGATATTAGGTCTAAAGTCCACGGATCGTCCACCGCATGCTTCTTCAGGTAAGGAAACCATACCTGACGAGGCCAGTATGGGGCAATCAGTATCATTGCGGACCCCAATTGAGAAGCTTTTTGAATGACTTTGGAGAGAAGTGGAATCGGAGGAAAGGCATAAAGTAGCCCTGTTGGCCAAGGTTGTGCTAGAGCATCCATAGCTGGTACTCCCTGATGTGGGATCAAGGAGAAGAACCTTTGGCACTTGGTGTTTAGTGGAGTTGCAAATAGGTCGCAGCACGGCGTCCCCCATCTCCTGAAAACCTGAGCTGCTACTGTTTGGTTTAGAGACCACTCGTGAGGAGAGAGAATTGTCCTGCTCAATTTGTCTGCCTGATCCGATCTGGTCTGTGGGGACCGGTTGGATGACTCCTTTTTCTAGCAGCTTTAAAGCTTCTGCGGCTGCCATTTCCCTTTGACTGGGTGGTGGGTCCAGGATTTTTTTGGACGGTGGGGGCGAGTATGTGAATGGGATGGTGTAACCTCCGGCAATGATCCGAAGCACCCATCTGTCCTGAGTGATTGACTCCCAGGCTTTTAGGTGCTTGGCAAAACGACACCCGACTGGCTCCGGAGCAGCACAGCCGGGCAATCCCTCATGATGTGTGGGAGGCTGAAGAGCCACAAAAGGACTCGCGGTCTCCAGAATTGCGGGGCCCTCTGCCGCCTCTGGGACGGCCTCCTGAAAAATTTCCGCCCTCTGCCTCTGGAAGGGGAATCTTCCTGCTGTTGGGGAAAACTTACGAGATTTGGAACCACATTTTCCCTCCTTTAGCCTTGGGGTAAGGCCGAAAGGGAGTGGAATAACGGGCACCTACGGCAGATAAAGTTTTTCCCTCTTGCTCACAGTGGGTAAGGGTGTCTTTAACCTTGGGTCCAAACAAGGAGGACCCATCAAAGGGAGCCGGGCGAAGGAAGACTTGAAGGCCTCCGAACTGACACAAGCGGAGCCAGGCTTGTCTCCGAGAGCCACGCCTGTGCCTGCCGCTTACCCGCCTTCGGCCGCATAGGAAATGAGCCTCATGGACGAGTTAGAAATTGACGAAGGATAGCCAACTGAGAGCTAACCGACTGGGCTAGCTGCTCAGGTAGGTTACCCGAGAGGAATCTGACAACTCCTTGACCAGATCCCTCTGAAGCCTGGTAAAATGTGCCAAATAATTCAGAGACCTTAAAGTAAAGGCCGCTGAAGTCAGGGTGCGCCTGCACTGTCCATACTCCTAGACTCCTTATTAGGAGGATGGACGGACGCTGAAGCCTCTGCCACGTCCTGTTGTGTAGCAGATGCCACCACCATGGCATCTACAGCCACGCCTTTAGTGAGGAACTCCTTCTCGGGGAGCAGACAAAAATTTATTTGGACGAGAAGGACTGGTTCCACGGTATCTGGATGTTCACGCCTTCGACAAACTAAATCCAGAAGCTCGTCCAAGGGCGGAGACACCCAGGAGGCGGAGGGCTGAGCCCCAAAGGCCTTGAGGAGCACTGACTCATCAGCAGAGCGGGGTTTGGATATCCAGCCGCCTCGTTGTTTGAGGATCTCTAAGATGTCTGCAAATGAGACATCATCCGAGGATCGACTGGGGACCCTCTGCATCATCAAGATCAGTGTCCGATGTAATAGACTCGGGGAGTCCACGTGCTTCCTCTTGCACGATCTCTTCCTTGGGGGTTCCTCCAAGACAACTCAAGAACCCTCAGGAGGAGGGGAACCCCAATGGGGTAACCTCAGGCCCAGGGGCTCCGCTGACTACGGACAGGGGAACTGCCAAAGACCCAGTCTCCACGCCCAGGGAAGGTGCCGGTAAAGCCAGAGAGATGGTCAAGAGGACTTGGCCAGGCACTCCTCATGGCTCTGAAAGCCGGACCCCAGAATCCTGGGAGTGTCCGTCCCCGAGCCATGATAGCCGACGGAAGTCCCGCAGCAAGCACCGAGGGGAGGCTCGGAACCAAAGCATAGGTCCCAAACATCACCCCGGTCCAGCCGAAGAAGTCCGTGTACCAAACTCGGACCAAGGCCTGGTTGGAGTAAGGGTCGGAGCCGACCCTAAGATCTCCACCGCTCCAACAGCACCTGCTCCGACGGAGCCAAGCAGTCGGAGGAGGAATGGCAATGGGTGGGCTAGGGTCATCGGCTCAAGCCAACTGGGTCGGAACCAAACAAATTTTTGGAAGACTGGGGACTGGAACAGTCTTTGGAGCACCCTGTCTATATCAGAATCTGACATCCTCAAGACCGAGAGGAAACTGAACGGGTTCGAGACGGCCTCTCCAACGGCCCCAAAGGACTAGGGGACCGCCCGAGGTGACTCGATGACTATCGGCGCCAAGGAATACACACACCAGATTCCATTGGTGCCGAGGTGGACTTCGCCGAGGAGGAAGTGTCTGAGCAGGCGACCCTTGTCGGCCCGAGACCAGTGGAGCCGACGAGGTGACTCCGCCTCGATGCCCCAGCCATCGGCCCAAGCCAGAGGAGTCGAGACTGGTGGCATCGAGGCAGACTGTTCACCTCGCCCAAGTCCTTGGAGCCAAGGAGAGGCCTGCCTATGTCTTTGGCTGTCGGATCCGACGGACTGGTCGGAACCGACGCTTTTCTTTAGCCAGAGAAGGAGAGGATGCCAAGGCTTCTTCAAAAGAAGGTTTAATTAACCCCTTAAGAATCAATTTATTTTTCCTCTCCTGGAGGACCCTTGAGGAAAAAGCGTGACATACGCTGCATGACTCCTGTAAATGTTTTGCACCCAAACAATATACAGAGAGCGAGTGATCGTCTGTGATGGACATTTTGAAACTACATTTTGTGCATTTTTTAAAGCCCGAAGGCCTAGGATTCTGAGACATTATGGTAAGACAATTTCAGTAATCTTTGACAGGAAAAAATACAATTACTGACTTTCTGATTGACACCACCTAAATATAGGCTTACAGTTATCGCTTAAAAGCGCAAATGACAAGGAACTTTGAAACCCTGTAAGGTTTTAGGAGGGTTGACTGACCGAAGGCCCTAGATGAAGGGGCCTAAACCAAACTCAACCCAATCACACAACAAGTCTTTAACAAACCCAAACACACACAAAGAGAAGAATAGCCGTTAAAACAGCTTTTTAAGACAAAAACAGCAAAAAACTGACAGAAAAAGTTAGTAAATTACTACCCAGCTCAGCCAGCTCGAGACCACGTCTTCGCAGGTTAGCGGCAAACGAGATCTGGGGGACTGGTAGTGGTGCATCCTGGGATATAGTAAGCTCAGCCAATAAGAGACTTCGCTCTTTGGCATAAGCGTGCCGAGTCGGAGCCGAGGGATCGGCTCCGAACCCATCAGTCAGAATGTAGGCGAGATAGGATCACATAACATCTTGACACTTTGCGAATACCCTGGGCACAGTAGATAAACCAAAGGGAAGTGCAGAGAACTGATAGTGCATGGAGAATGCCTAAAGCTTAGGTATTTCCTGCAAGATTCCCTTATTGGGATGTGCAGGTAAGCTTCCTTTAAGTCTAGGGTTGCCAGCCAGGCATCCTTGGCTAGCATGGGAAGAAGCTGTTGCAGAGTTAGCATTTTGAGTTTTGGAACTATCAGAAAGGTGCTGAGAATAGAGAGGTCCAGGATAGGATGCCAGGAGCTGTCTTTTCTGGGTAGCATAAAAAGACTTGAATAAAAACCTTGTCTCCTTTGTTCTGCTGGGACAGGCTGAATAGCCCTGATATTGAGAAGAGAGAGAACCTGCTGCTGGGCCTCTGCCCACTGATTTGGGGGTAGGTCTGGCCAATCATCTGGGGTTGGTAGGGTGTGGAAGTGGAATCTGTATCCTTGGGAAACTATGTTCAAAACCCATTTGTCCTGGGTAATGAGTTCCCAGTTTTTTGCATGCAGGGCGAGCTTTCCTCCTAAGGAAGCAGGTAGTAGAGCAGGGCTTGGAAGGGTTAAGGTTAAGTCATTGTGCCAGTTTTCCATAGGAGGGGGTGGCTTACTACTCCCTGATTTGGAAGTGGGAGCCCCCCACTGCTTAGGGCTGTGTGTAGCCTGAGACTATAGCCTAGGTGGTCTGCTGTTCCTGGGTTTGGACTGAAAAAGGCCTAGAAGGGACTGGAAAGGACCTGTTCTTTGAAGGTCAATGCCTACTGAATCTGAGGACTGTACTTGTAGTAAATATTTAACAGTTTGCATAGATTTAGCTTTTTCCTCCATCCTTTTGAGGACGACTTCTGCTTTGTTGCCAAAAAGGCAGTCTTGGTTTAAGGGAGCATCCAGTAATTTAGCTTTTACATGATCTGGCAAGTTCTGTTCCTTAAACCAAGCATGCCTTCTAAGTACAGACCCAGTGACAGCAGCCCTGCAAGATACTTCCAAAGCGTCAAAACCACATTGCAAAGTATGTTTACCAACTTGTTCTGCAGTAGGCATTAAATCCAGTAATTCTTTGTGTTCAGTACAGTCAGGAATCAACATAATTTTCTGTTTAAGTAGCCCTATAACATGCTGCTGATACTTTAACATATGAAACTGGCAATTTAAAGCCCTAATGGACAAAGTAGCAGAAGTGTATACCTTCTTACCCCATCTGTCTAAAGCTCTAGAATCTCTATCAGAAGGGGTAGGATTTTTGGCAGCAGTAGCCTTAATTGCCTTTTGGTCCTTGGGAAATGGTCTGGATCCACAGAAGGGTTCTTGAAGAGGAACTTGTGAGAGTCAGGTACTCTGCAATACCTGTCAGGTTTTCTGGAAGCTGGAGTTAAAGTGGGGAAAGGCTAGATTCCAAGAAAGCATCATCTACAATGTCCAGAACAGAAGGAATAGCTAAAGGCCCTGTGTTGAGGTAGGATTAAGAATTCCCTAAGTCTCTTTTTGGAGTCAGTGTGATCCTGGCTTTCCCAGCGAAAATGTTCCCTAAGAGTGTGCAAGGTTTCACCAAAAGAAAAATCTTCTGGAGGGGGAGCAGAGGGAATGGAATCCTCTGCATCAGAACTCTTCATAAGTAGATACGGGCAAATCCTGGTAATCAGAAGGAGCAGAAATATCAGATTCCTGATCAGAAGAATCAGATAGAAAATCAGTTCAAGGTCTCAGAGGGGGAAGGCTGGCTTCCCCTAATTAAGGTAATAAGGTCTTCAGCCATTCTAAGCATTTGTTTTTTAGGCATACGGGCCTGAGCCTGCGGTTTGGTCATCGGTTTTCTAGGCGTGGTGTGAGTTTTAGGCCTGGATGAAAATGATGACGTCTGTTTAATATGAATGTCTGCAGGCCTGAATACACCCTCTGAAGCCGGTGCCTGCACAGCGGCTCCAGACCCATCCAAGGTAGAGACATCCACAGGTTCCATAGTCGAAGAAGCATCTCGCGGCATACAGGACTCCGAATGGGTCTCAGTAAAGGCCTGCGAATCAGAAGTAGCGGGTATCAGGGGCTGCAAAAGCACCTCACCGAGTACCGGCGGACTGGCGACTAGCTTAACTGCAGCTTCGTCGACAGTTTTGGGCCTATGCTGTCTGTCTCTGTCTTTATCCTTACTTTTTTAGGAAGATCAGTAATTGGATGGCTTGACAAAGCCATTGCGGAGTACACAGAAAGAGTACAAAAATAATTAGCAGCAAAAATAGCCCGATGACTAATAGTTTGGGCGTTGAATAAGGCAATAACCGACAACGAGGGACGTCGTGGTCTGGGCCTAAGCAGGGGATGCAGTAAGAATGAAAATCTCTATGAGGTATTTGTTTTCCACAGGTAAGACAATTGTTAACTTTTACTGACATCGGTTAGAGCAAGAAAAAAGATCCCCAATGGGGTACTTAGCTTTTTGAAGACTTTGGGTCTGAAACTCGAGAAAACGAAAATTTCAGGAGTCGGTTGACCGGCACTTGCGAACTGCTTCTGCTTCGGGCACCGCACGGCAAGAAAGACTGATGTAATGGCATCAGCTGCATGTTTTATACCCCTGATGACCTGACATCATGGAAGAGGAAACAGCATCCGACGCAGAAATCCGAAGACTCTGGTATTCAGGCCGGCTGAGGGCTACCTGCAGGCAGATAACCCAAATGTGATGACTGCAACAGTGAAACACGAAGAACATCGGCAATAACCCCCTCTAACTGCAGAGGGACATACAGACCACAATGTTCAGTGAAACAATTAGAGAGAAAAAACAGTTTCAGGAAAGAAGAGACCAGAAAGCAATGCCAGAAAATATATAAAATATTTCAGTCAGGCAAAATTAAGTTAAACAATTAGACAAAAAAATAAAATACAGTACTATCTTTAAAACTGCAAGTTTGTACTTAACTTCAGTTACTAATACAGTTGATTGTAGCCAGCCAAACCACCCAATATAATATATATAATGAATGTAAATAAAATCTGTTAATATATTTTTGTTTTCTATTAATATATTTTGTCTATGCCTTATGTGATAATTTAATTAAGGTGTTTATATAAAAATGGGGGTGGAGCATGGGTATGGCTACTGCAGCAGTGAAGAATTTGAACATCTACAATTATAGATAAGTGCGACTTACAAAACTGGACTATGTAATTCATTCTCACTGATGCAGTACCCTATGGGTGGACCACCATAGCTTATTCAACCTGGAATGTGAAGGGTACATGTCCAGGACGATGGACCTAGCAAAGTCTACTCTACACCTGGAAAAGGAATCCAGCTTGTAGTGTATTGTAAATATATGGATAGAGGACCAAGCTGCTGCCTTTAGAATGGTTCTAGATTCCACCCCTTTCTAGTATGACATAAACGAAGCTAAGGCTCAAGTCGAATGTGCCTTAACATTGGCCAGGCTTGTCACCTTTCATTGTGGTTAAAACCAGACTTAGGCCACAACCCTTGCACTTACCATAATGACAGATGTCCCACCCACTCTCCGCCCCTTTCATGTCAAACCAGGGGGGATGCTTTTCTTTTTCCTATTCATGATTCCTTTTTCTGCAGATTTACTATGCTTTCTGTTTAAAAAAAAAAAAAAAAACTAAATCCACAGATTTAACAAACTCAAAGTTTTTTTAAACAGAACACCGGAATTTGTACAGTTTTTTCCAGACTATCAGTTTGACTTCCAGATAGTCTGGAAAAAAATGGATACATGGCAACACTAACACTGACTGGAATAGATTTTCCATGGTAAGAGTAATAAAAAGAATGTCAAAGGAAAAAGACCTGGAAACAGCTTGTTTAGACACAAGCTGACATTTTTAGTCACAGAATATGAAATTAAAAGCTGGTTAGCTTTCCTGAAGGACTTGGTTTAGTCAAGATAGTACCAGAGCTTCCTATACACATCTAAAGTGTGTAGAATCTTTTCTCCCTTGTTTTTAGGATTTGGATAAAAAGCAAAAATCGATGGCATTATTCAATGTAAACTCAAACAACCTTTGGCATAAAAGTGAGGTTTGCATGTGAAGTGAACCTATTCCTATGGAAAATCACATGCAGTTCTGCCATCATTATCACTTGAAATTCAGATACTATTCTTGCAGATGTCATATCAATAAGATGAGAAGTTTTCAAGTTATGAACCTTAGGGCAGCCTATCAGGTCCAAAGGGTGACAAGTTTAGTTTATCTAGCACAAAACTGAGATGTCAAGAAGGAGGAACATGTAAACATAGTGTTCTTTGGTGAAAACTCCTTTTAAAAACTTTCACAACAAAACAGAGAATAAAGAGCAGGACCCACAGCCAGACATGCATATGGCCTAAAGATGAACCTTTATGGTAGCATAAGATAAGGCAGAGGATAATATTTAAGCATTAGTGGTGCAAATCCCTGTTGGATACCTGATTACTGACTAGGCAGAAGGGAAAAAAAAAAACTCTTCCACTTGGCAATATGTATATATGATTTTCTAATACACAGCCTTATTGTCTCCTTCAGTACCTGCTGCATATCCTCAATAAGGAGGCAAGTAAATTGTATAAAAACTAAACAATCCAAGCAGTCAGCTGAAGTTGTTGAGGTGTATTAAACTCCCCATATTCTGTGTAAGTAGATTAAGTTTGTGTTGAATCTGTGAGACAGTTTCAGGTACTTTCCCCTTGGTCAATTCCATATGAAAGGAATACCAATTCTGCCGGAGCCAAAAGGGAGTCACAATATTTTTTGGGATATAATTTTCATCTTCAGAATCACCCTGGATATCACTGTAAAGGGTACAAAAGCATACAGAAACAAGCCTGCCTGCAAAGTGTTCTGTTTTGAAAGGTTAATGCATCTTCTTGAGGTATTCCCCACATCTGTATCTACAAGGATCCATACTTAGACGACTTCTATTCATTACTTTCACCAATAAACTCCACTTAGCTTCCATAAAATGCAAAAATAGTCCAATATACAGAAAACTCCTCACTTATATGCTCAGCTCAGTCTTTTCCCAGAACTCCTACAAAACTACCCATACAGCCTTCCTTGACACTGAAAAATTCCTCTCCAACTGCCACCTTGTCTTCAACCCCAACAAGACTAAACTAATGCTCTTCAATGACAGAAAAAAAACCCACCATCTACACCCAACCTTCATCAACTGCTCCACTAATAACACTAAAACAGAACCTGGTGATTACACCAAAGTCCATGGCGTTACTATCAACAATCTTAGATTTGATAACCATTTAGCTCCTACCCTCAAAAAGTATAAATCAAGCTAGGCTCACTCTATAGAGTCAAACCTTTCCTCAGTACCACCACCAGTAAAGCCATAGCCAACACGCACTTACTCTCCTCCCTTCTTTATGCCTCACCTATATTTGCTAATCTTAGGAAATCAGACCTAAATAAGCTGGAATCATGTTACAACAAAACAGCAAAGTTTGCCACTGGCCTCCTTAACAGACCACACAACTGCAACTCACTGCACCAACTAAAATGGCTGGAACTACCAAACCTATTAACTTTCAACCAAGGTTTACACACAATGTCTTTCATCATCCTTGCAACTTGCCCACCCCTAAAAGACCTTATTCATCCCTATAATAGGAAAAGATCCTTAAGAACAACAAACAAACTTGCAGCAATTTCTATGCAGACTTTCCTTACAAACAAGATACCCAAAATCTGGAACTCCACATCCCAAACAATCATCAATACCAACAACACGCTAAAATTTAATACACTACTGAAAGAACACCTCACCAACAATTGTGTCTGCTCCTGCAACAACCCTGGATGATCTATGCCTTTTCTCTTAGCTCCTCTTTTCACCCTCTTTTTCACACACTAACCCTTATTAAGTTCTCTAATAGCCTTTCACCCTCCCTATCCTCTCACTATTCCACCCTCTGTTCCATTACTATACCCTGCCCTCTCTCTCTCCACTTTCCAACAAACTTCCACCGTTTTACTACACCTGTTCTAAAGTTCTTTTTGCCTATCACTAGACTACATTACTGTATTACTCTAAGCTCTCTACTTGCCAACGCCTGGTAGTTTCACTACACCTGTTCTACAGTTCTATTTCTAGTCTATTAATAAGACTCCACTGCTGCAGAATTCTAAGCTCATATTGTCTTACACTTAGACTCGCCCTACCATTTTTTCCTCCCTATCAGGTCATATTGCACGCTTACTCTACTTTCTGTATTACTAATACTGTTTATAGCTTTTACCTTGCTACCTATTTGCTAGACTCAAATGGAAGGAAAATATTTCACTCCCTGTCTAGTCAAACTTTTTTTTACCTGCTCATCAAAATTCTAAATATGCTTATTTATTGAAATTTTTGTTACTGACATATTATCAATGCACCATCTACTTGTTACATTCCGATTTAAAGTTTTTGGGTATATGGAGCATGCCTCCATAAGTTGTAAACATACTTGACTCTCTTACTAGAAATTTTATATTTATAGCCATGTGTACCTATGCTTTTTTTTATTTTAACTTTGTTTGTTCATCATAAAGTGGAGCTTTCCTCCCCAGCCTCCACTAAAAAAGGGCTTTTTTTTAGGCCAGTGGACCATCCTGGTAAACAAATGTTAAAAATAAATGCATACATATACATGGAAGACCTCCATATAGAGTTTCCACTCATGAGGGACTGCCCAGGATCTCCTTAGCATGTCTGTGGTAATGTTTTGCTCTTACTGTATGAAAGAAGCTTTAAGTATTATGCAGTGCTGAAGAGCTAACACCAAAGCCGTCATTACCAGGTGACCCAGAATATCTATTACTAGACTACATTACTGTATTACTCTAAGCTCTCTACTTGCCAACGCCTGGTAGTTTCACTACACCTGTGCCACATGACCATGGTATTTTGTCATAATCTGTGCCACATGACCATGGTATTTTGTCATAATCTGTAAGGGACCTGGATCCCATAGGTGATGTAGGGACTTTATAGCATGAATCACTGCCAACATTTCTTCTATGCTGATACGCTTTGATCTGTATGAATTGTGCCACAGTTCTTTAACTTTTACCCCCATTAAACTGCAAATCATTGGCAAATCAAATACAAATCTGACCCAGTATCCTGAAAAATTCTGTGGATTTACATGAAGACTGGTGAGAAAAGTCTAGGAAGATTTCTAGTCACAAACCCACCTTCTTTGAAATGACGAAAGCCTTTTGAGAAACAGTACCTACAAGGCAACCTAAAAATATAACCATGTGCGAGGGAGAAAGGAGAGGTTTTTTTTAGATTAATCTGGAATCCCAGATTTTGTAGAAGGGAGAATACCTTTACTAGAGACTCCTGACAAATGGAAAAGGACTCGGCACAAATAAGTAAACTGTCTAAAAAAGGAAAAATTAGGATACCCTGTAATCTACAGTGGGACACTGTAAATTAAATCGGCAACTACAATGGGACACTGCTGGGGCTAGACACATTGTAAACACTGTTGATATACTAGACCAAAGGGTTATGCATAGATTTGATAATGTGACCCAGCCACACAAAATCTTGGAAAATTCTTGAAGCTGCTAGCCACGGGAATGTGATGGTAAGCATCTTTGAGGTCTATGATTACCATAAGGCTGTGATATGGGATAACACCTAATACTATTTGAAGAGTCAGAATATGACTGAGAAGAGAAATCCAACACCACTCTGCAAAAGTGCTCCTTCTCTGCAACCAGAAACATTCTGGAATAAAATCCCTTTCCTATTTGGTCTAGAGGAAACAAGCTCCAGATATCTTGCATCTAACATTTTGGATCATAAGGAGGAAAGAGTTCGGCTTGATTGGGTGGGACAGGAAGGGATACCCTTGAAAGGACGAGGCTTCTCTATCCATTCCCATCTGTAACCCTCATGAATAACCTTAACACCCATTTGCCTGAAACAATGTGATGCCAAAGAGCAGCATTTAGTTTAGCTGAAAGAGGAAGAGACACTTTGGCTGGATGGGGGTACCCGTTTTCCAGCAAAGTCATTTTTCAGGGGGGGGGGGGCACCAAACCCTTTTCATTTGCATACTCCTGCCATCTCATCTTAGAAGCCTATTTATTAGCAAGAGACCTTGCTTGTATGTTTTATCTCCTAAAGGTAGTAGAGGATCTAGACTGGGAAAAAGGTTCTAGGGACCTGAAAAATCCTAGACACCCTTTGCATTAATTTACCTCTAGCACTTGCATAGCAGAGGGCTCAAATAAAACCTCCCTGCCTAAAGGAGAATTTAGGAATTTTAATTTTAAGTCATTCGAAAACTTCTGGTTTCATACCAGACAACTCTTCTCAATATTGTAGCTGAAGAAGAGCTCCTAGATACAGTGCCAGTGCAATCATACATGTCAAGAGACCTGAGGAAGATAGCCGCAATCTGATTCAAGGAAGACCTCCCTGCAGGGAAAGTACAGTTGTGTACACTTACCATAAATGTAGATGTTCGAGTGTATTCACTGTTGCAGTCATTACATTTGGGTAATCTGCTGGCACAAATAAGTAAACTATCAACATCTCAGTCGGCCTGAATATCAAAGTATTGGGTCCTGCGTCAGTTGCTGTCTCCTCTTCCATGTTATAATGAGCCGAGATGGCAGAGGCATGGATTTTTATTGAAGAAAAAGATAGGCCCTTGTCAAGCATCTCAGTCAAGTATTGTAAAATCTGAGGAATATTTGGGCTTTGCTGTGTCCTTTCCTTGTGCTTGGTTCCAAGCACAGAATCTCTTCCATTTATCAGCAGAAGATTTTCTAGTACTAGGCCTTCTGGCTTCCAAAATGACATCCATCACAGATTTACTGAGAGGTGTTGTTTGAATAATTTCATGATCAGCCACGCTGCCAGGTTCAGAGTTTGGAGCTGATTGTGCAGAATTTGATTGCTCTGCTGAGACAGTAGATGAGGTATTTGAGGCAAGTACCAAGGAGGGAGTTGAGACATATTCCTTAGAATTGGGTACCAGTGCTGGCGAGGCCAGCCCGGGGCAATTAGAATCATTTTTCTTTTTCCTGTCTGACCTTTGGTAAGACCTTGCGGAGAAGAGGCAGAGGAGGAAAGGCGTAGATATAGAAGTTATGTTCTTACCATAACGTTCCATGTTAGTTGTCTTCTTCTCGCCTTCTTCTTGCTGGATGGGTTCGGAGCCGACCTCGGCCCGACTGCCACTCTAAAAGCTCGAGAGTTGGTTCCACCGGCTCGAGGCTCCCCTTATATCCCACAATGCTAGGCGAGAGTTACCTCAGATCTCGTTTGTAAGCTAACCCCAGCTTATAACAGTAACAGTATAACTGTAAAACAGAGTCCACCTCTAACAACAGGAAGAAAGAAGGGTGACCTACATCCTGAACCAAGAAATATGCATAATAGCATATGACTAAGAAAGAGGTGGTAGAAAGAGAGGTCACGATCACAACTCCTCTAGGTCTGTCCAGGCCAGGGGAAGGAGGGTGGGAAGAAGAAGCGAGAAGAAGACAACTAACATGGCACGTTATGGTAAGAACATAACTTCTATATGTTAAGTTGTCTATCTCGCCTTCATTCTTGCTGGATGGCACCGCCCTAGCACCTTGTCCCGGTGGCCTAACGGAACAGACTCCCGAGAACAGTGGAACCAAAGTTAGCTCTATGCCTAGAAGCTAAATCCAACTTATAATGAGAAATAAAAGTGTGAGGAGTAGCCCAAGTAGCCGCTGCACAAATGGTGTCAATAGGCAGTCTGTCTTGGAAGGCTAAAGAAGTAGCCAAAGCTCTGGTGGAATGGGCTTTAGGTTTATTAGGCAATTTCTGTTGTCTAATTCCATATACCAGGGAAATCAAAGATGTTAGCCATCTGGATAATGATACCTTTGAAACTGAAAGTCCCTTTCTGCTTTCCGCATAGGAGACAAACAGCTGATCAGATTTTCTGAATTGTTTTGTTCTATCCAAGTAGTACCTTAATTGACGATGAACATCCAGGCAGTGTAACTTTTGTTCAGACCTATTGGAATACTCTGGAAAAAGACAGGAGGTCGATGCTTTGGTTTAGATTTGATGTTGAAACCACCTTAGGCAAAAAAGACGGGTTAGTTCGTAAGGATACTCTGTCCTTATGGAACAAGAGATAAGGAGGACGACAACTGAGTGCTTGAAGTTCTGAAACTCTTCTGGCTGATGTAATAGCCACCAGAAAGAGAGTTTTCCATGATAATAATTTCAAGGAACATGAAGCTGCAGGTTCGAAAGGGGAAAGAATCAAAGAAGCAAGAACTAAATTTAGGTCCCAAGGAGAAGGAGGATTTCTTATAGGAGGTCTGAGAAGAAAAACTCCTTTCAAAAAGGCTTTGCAAAGTTTGTGGGACATTAGGGCAGATTCAGAAATACCCACATGGAAGTTAGAAATAGCTGCCAATTGAACCTTAAGAGTAGATGGAGATGAACCTGCATGGAAGAGTTCAGCTAAGAAATCAAGGACTAGTTGGATGGAAGCGGTGAAAGGATCTATGTCCTTTCCTTGTGCCCAATATGAGAAGCGTTTCCACTTACTCAAATAAATCTTTCGAGTGGAAGATTTATGGGAAGCTATCAATATATCTCTAACAGAGTGAGATAATTGAGGAAGCCTGGCTACGGTTGGAATTGGAGGAACCAAGCAGTGAGGTTCAGAGAGGGGAGGGAGCGATGAAACTGACCCGACTGGTGGATCAAAAGATCTGGAACTAGGTCCAGATTCCACGGTCGCTCCAAAAGAAATTGATGTAGAAAGGGGAACCACACTTGTCGAGGCCAGTAAGGAGCAATGAGGATCAATGAGGCCTTCTGAGCGATAGCTTTCTGTATTACTTGAGAGATCAGTGGGAAAGGAGGAAATGCATACAGAAGTCCCCGGGGCCAAACTTGGACTAGAGCGCCCCTGCTGGGTTGGCCTGGTAAAGGGAATAGAGTGAAAAATTCTCTGCACTTGCTGTTTTGGGGAGTAGCAAAAAGATCGCAGCAAGGCTGACCCCACTTGAGAAAGATTTCTCTCACTACAGAGTCTTTCAGAGACCACTCGTGAGGCATGAGTATAGCTCTGCTCAACTTGTCCGCAATGTGATTGGACTTCCCGGGGATGTGCGTTATCAGAAAACGCTGAGAAGAAATCGCCCATTGCCACAGTCTGAGTGCTTCTCGACACAGGGGGTATGATCTGGTTCCGCCTTGTTTGTTGATGTACCACACTACAGACATATTGTCTGTCTGGATTGCAATCGCTCCCAAGGGAAGAGAGTCTTGAAGGGCTTGCAACGCTAAAAGCACTGCTCTCATCTCCAGAACATTTATGTGCAAGTGGCATTCGTTTGGTTGCCATGTGCCCTGGACTGTCCTGCCCTGATAATGCCCCCCCCACCCGATCAGGGAGGCATCCGTTGTCAGAGTAGCAACCGGAGGAGGTGGAACAAATGGTCTTCCCGACAGGAGCTGGGGGGAAGACATCCACCACATGAGATGCTTTTGCACGCTATGATCATAATGGTGTGAGACATAGGAAGTTCCTGGTATGACCATTGAGTAAAAAGCATCCACTGAAGGATCCGCATGTGGTATCTGGCCAATGGAAGGAGAGGTATGGCCACTGCCATGATTCCCAACACCTTTAGAACTAACCTGGCTTTGACTCTGTTGTTGTTGAGAAGAAGTGACACCAATTTGTGAATGTCTGATATCCTTTGGTTCGTTAGCCTTGCAGACATGTTTATAGTATCTAAATTTGCGCCTATGTAGGTAATAGTACGACAAGGCGACAAAACAGACTTTTCGCAATTTATTGAAATACCCAGTTTTTGACAAACGCGAAAAGTATAATCTCTGGCCATCAGAAGGAGATGCTTGGTGGGAGCTGTGAGAAGCCAGTCGTCCAAATATGGAAACACCTGGAATCCTTGTCGTCTCAGGTGAGAAGCTACCACTGCCATGCATTTGGTAAACACCCGGGGCAGTGGTGAGACCAAAGGGCAGGGCCCTGAACTGAAAATGACTGGTTCCCAGCCTGAAGCGGAGGAATCTTCTGGAGCGCCTGTTCATTTTATGTGATAGTACGCATCCCGAAGGTCTATAGAGCACATCCAGTTTCCTTTGCCCAAAAGGGGAAGAATGGATTGCAGCGTGACCATCCGAAATCTTGTTTTCTTGACTGATTTGTTCAAGACACTGAGATCCAAAATCGGTCTCCAGTCCCGTTTTCTTTGGAACTAAAAAGAACCTTGAGTAGATTCCGGATCCTTGTTGGTCTGCTGGCACTGACTGAATTGCTCTTTTTGCAAGCAGTTTTGAAATTTCCAAAGCTGCTATATCCCTTTGAGCGGGTGGAACATCTGGAAGGGATTTTTTTGACTGATTTGGAAAACGAAGAAAGGGGATAGAATAGCCTTCGGAAATGATGGACTGTACCCATTTGTCTTGAGTCAGGGATAGCCAGGCTTCTGGGTACAGTGACAATCTTCCCCCGACTGCCTCCGAAGATGGGCAGTCGGGCAACACCTCAGGGATGCTGAAAAGGCTTGTCAGGAAAGGCTTCCCGATTGCCCTGGTTCTGTGGACCCCCCCTGCCCCTAGGGCGACGTCTACAATTGTTATTCCCACCTCTGCCTTTGGTAGGAAAACGACTCTGTGCGTCAGGCGAAGTCCCTTGAGATTGTTTACGGAACCACATCTTCCCACCCTTCTGGCCTTTGGGGTAAGGCCTAGAAGGAGTCGAAAAACGGACTCCGACGGCAGAAAGGGTCTTGCCATCAGTCTCGCACCTAGTCAGGGTTTCTTTCACTTGAGGACCAAAGAGAGATGATCCATCAAAAGGGGAGTTCGTGAAAGACGTCTTGAAAGGGTCCGCAAAATTGCATAGCCGCATCCAGGCGTGCCTACGTAAGGCTACACCTGTCCCTGCGGCTCTGCTCGCTCCATCAGCCGCATAAGAGAGGAGGCATGGAGGAGTTGGATATGGAATTAAGGGTAGCCAGCTGCGTGTTCATCTTTTCTTGGAAACCCGCAGCTGTAGGATCCTTTAACATTTCACTCGCTTCCTTGATCAAGTCCCTTTGAAGACGAGTGAAATGGCACAGGTAGTTCAGCTTAACGCATGGTAAATGTCGCTGAGGAGAACATCCGCTTCCCGTACCTATCCATGGACCTAGATTCCTTGTTAGGTGGATGGACAGGCACTGAAGGATCAGCCAGTTCCTTCTTTGTGGCAGCAGCTACCACCATAGCATCCACAGAAACTCCTTTTGATAAAAATTGCTTGTCTGATGGAGCTGTGATGAACCTAGAGGGTCTCCTGGGAGTGGGGTCCACTGAATCAGGAGCTGTCCATGCCTTCTTAGCAACCACCTGCATGAGGGGGTCGAAGGGGGGGGACACCCAGGAGGTGGAAGGACGAGAGCCAAACGCCTCAAGATACACAGATTCGTCCTCCGAAGGGTTGAGGGCTGGCCAATTTCCCCTCTGTTTCAGGATCACCAGAATGTCTGCAAATGAGACATCTTCAGAAGGGGAACGGGGGGAACCCTCAGAATCATCCAAATCTGTGTCTGACGTGATAGACTCAGGTGAGTCAATGTGTTTCCTCTTGCACTTCCTCTTCCGAGGGGCTCTTCTGCCAAATCAGGAGAGGCCTCGGAAGAGGATGAAATCCCCACAGGGGCTCCTGAGGAGCTGGCTCTCTGCGGTCCGGGATGAGGGAGTGAGTCGACTTACCCTGAGGCAGCATAGAGGGAGGGGCGGACGGAGCCGACTGTGGAGTAGAGCCAGGCTCTAACACACTCCGCATGACCTCGAATGCACCCCTGTCAGCCAGAGCCAGAGGTCCCCGCTCCGAGGAGCTAAGAACCCCCCTCGGCACCGACAGTGATGGCTCCGAGGCTGATGTCGGAGCCGAACTCACCAGCGCCGAAGCCCGAGAGGGAGAGGGGGTCGGACAAGGGTCCGATGCCACTCACCCTCGGAGCCGACGAGGGAAGTCCGGCGCCGAGATTCTTCCAAAGAAGAAAACGGAGCCGACGACGGAGCCGAAGACAATTGTCTCGGCCCGGCAATCACAGTCTCGGTTCCGACGACCCGCCCGAACTCAAGAGAGTCAAGGAGGAAAAGTTGATGGACGGGGCAGGCACCGACTGATGAGTCGGGCTCTGAAGCATCTGGGCTAGTGCCTCGGACTTAAGTAGTCGACTCACTACCCTCTGAAGGTCATGATCGGACAGCCTCGATGACCTAGAGGAATGAGACCTTTGGCCCGTTCAGACAGCAGGGGAGATCCTGGAGCCGAATGTACGGAGCCAAGAGATGGTGACCTAGACCTCTTCCTAGTTGTGGGCTTACAAGGTCTGGTTGGTCCCGACACGCGAACCTCTATAACCTCGGCTCCGGCCGGAGCCGAGGAGCCACAGAAACTGTGGACTGAGACTTATCGGCTCCAGCCGGAGCCGATAAAGGCAAAGGTTGAGCAACCTGAGGTCTCGGCTCAGAAGCCGGAGCCGAAGACCTCGATGCCTTAGAGGGCTTCCCTGTTGAAACTGACAGGGAATCCTCTGGCTTCAGTAAGCCTCTAAGAATTAATTTGTTTTTCTTTCCTGCAGGACCCTGGGGCTGAAGCCATGGCACACAGCACAGGAGTCCTGCAGGTGCAAAGGCCCCAGACAATAGACACAAGAAGTGTGAGCGTCTGTCAGAGACATTTTCTGACAGCACGCATCACACTTCTTGAATCCGGAGACCTTTGCTTCTTTAGACATTTCCCTGACTGACAGGTGTACACAAACACACACCCAAACACACAAGTTATACCCTGTCAGGAAAAATAATAATTTTAGTAGTAATACTAGAATTTAAAGTACACTAAACTAAAGTAAACTACAAGAAACACAAACACTCCACTAGGGAAGGGAAGGCCTAAGGCCCAAAGGAAGAACCAAAGGTTCTTTGGTAAAGAAACGGAAAAATTTAGGGTCGGGGATAAAGTTTTGTAATCTACACTAACTAAGAAAGAAATTTAACTTAAAAGGGGTTTAAAAGAGTAACTTTTACAAGAAAATTAACACTCACCAGGAACCGGTAGAAGCAACCAACCTCGAAGCTGTAGCGGCAAACGAGATCTGAGGTAACTCTCGCCTAGCATTGTGGGATATAAGGGGAGCCTCGAGCCGGTGGAACCAACTCTCGAGCTTTTAGAGTGGCCGAGTCGGAGCCGAGGTCGGCTCCGAACCCATCCAGCAAGAATGAAGGCGAGATAGACAACTTAACATTGATAGTTTTTTTCCAACTGAAGGATAGGGCATCCACTTTCCATGCTTGTCTGTGATAAGTCCTTGTGCAGAATTTGTCCAGTTGATAATTTTGGGGAGAGGCAAATAGATCTATGTCTTGATTCCACCATTTCTCTGTTATGCTGAAGACTTGTGGATCCAGTTTCCAATCATGAGGGTCCATAAGATTTCTGCTTAAGTCGTCTGCCAAAGTATTTTGTTATCCTGGCAGGAATTGAGCTTGAAGATGTACCTGGTAAGTCAAGGCTGTGTCCCACAATGCCATGGCTAGACTGCAAAGGGGGTAGGAATGTGTACCCCCTTGCTTATGTACCACATAACAGTGGTGTTGTCCATCTTTATCAGTAGTTATCTTGGATAAAGTAAGTCCTTGAAGGCTGTCAGGGCATTCTGAACAGCTAATATCTCTTTCTGGCTGATATGCAGATGCATTGTTTTGGGCTCCATATGCCCTGAATGCATCTCCCCGCCAGGTGGTCCCCCCAAGCATAGTCTGATGCGTCTGTAGTTAGGGTTTGGATGGCAGGGGGTAGAGTGAAAGACCGTCCCTTGTTGTGGTGACATGTCTCTGCCCACCAAAGAAACTCCTGTTGTAGGCGGGGCATGAGAGGAATAATTATTTCTAGACTGTGACAATGTTGACTCCATAAACTTTTTAGATAGCATTGTAGTTTCCTCATATGCAGTCTTGCATATGGAATTAGTAGAAAGCAAGATGCCATGAACCCCAAAGCCTGCAGAATTTGTCTTGCAGATAACTGGGTTTTTGTTGCCATCTGTTTGAAGTAAATAGTCAGTTGTCTTTGTCTGGCGTAAGGTAAGCCATCTGGGCAGCTGTATTCAAGCTTGCACCCAGGAATGTAATTTTTTGAGAGAGTTGTGATTTCTTTTCGTTTATTGTGTACCTAGGCATGTTAGAAGCCTTTTTACGAACGCCAGATGTTGAAGAATAATGTCCTTGTTTTCTGTTTGAATGAGACAGACGTCCAAGTAAGGATAGATACGTATGCTTCTTTGTCTGCAAAATGCTATTACTGGTGCCAGGCACTTTGTAAAAACCCTGGGTGCAGTAGATAGGCCAAAGGGCAGTGCAGAAAATTGGTAATGCATAAAACCTGCCTTGAAGTGGAAGTATCTTCTGCACGATTCCCTTATTGGGATATGCAGGTATGCTCCTTTTAAGTCTAGAGTCACTAACCAAGCGTTCTTGCCCAGCATGGGCAGAAGCTGTTGCGAAGTCAGCATTTTGAATTTTGGGATGTCCAAGAATGTGTTCAAAATCGATAAATCCAGTATTGGATGCCAGGCATTGTCTTTTCTGGGTACCAGGAACAGTTTTGAATAAAAACCTTGTCCTTTTTCCTATTCTGGTACAGGCTGAATAGCCCCCATATCCATGAAGGACGTAACTTGTTTCTGAGCCTCTGCCCATTGATTTTGTGGCAGATCTGGCCGACCGTCTGGAATTGGCAAGGTATGGAAATTAAATCTGTACCCCTAGGATACTATGTTTAATACCCACTTGTCCTGCGTTATTAACTGCCAATTTTGAGCATGAAGTGCTAATTTTCCACCCAAGGGGGCTGCCAAAAGATAAGTGGTTGGTGAAGGTAGGGGGAACCTCATTGAGACTGCTTACTGTAGGGTTGTGCTTTGTTTCCTCCAGATTTGGAGGTAGAGGCACCCCATTGCTTTGACCTGTAAGACCCCTGTGATTGGTATCTAGAGCCTTTTGAGTGTCTGGATTTGCCTTGTGAGGCTCTCTTGGACACAGGAAAGAACCAAGTTTTAGCAGGCCAGTGTCTACTGAATCTGGGTGGCTGCACTTGTAAGAAATATTTTACAGTTTGCGTAGATTTAGCTTCGTCTTCCATTTTCTTTAAATCCTCTTCTGCCTTGTTACCAAACAGAGTATCATGCTGCAGAGGTGCATCCAACAATTTAGCTTTAACAAGATCAGGCAGATTTTACTCCTTGAGCCAGGCATGCCTTCTATTCACAGATCCAGTAACTGCGGCCCTGCAAGAGGCCTCCAAGGAATAAAAACCACATTGCAAAGTATGCTTTCCAACCTGTTCTGCTGCATACAATAATTCCTGTAATTCTTCATTTTCCACACATTCAGAAATCAACATAATTTTCTGTTCCAATAATCCCATAACATGCTGTTGATATTTAAGCATATGAAACTGGCAGTTTAAGGCCCTAATTGCCAAGGTTGCAGATGTATAACCTTTTTTCCCCATCTATCCTGCGCCCTGGAATCTCTATCAGAGGGGGTAGGATTCTTGGCTGTAGAGGCCTTTACACCTTTGGGACCCTGTGAGATAGTTTCAGGATCAGCAGCAGGATTTTTGAATAAAAATTTGTGGGAGTCAGGAACCCTGTAATATCTGTCTGGCTTACTAGGAGCCGGAGGTAGGGAATCAGGAGCCATGCTTGATTCTGAAAACACATCATCAACAATGTCTAATACAGGAGGTATAGCCAAAGGCCTATGTTAAGGAAGAAGATGGAAATCCCTAAGCTTCTTTTTTAATTCCGAGAAATCCTGACTCTCCCAATGGAAATGTTCCCTTAAAGTATGCAAGGTTTCTCCAAAATAATAATCCTCAGGAGGAGATGAAGATGGGATGGATTCTTCTGCATCTGAATCCTCAAGGGTGGTAAAGAAAATTCCTGATCAGAAGAGGAATCAGAAGAAATAGAAACCTGATCTGTAGATTCATAATCAGTGTCTTGCCGAGGCCTCTTATCAGGGAGGGGTTGGGAACCCCTGATCAAGATAATTAAGTCTTCAGCCATTTTGATCATCTGTTTTTTAGGCATAAAGACCTGAGCACGTGGCTCATGCATCTGTTTTTTAGATTTAGAAGTTGTTTTTGATTTTGTTTTCAAAGCTGGCGTCAGTTTTATAAAGAAATGTTGAGGCCTGAAAACATGCTCAGAAGCCGGTGCCTGCTCAGCGGCTCCAGACCCATCCGAGGGAAGAGACATCTGCGGGTACAATACTCTGAGAATCTCGCAGCATACCGGACTCTGCATGGGTCACAGTAGAGGCCCACGACTCAAAAGCGGGTATCAGGGGCTGCGAAACCGCCTCACTAAGTATCGGCGACTGGCTTAGGAGAAGCTTTGTTGGTTTTGGACCTCGATGGTCTGTCTCTGTCCTTTTCTTTGCATTTTTTGTGAATTCCGGTAGTCGGACTGCTATCAGACAACATTACAGGGTAATTAAATCTGGATCCAAAATATTTTGAAGCAAAGATATACCGACGCTTAATAGTGCGTTGGTTAAATCTAGCACAAAACTGACAGCAAGGCATGTTATGATCTGGGCCTAGGCAAGGAATACAGTACAAATGAAAATCTTTATGAGGTATTTGCTTCCCACAAGTAATGCAATTATTAACTTTTACTGACATAGGTAAGGAGCAAGAAAAAGTTCCCCCAACGGGGTACTTAGCTTTAATTGAAGACTTCAGTTCTGAAACTCCAAGGCGAAATTTTCAGGAGTCGGCCGACCGGCACTTGCAAACTGCTTCTGCTTCGGGCACCGCGCAGCAAGAAAGACTGAATAAAATGGTGTCAGCTGCATGTTTTATACACCTGCCGTCAAGGAAGAAGAGACCACAACCAACGCAGGACCTAAGCCTTTGATATTCAGACCGACTGAGGACAACTTGCCAGCAGATTACCCAAATGTAATGTCTGCAACAGTGAAACACGAAGAACATCTGAATGGTAAAAAAATTCTCTAGAAATATTATACATTTAAACTAACTACCACATATAATCCTGGCAACTGAGAATTCTGAATGCTAAATTACAGTAACAAAGTCCCTTACCCAATCTGCCCAGAAAACTACCCTCTTTGTCCCAAACGATTGGGTTAGGGGTAGTAAGGCATCTATTCATATTGAGACCAGTAGAGAGATGGCAGCTGGGGTCTGTTCTAGATATCTGCAATTTAGCTGACTTTTTTTTTTTTTAGGTACAGATAGTTGAGAGTTAGAAGTACTGCAGACAACAATGAAAGAATCTTCCTCCAAGGTTGGCAGAGTAAAATGAATGGGTGAAGAATGTGGTGCTTCCTGTTTTAATAAATCATATCTGCCCAATACAGGAGGAACATCAATCTGTACCCCCCCCCAAAAAAAAAATCCTTAAATCATCTCATAAAGAGAGAAAAGTCTGCAAACATTTCAATTCAGATTCACTGTCTATAGAATCAGTGTTGCGTACTGTGGACTCCTCAGGTGACAGTACTCTGCCTCTGCCAACACTAAATTTTCTGAACAAATATCATCCTCCTCAGGAATTAAGGAATAATGAAAAGAAGTAGACACTTGCCTACAATGAACTCCTAGCTTAGGTAACATAATTTTTTGCCACAGAAACCATTTCTTTGTTGTCACAATGATTCATTTTCGGTTTCTTTCTCCTAGGGACAGCTCTGGATAATGACCTAGAAGAAGATGATGTCTCTCCCTGGGCAAGTGGTCTCTTTCTTTGACCACTCAAAGACCAACCACCATGGGTAGCTTCAACACCTAAAATGAACTGTTTTACCAGGCCCACATCATGCACTGGAACAGCAGATAATGTGTCAGACCCCCAATTGATAACTGCTATCAAGCCTAAGTGAGAAAAGATTCAAGGAAACCACTGTAGAGTCATCTACCAGTGGCTGAGGCACTGACTGAGCCCAGTCTACAGGCAAGGGCTTGTGCTTTAAACAAAACTTATGCAATCCCCACAATGATGCATCTATGCAGCCTGTTTTCATCCTTCCACAACTGATGGGTCTCAACTCTAACCTCTGATTCAACTTCGGCCACTTCTAAAGACTTGGCTCTGCAGCTCAATCTCTTCCCCTCATCTATAATCCTCTTATTTAGAATTACCTCAGACACAGTTTGCCCCCCATTCAGCCTACACCACTGTCTATAGCACAAAGGTAAGTAATAATACATAATAGCTACCAATAAAATCTCAATCAAACAGCATGGAAGGAGAAAAAGGAGGAAGAAGGGACTGGAGCTCATTGACACTCCGACAATATGATACACCTCCGGTCAAACTAATTCACCAGGGAATAAAAATGTTCAAGTAGGGAGGGTATTAGAGGGCAGGAATTTGAGGAAAGACTGAAAACAGACACTACAGATGTACCTTTGTTGTATATACATACCTTTTGTATCTGATATTGTCTTCTATTCTCTGTTTCTCAACTGATGGTGTGGAGTGCCCAGCTACAGAAACTTAAGAATGGTCCTCAAGGAAGGATATTCCAGAGTAAACAGGAGCCAAATGCTGCTATATTTCAATAAAGTAGTACTAGTTATGTTCTGATTTTAACGTTCCATCTGTGCTGTCAATCTTCATTCATTCTTGACTGATGGGTTTGGTTCCAACCTTTCAGAACCAACTCGGCTGGTATACATAGCTCGCGCCAGCCAAAAACTCTTGTGCTAAGGTTCTACCCCCACTACCCCTCTTCCCATTACCTCAGATCGAGTTTGCATTGCAGTGAAAAAAATACAGAAGCCCTGTCTAAGGTATAACCCTATAATGTCCCAGGACTACGTCCGAACCTCCAAGGGTTTTTTGGAGGGGGTAGGAGAGTGGGATGTCAAGAATGAATGAAGATCAACACAGATGGAACATTATTTTACTTATTTTTATTTATTTTACATTTGTTTACTGGGAAGGTCCAACTGGACACAGGACCATTTTCAGCGGAGGCCAGGGGAGAAAAGCTCCAAGTATAGCAAAATACACTTCAGTAACACAACAATACTATATAATACAATACAATACAGATTTGTACAAAAACAGTGGCTGAATGTTCACTGAGGTTTGGTAGTAGTAGAATATAAAGTTCTTACTTACAAGATAAGACAAATTAGCTTGGTAAGGTTGAGCATACTTTGGAAACAGTATAGTAGAATATAGTACAGTGAGAAATATTCATAGGATAAAACAAAGTAGCTAGATGTAGTTGAGCATACTTGGCAAATAATATAAAAAAATTAACACTGCTGACTAACTGAGGGTTAAATATAAGCTAACCTGGGGGGGGTGACATGGGCATAGCCATTTCTTTAAATAATGTGTTTTGAGAAGTTTTTTGAACTGGTTAGTTGAGGATGTAGAAGTGAGGTGCTCTGGGAGAGAATTCCAGCATCTGGCAATGGAGCAGGCAAACAGAGATCTGCCAGCTTCATTTCTGTGTTAGATGACATTTAAGTGGTTCATGTGTGCAGATCTTAAGTTTCTGGAGGGTTTATAGGGGCTGATTAGTTTTTTCAGGGCAGGGTTTTTTTGTCAGGATGGTAGTAGAGCTCATGTGTGATGGTTAGTTGGTTGAGGAGGAGCAGCTGTGGAAACTCTGGCCAGTTCAGGTGCTCAACGGCTAGGCAATGATGGGACCCTATGGGTGGTCTCAGTAGCGAACTTGGCAATCTTGTTGTAGCAAAATTCCATCTTGGATAGTTCTGTTCAGTGTAGGTTAGTTAAGATAGGGGAGGCATATAGGAGGATGGATAGTAGATGAGTTCTAGCAATGGTGGCTTTGGTATGTTTGGTCATGTATTGGTGGTTCCTATAGAGGTGTCTTTTTGTTGACCTTTTTCATTGTTTGGGCGATACGGAAGTAAAATTTCAGGTTACTGTCACTTTCAATGCCTAGGAGTTTTAGTGTGTGGAGTTGGGGGTGATACATTTTATGAAGAAACTATTGTCTACTGGTGGAGATCTACCAGGGTAGAAGAGAATGAGTTTGTTTTTTTGGGATTGAGTATAAGCTTGATGTTAGCGAACCATTCTTCAGCTAAGGTAAAGTTTTTTTGGGTTATGGTTTTTAGAATGTTCAGGGTGGGTGAGGCACATATGAGAGTGGTGTCATCTGCATATTGCACTATAATAGCAGAGAGTGAAGATGATGCTATTTGGTTAGCAAATACTGAAAATAGTAATGGACCAAGGATGGACCCTTGAGGGACACCTAGAGATACTGGCAAGGGGGACAATTGGTTCTGTCATAGGACTGCCTGTTGACAGTTAGATAAGTACTTACCACACCAGGATATGATAGAAGAGCATATGTTAAGGGTAGTGATGGTATTCAGGAGCATTTTATGGTTGACCATATCAAAGGCCTTGGATAGGTCTAAGAATATGGAGGATACTAGCAGACCGTTGTTTCTGTGGGTATTGACAATGTCGGAAAATGAGAGCAGAGCAGAGGTTGTGCTATGGGAAGCTCTAAAGCCATGCTGGGATGAGGATAGTAGGTTGTGCATAAGCTGGGAATGGACTCTTCTCTATAATATTTTTGACAGGGGTGATAAAATTGCTATAGGACGATAGTTTGTGAGTTCATGGGATTGACCACCTTTATGCAAAGGTATAATGTGAGATATTTTCCAAGAGTGGGGTATTTTGCATTCTATAACTGATCTGTTAATGAGGATGGACACAGGATAGGCTATAGCTTCTGCAGTAATCTGTAGGAATTCTGCAGGTAGGATGTCAGCTGCTAGTGTTGTTGGTTTAAGTTTTCTGAGGAGCTTAGCAATTGTATTAGTGGTAACTGGGTGCAGGGAGAAACTGGGCTGGGTATTATTTGCATTGGGAAGGGTGGGGGTTGCTGACAGTGGGTTTGGTGTTAGTGGTTTGTGTATTGGCAAGGGCTTGGATTGTATCAGTGAAGTATTTGTTAAATTGGGTGGGGATGTTGTCTAGGTTATTTGGTAACACAGGGGAAGGAGTGGTTGTTTTTCCTGGGTGTAGCAAGTTATTTATTGAGGCCCAGAATGTTTGAGGGTTGTTGGTGTGTTTATCCTGTAAAATCTTATAGTAGTTAGTTTTGTTAGTATTTTGGCTTGGTTACTGAGCTTGTGATATCTCTGTTTTAAGACAGGGGTTTTATGTTTGCGGAGTTGCGACCAGGCTCTGTCTCTTTCTTTCATTATGGACCCTGTTTCTTTTGATAACCAAGGTGCGTGGATGGTTTTAATTCTAGTGGAGCATGGGAGTCTAGGATGTTTAGAAAGGTTGAGTTAAAGTACTCCACAGCTTCATCTAGTGATAGTTTTAAGGGAATTCAGATGCAGCTTTTTAGTAAGTTGATTAGATCTTGTGCCCTAAATTTTTTTTGTTACGTATGATTCTGAGTATGGGCTGATTTGGTTGGTGAGACCGGTGTCTAACTAAATATGTTGCTTGATGGTCGCTCAGGCTGTCGGGGAGACAACATGATTGGTGGGTATGGCTGGGGTTGGTTAATAATATCCAGTCCAGGACTGACGGTCTTTTAGTGGTTTTATCTATTCTTGTGGGGGTATAGTTATGACTTGGGTAAACCCATGGAGGTTAATGTGGGTAGAGGGGTTTTGTCTGGTACATTCAGACCAATCAATGTTAGTCACCTAGGAGTATGGTTTCTTGTGGAAGGGATGAAGCTAACCAGTTGAGAAGATTTTCGAGTATGCCAGTATTATTGCCTGGTGGGAAGTACCCTCCAGCAATAATAATGTGTTTACTGGAGTTAAGTTTTAGTCTGGCTAGAATAACTTCTATGTTATGCACCTCCTGGGAGTTGCATTCAAATTGTTCTATATAGAGGTGGTTTTGGAACAGTAGTGCCTGCCACACCTCCTCCCTTTTTTCCTGTCCTATCTTTGTGCATTACATTGTAGCCTGGGGCAGTTATTTCGTTGTCGTAGTGTTCAGGTTTAAGCCATGTTTCTGTTAATACCACAATTTCAGGTTTATATTGGGTTAGTAGGGCATGGAGATTCTGTATTTTATTGAGAATGCTTCTTGCATTTATATTTAGAAGGAGAAAGGATGAGGTAGGTCTTACATACAGAGGATTAGAGTATATTGAATTAGTAGTATTGAAGTTCCTGAGTCCTGGGTTTGGGTGTGTCACCCACAACATGAGAGTTTTTGGAGTAGGTATAGATAAAGTTTATTTAGTTTATGGAATATTTTCACTAGTCTACGGGATGAGGGGGTTTGAGCTTTGAAGGTTGGATATCTATATAGACAGGAGGGTGGAAGAGTGGAGGAGGGGTCATCTGGTGGTGAAAGGAGATGGTTGGGTTTAGTGGGCCTTGTGGAGTGAGTTTGCCATGGAGGATGGGGGGGGGGGTAATTAATGTTAAGTTGTGTGCGGTAGGTGTAGAGGACAAAGTAGGAAGAGAGAAGAGAGGGTTAATGTGAGAAGTAGAGGCTCTGGAAGGTGGGTCTTGAGGGCACGGGGCATATTGATTTGCTGTGGGAGTGACTGGGTGTGGATATGAGTGTTGTTAATAGTTGTTTGAGAGCAGTTGAAGAGGGTGTGCTAGCTTGCATTGGAGTGGGGGATGATGGGTTTTGTTTTGATTGGATAATTGGAAGTGAGGAGTGGTTGGGGGTGTGGAGTAAGACTATAGTGGTCCTAGCTATAGATAACTCAGAAAAGAGACTACTTTCTGGATTTAAGCATCTTTGCTGTTTTTTACTTGAAATACCTTCTCTAGCTTACCTTAAACAAGCTTAAACCGTTTTTTTTTAGCTGTTTGCTGCATTATTTAATATCTGCACTTAAAATTACATTTTAGTCGAAATTGATCGAAAGTTTGTTTGTATGTTTAATTTAACTGTTGAGGCTGCCCACTAAAGTGTGCTAGCCTGTGTAACTGATTTATTACAGTTTCTGTATTTTCTGTGTGTTTTCTATCTAAAAACAAAAAAAAATCCTTGTTTTCCCGCCTCCCCTCGACTAGTTTAGACCAGTTTACAGGCTTTGCTGTATTCTGGGCTGTGGTGTAGTTCCTGTGTTGTCCATTACCTTACCTGGATAGAAGGAAGTTTCTTTGCTCACCAGTGGGAGTGGGGAGCCTTGAGCAGCCTACCTGTCCCTGTAGGAAGTGACCTCAGCACAAGAGCTGTAGTAATTGGTTGTTTTGGACCATTTCTAGCTCTTTTGAAGTTCCCTGTTTAAAATCCGCCTCTGGGTGTTTTTTTCTGGCTATACTACTCAGACAAGCTCCTCATGGTCCTGCAGAGTGGTCCTAGCTACAGAGAACTCAGAACAGCGACTACTTTCTGGATTTATGTATCTTTGCTGTTTTTTTACTTGAAATACCTTCTCTAGCTTACCCTAAAAAAGCTTAAACTGTTTTTTTTAGCTGTTTGCTGCATTATTTAATATCTGCACTTAAAGTTAAATTTTAGTCGAAATTGATCGAAAGTTTGTTTGTATGTTTAATTTAACTGTTGAGGCTGCCCACTAAAGTGTGCTAGCCTGTGTAACTGATTTATTACAGTTTCTGCATTTTCTGTGTGTTTTCTATCTAAAAACAAAAAAAAATCCTTGTTTTCCCGCCTCTCCTCGACTAGTTTAGACCAGTTTACAGGCTTTGCTGTATTCTGGGCTGTGGTGTAGTTCCTGTGTTGTCCATTACCTTACTTGGATAGAAGGAAGTTTCTTTGCTCACCAGTGGGAGTGGGGAGCCTTGAGCAGCCTACCAGTCCCTGTAGGAAGTGACCTTAGCACAAGAGCTGTAGTAATTGGTTGTTTTGGACCATTTCTAGCTCTTTTGAAGTTCCCTGTTTATAATCCGCGTTTGCACGGCTTTGCGCGGTTGTGCACATAGCACAGCGCCAGTTAAACTTCTTCTGGCTCCGCCAAGTCTGCTCTTCAAATTTTCCCTTAAGGAAGCTCTACTCATAATATGATCAGACTACCCGCTATATTATATTAAGCCTAGCACTTGTTCTCAAAACTTCTCTACTAAGTAAGCACTCTCATACTAAGTAAGCACTACAGCCACCTACCACCCCTGTGAATATCCACTTACCTTAAAGGCACAGCACTCCCTTATACTGTTCTAGCATGTCGAGTGGTAGATTACTGGCGTCCTCTCCAGTTCAGCTGGTTAATCTGGGTATCTTGAGACAATGCTACAATTGTCTCATGTACACAGACATCCCTCTCCTCCTCCCAACAAACACAAATACATGTGAGAGATGCAACTATATAGCCAAACTGGAGGCTGAACTCTCTCAACTCAGGGCTGGCATGACCAGACAGGAGGAGATGGCAACCACACACACACAACAAACCCAGTCCCACATAGACCTACCACAACTGCAAACCACACATAAAAACACAAAGACATACTCGGAGGCTCTAATAAAAAACTTACCAAAACAACAGAGGCTCCCAAAGCAGACATCCAAATATCCACCACCTCAAAACAAAACACATGCAACACATACTTCAATAAATCAGTGTGTCAATCAATCACAACCCTTAAGGCCAAACACCATGCCTGATACACTAGTAATAGGTGACTCTATAGTCAGACACACTGATGTCCCGCTTACCAGGCTGAACAAGGAGAGGGTGACTGAGAGCTGCCTATCGGGAGCTAGGATCCGTCACATAACACATGCACTCAGGTCACTCCAAAGCAAGTACAAATATGACTCTCTCATTGTCCATGCTGGCGTGAATAACCAGAGACGTACCTCCCTGGACTACATGAAAAGAGACATAGAGGAGCTCTCTGATTATGTAGCCCAGGCTGGTATGACCCTGACCCTGAGCAGCATCTTGCCCTCACCAAGAATGATGCCACAATACAAAGACAAGATGATCAGCTTTAATAATTGGCTCAAGTACTGGTGTCATTCTAAGGGGATCCAATGTCTGTCTGCCTGGGATGACATGTTGGACCAGACGGCTTGCACCTGTCACCACTGGGCTTCCGGATATTGGCTATAGCTCTTGCCACCCCCATAGTGCCTTTTTTAGGCAAGGCTCAAAAGACAAACCCACCTCCTTAGAAAACAAAAATGTAAAAAACTAAGGGTAATGCTGCTCAATGCCAGAAGTCTAAATCTCAAGATGCAGGCACTCGATGCACTCCTCAGTATGGAGATCATCGACGTCTGTGCAGTAACTGAAACTTGGTTCAAGGCTCCTGAGAGCACCCCAGCGCTACCAGGCTATACCTCATATCATGCTTTTCGGCCCCAAAACCCGGGCCGAACCACAAAGGGAAGGGGAGTGTCTATATTCATCAAGGACACCCACACCTCCAGGTTAGTAGCAACACATGAAACATCAGAGACCATACAGGTGCAACTAACCATAGGCAAAACTGCTATACAACTGGTAGCATGTTACAGACCACCCTCCCAATCTCAGGAATCCCACTCAGCCTTCCTGAAAACATTGGAGGATATGAATGTATCACAAAATACCATCATACTGGGAGACTTCAACTACCCAAACATAGATTGGGTACATTATTCTAGCCCTAACACCCTAGCCCAAAGGTTCCTGGAATTCATGAATTCAAATGCACTGGAACAAATACTCACCTCTCCCACTAGGGGAGATAATATACTAGACCTGATCATCACAAACATGGGGACAAAATGATCCACACCGGAGGTATACCCCTCACTAGTGAGATCTGACCACAAACTAATCACCCTGGATATACATATCCCACCTCCACCCCCAGCACAAAAGACCACAGTGAAAAACTTCTCAAAAGCAGACTTCACTCTTAAGACTGAGATGGTATCCTTTAAGCCCACTGGGCCAGTGGATACCACATCCCACAATGCCGAATCCTTCACAAATGCTTTCTATGGACATCTCCAAGAATGCATGGATCATGCAATCCCAAATAAATCCAAGTCCCTCTCCACCAAAGGCAAGCGTCCTGTCTGGTGGACCTCAGCCATTAACAAATTGTATAACAAAAGAAGGAAGCTACTGCACGACAGAGCAAAATCCCATAAAGGGAAGACATCTCTGATCAACACTAGCAGAAAAACTACGTTCTCTCATAAAAACATCCAAGGCCAACTTTGAGAGAAAAATCGCTAAGGACACTAAAGATAACCACAAAGCCTTCTTCAGCTATGTTAGAAACCTGGGCAGAAACCCTCAGATATGCTCAGAGTTAGTTTACAACAACAAAAAATACACTGCACCCACAGATATTGCCAACATTCTGGCTGACAGGTTCAGTGCAAATTTCTCCCCTCCCTCACCCCCAAAAGAAGAAATAATTATCCCAGCTGAATGTAATCTCCCTGTCATCTCAGATGTCCAAGTGAGAACCGCACTCAACAAAGCTAAAAACATAGCATCAATGGGACCTGACGGTATCCCGGGTTGCGTGCTACGTGAATTCCAAGAGGAGCTAAACCCGCACATAAAAATGCTATTAACCTTAGCCTTACTACAGGATATGTACCTGAACACTGGCGTACAGCAACAGTGGTCCCACTCCACAAAGGGGGTACCTCTACAGACCCTGGGAACTACCGCCCCATAAGCTTAACCAGCCTGGTCTGCAAAGCTATGGAAAGAATCATTATGGAACTCGGAGACACTGGGGACCTACAGACACTTGACCCCACCCAGTTCGGCTTTGTAAAGGGCAGATCCTGCCTTTTGAACCTGGTTGACTTTTTCGAAACAGTCACTAGAGCCATTGATGAGGGCAAAGCAGTCCATACAGCCTACCTGGACTTGGCTAAGGCCTTCGACACAATACCCCATTCAGGCATCATAGATAAGCTCAACAGCTTAAACGTAAACTCTTATGTCACTAGATGGATTGCAAACTGGCTAAAGGACAGAACCCATAAAGTTAAAATCGCTGGAGCAATGTCAGACTCAAAGCCAGTCACAAGTGGTGCCCCACGGGGATCTGTCCTGGGACCCCTCTTGTTCGGCATTTATTTCTCAGATGTTAAAGCAAACATGGGAGGGTTGTGGCTGACAAAGTTCGCAGATGACTGCAAACTAGGCGCCATAGTCGATACACCAGCGGACACGTACATCCTACAAAAAGGCCTCACAGTAACGGACAACTGGTGCCGGAGTCATGGCCTTAAACTAAATGCCAAAAAATGTATAGTCATCCCCTTTGGGAAAAACAAAGTACCCACAAATTATCACATAGACAGCAACCCACTGAGTATGGAAAAAGTAATCGGAGACCTAGGGACCCAAGTCGTCAGCGACCTCTCATTTGACACCCACGTTGCCAAAGTGGTTAGAAAAACATTCTACCTTGCACACCTTATCATGAACGGATTCACATCCAGATCCAAGGATGTCATTGAACCCCTATACTCCTCCCTCATGAGACCCATGATTGAGTACAATGCCCCATTTGGTATGTGCCTCACCCGGCATTTGCAACAGCTGGAGAGACCACAAAAGTACCTCACCAAGAGGATCAAGGGTTTCCAACATATGTCTTATTCTGCCAGACTAAAGAAACTCCAGCTCTATTCAGTAGCATACCGCCTGCTCAGAGGTGATCTCTGCCTGACGTACAAGGCCATGTCCAATCAGGAACTGATGGACATGCTCCACCTCAAAAAATCCAAATCCATCAGGACCACGAGAGCTAAAGACTTAAACCTCGGCACAAGTATGAATAGGACATGCTGGAGGGATAGATTCATAATCCAAAGGCTTCCCATGCTCTGGAACAAGATCCCAGTTCATGTTAGGCAGAGCGCCTCACTGACTCTCTTCAAGAGAAATCTTGATGAGTGGATGGGAGATCGTAAGTTTACCCCAGGGGTCACATCTGTGTCACTACTAGACAGGGGCACAGTAAACTAAGTCTATTATATAAGGGGACCTTCACTGTGTCACTACTAGACAGAGGCACAGTATTCTAAATCTATTCTGTGCATTTTTGTACGATTTCATGGGGTGGTGAAAGCCACATCACTATGGCTAGGCTTACAAATGCCCCAAGGCAGATAACCTAGTACTAAACTATGAAACTATGATACGGGGCGGATGGGAATGGGGGTAGGGTAGGGGAGCGAAGTGAACAGAGTGGGTCAGCACCGTCCAAGAGAAGCAGGTCAAGAAAAACAATCAGCAAGAGAGGTTAGTGAAGTTGAATAGGGGCATCTGTATAGAAATAAACAATATATAGTTTGTCACTTTCAAGCTGATGGTTATTTTAAATGCAGACTTTACTGTTTAAAACATTATTCTTTGTAAGGATGCCTGTATGTATGGTGACAGTGGGTATCTATAAGGATGTTATAACTTAGGGAAGGGACAGTGTATAGGATAGTACCACTGTTTGGGTGTGAATACAGGTCTCTGAGGGACAGATTTAGTCTGAGAGCATGGAGGTGAGTCAGGGAGGTAGGTGGGAGAACTGGTAGGGTTATGTGGAGGAATGAGACAGAAGAGTTATGCAGTAGAAAGTTGGATCTGGCAGAATAGAGAAGGTGAGCTAATTTTATAGGTCTTTGGGGAATATAGAGAGAGTAGTGGGGGGGGGGTGGGATTGCAATGGTGAGGTTTAGCTGACCAGGAACCAATTTAGTGGAAGGCAGAAGAATGAAAATCACAGGATTAAGACTAAAATACTGGTACACATACACTGAGTTTAGAGTAACTGTTGCTGGGAGGGATTCCACCTATGAGCAGGGTTCAGTGAGGGAGTAAAAGTCTTTCTGGATGAATATTAGTCTTTGAGGCACTCTAGCGAGGCAAGGGTCCTGGTCAGTGTATGCACCATTCAGCAGTGAGGGGCCAGGAGATTGGTAATTTATGGTAAGAACATAAATTCTTAATCTGATGTTGTCAATCTTCATTCATTCTTGAATGATGGGACAGAGTTCCCAGCTACTTTAGATCCTGGGAGGCCCTAAGGAAGGATATTCCTGAGCACCATAGAGCCAAAAGATGCTCTTCCCCTGGAGACCATGTCCAATTTGTAATGGGTGATAAAGGCGTGTGGAGTAGCCCCAAGTTGCAGCTGCACATATGTCTTCCACAGAAGCCCTGGAATGATCGATCGCTGAAGTGGAAAGAGATTTGGTAGAATGAGCTCTAATTGTAGTGGACATGTTGAGTTTGTTCTGATTATAAATAAAGGTAACGCAATCTCTAAGCCATTTTGACATGTTGACCTTTGCTACAGGTTTGCCCAATCTGCATCCTGAAAAGGACAGAAATAGTTGATCTGATTTTCTAGAAGATTTTGTTCTGTCCAAGTAAAAACATGTCTCTGGACATCCAAAAAGTGTAAACAGCACTCTCCTATGTTCACAAAATTTGGGAAGAAGACTAGCAGGTCTATGGACTGGTTGATAATTAGATTCTGATAACAATTTGGGAAGGAAAGTGGGACTGGTTCTGAGTGATACTCTTCCTTTGTAAGAAATGGTATAGGGATAATTCACACAAAGCTTGTAACTGAAATTCTCCTAGTAGACATGATAGCTACTAGGAAGAGGGTCTTCCAAGATAAAAACTTGAGGTCATAAGTAGCTGCTGGCTCAAATGGCTGCCGAACTAGACACTGTAAGACTAAAGTCAAATCCCATGTAGCTACAGGATTTTTGAATGGGGGTTTTAAATGCAGAGCGGCTTTAAGAAAAAAATTGCATAAACAATGAGACATCAAGGAATGGTCATCAAAACAGTTATGAAAATTTGAAGTGGCAGCCAAATGAACCTTAACTGTGGACATGGATGCCCTGTTTTCAAACATGGTAGCTAAATACGTTCAGGATCTTATCAAGTGACACTGAGAAAGGGTATATGTAGTTTGTTCAAACCCAAACTGAAAATCTTTTCCATTTACTTCGATAAAGCTTCCTGATGGATGGTTTATGGGACGCAAGAAGTATCATTTGAACTAAACAGGACAAGTTATTCTGCCTAGCAATTACTGGAATTGGAGAAACCAAGCCGTCAGCTTGAGATTTTGAAGATTGGAATGCATCAGACCCTGAGGGTGAGACAGCAGGTCTGGAGCTGGATCCGGAGTCCAAGGGCTGTGAACCAGATGAGACCAAAGAAAGGGGAACCAGACCTGGCAGGGCCAATAAGGTAGAATGAGAATTACTCTTCTTTTCAACCTTTGGGCTTTCCTTAGAAACTGGGGGGGATCAGTGGAATATGGAGGAAGGCGTACAGAAGTCCTGGGGGCCAACTGAGGAGAAGTGCATCTCTCAAGGACTCCCCGTGAGGGGGAATTAGGGCAAAGTAGCTGCTGCATTTGTTGTTTATGGGAGAGGGGAACGGGTCGCAGCACGGCTGATCCCATCAACGAAAGATCATCGTCGCTATGTTGAGATTGAGAGACCATTTGTGAAGCAGGAAGATACATCTGCTCAGTTTGTGTGCACCAGGAGTTTCCCGGGACATGTGCTGCTATTAGAAAGCGGTTGAGAGAGATAGCTCATTGCAAAAATCCTTAGGGCTTCCCGAGATAAACAAAAGGATCTGGTTCCTCCCTGTTTGGAGATATCAAACTATGGACATATCTGACTGGATTGCAACTATCCCCGAAGAAAGAACAAACTGAAATGTTGGTAATGTTAAAAGCACTGCCCCTCAATTCTAGGACGCTGATGTGTAAATTGGCTTCTTGCAGGTATCAAGTGCCTTGAACAATCTTTCCCAGATAATGCCCCTCCCACCCTATCTAGGAAGCATCCATGGTTACTATGGCCTTGGGCAGAGAGGGGGAAAGGTATGATACCATAGATTCTCTTCTGGCCTCATCCACCAAGACAAATCCTTTTTGCAGCAATTTATCAGGACTGGATGGAACATGGGATATGTTAGAATCAACCACTGTGATGCAAGAGCCATTGAAGCAGCCTCATGTGATATTTTGCTAGGGGTACTAACGTTATAATTGCTGCCATAGTTCCCAGAGCTTGCAATACCAGATAAGCAGGAAACTCTGTTTTGAGGAAATTGTTAGTTGAGCTTGAGATCTCAGCTTCAACTGCCTGTGGAGGGGAAGAGTGGCTAGACAGGACTCTGTATTTAATCTTACTCCGATTAACTCCAGATCCTGTATGGGAGTCAACTGTGACTTTTCCTTGTTGATTGAAATTGTCTAGTGTTTCGGCAAGATGTAGAAAGAAGACTATGGTGTAAAGCAGTAGATGCTTGGAGGGGGCGGTGAGGAGCTAGTTGTCTAGATATGAAAACACCCGGAATGCTTGTAGGCTCAAATGAGCTGCTACGACTGCCATACATTTGGTGAACATTCTGGGGGCTGTGGTGAAATTGAAGAAGGGCAGTGCTCAAAAATGTTAATGACTGGCTCCTAGCCAGAAGCAGGGATATCTTCTGGAGCGCTTGTCCATCTTTATGTGGTAATATGCAATTTGAAGATCTACAGAGCACATCCAATTGTCCTTCTCTAGAAAGGGAAGGATAGACTGAACCGTGACCATCTGGAAATTAATTTGTTGTACAAGTTTGTTTAATATGCTGAGATCCAGGATTGATCTCCAGTCCCCTGTCTTTTTTTGGCACTAAAGAATCTTCAGTAGAATCAAAATATTATTTGGTCTGGTGGGACTACTTGGATGACTCTTTTTGAAGCAACTTTGAATGTCTATTGCTATTTGATCCCTCAGACTGGGTGGAACATCGGTGATTCACTTTTGGCGTTTTGGCAAAAGACTGAATGAGATGTGGAAACCTCTGGTAATTTTCTGCACCCAGGTATCTGAGGTTATTGTACGCCAGGCTGAATGGTGCGGAGAAAAATCTTCCCCCGACTGCCTCCAGAGGTAAGCAATTGGCCCTCCATACAGAAGTGCTGATAGGATTCTCCAGAAAGGAATCTCTGGAGTTCTGGTTATGTGGACCCCCTCTATCACAGGGAGGGTGCCTTCCAGAAGAGTTCCCTCCTCTGCCGCGAGGGGAATACTCACCATGTGTGCCGTGAAAAGGCCCTTGGGTCTTGAACCACATTTTTCCACTCCTCTGGTTCCTGGAATATGATCGTTGTGGAATGGAAAAACGAACGCCACAGCAGAAACGGTCTTTCCATCTTTTTCACATATGGCTAGTGTGTGTCTAAATTTCGAGCCAAACAAGGAAGTACCATCAACAGGAGCATTGAAGGAAGACAAAGAGTTCAGTGAAGTCACATAAGCACATCAAGGCGTGACACCTAATGGCAATGCCTATACCCGCTGCACTAGACGTCCCTTTGACTGTATGAGCAATAAGCCGCATGGAAGAATTTGAGATAGACTCCAGTGTGGCAAGCTGAGAGGCAACCTTATCCAGAACCTCGACTGACACTGCTCCTGCAAGGGCGACTGAAAGCTTGGTTATCAGATCCCTTTGGAGTCTAGTAAAATGTGCCAAGAAGTTCAAGGACCTAATAGTGAAGGTCGTTGAAGCAAATACTCGCTTCCCAAACCTGTCCATTATCCAGGACACTCGGTTAGGAGGATGGACAGTTGAACTCTCTCTGGTGAATTCCTTTTTGGTGGCTGCCGCCACCACAACCATGGCATCCACTGCTAGACCCTTTGAACAATAGGGCTGATCTTCCTGAGGCTGATAAAATCTTATCTGGTCTCCAAGGAATAGGCTCTATAGAGTCAGGAGCTTTCCACACTCGCTGAACGATCAACTTAACTAAGTCGTCAGTGGGCGGGGTCACCCAGGAAGTAGTGGGCGAGCAAGAAAAGCTTCCAAGAGCACAATTTTCTCAGAGGATGGGTTTGAGGGTTTCCAATCAACTCTCTTTTAGCATATCCATGATGTCTCCAAAGGAGATATCTTGGGGTGACCGTGGGGAACCTTCCCCTTCATTGTAATCTGTGTCTTCTGTGACTGACTTCCAGAAAATCAATGTGCTTCCTCTTGCACATCCTATTACTGGATGAATCCTCAAGGGGAAATGCTGAAGACTCCTAAGAGGGGGGACCCTGAACCGGGGTGTCTTGCAGTTTTTGTACCTGCTGTCCAAAGTGGACTGTGACAGCTATGAACCAGAGGATAGAAAAATATGGCACTCTGACGAGGACGGAGCCAGCTGGGACCTAGCTCTCTCTATAATCTAGAAGGCAGGCCCACCAGAACAGGGAAGGGAGTCAGTTACCTAGAAAGACAACCTCGGAACCAGGGTCACACAGTGCTCCGACGAGCCGCCATTCAGAGCAGCAGGCAGGAGAAGGATCGAAACAGCCACGGCTCTGAGCCATAGACTGCATCATGGAAACAATCACAACAGTTCTAAAGATCTCGGAATTGACATCCAAACCATGGTCCCTGGTGAGCAATGGAGCCGAAGATCACAGAGTCGACTCCAGCACCAAGGTGAGGTCCACTGTCACCTCAAGGTAGCTGGTATCGGAAGCGTCAAAGTGGAGGGCTCCAAACTTTGAAAGGAGGTTGAAGGAGGTTAAACTGAAGTCCTTGGAGAGTAAGCCTGGGCTCCAGGTGGGAGAGAGGTCTGTGGAGGTGCGGGGAGACCCCGGCTGCCAAACGCTGATCCATCAATCTAACTACATCCAATCCAGAGAGACTCCTGGAAGAACAGATTGACATTCTCAAACAGGACTCAGGCCCATCCAGAAATGGGCTTGGCTGCTGACCCAAGAATGGGTCTACTGAAGGGTAATATCTAGTCCTGGGAATTACTGGATCAACTTTTGGCACTATAGGCTGTTGTGCGGAGGGGAAGCCGGAAAAGAATGAGAGGAAAGTGGTGGTGGTGCAGAAACTATTGTCGGTGCTGAAGAGGTCATCTGTGCCAAAGCTGTGGTTGGTGCTGAATAGGTTTGAATCAGTTCAATGACCACCGGCATTGATGTAGATTGTCTGTTTCGGTGCCAAAGGTGTTGATACTGTCACTTTTGGTACTTTGGCTTTTGGCTCCGAAGATACCATCGGAACCTGTAGCTTTTGGGACTTTATTTCATGTGTGCACAGAGTAGCTACTTTTCTTAACATAGGATTTCAAAGATTTTGAAGTTTCAGCCTTCGATAAGGCTTCACTGAAGGAATATTTCAATAAGCCTTTTAAGTTTATTGCGCCTCTCTGCTAAAGTACAAGCACTAAAGCCCTGACAATTTTTACAAGTAATGTCCAAGTGGGGGGAACCCAAACAGTACATGCAAGAAAGATGTCCATCTAAAATAGGCATTTTTCTACCACAGTCCTGAAACTGTTTGAAGCAGGATGTCCCCTTTTTTTTTCTGCAATATCGAAATCAAATGGAACACATATACACTTACATTACACAACTAAAAAAAGGGAATGTGAAGGTAAGGAGGATTTTTTTTTAAACAGATCTACAAACAATGGTATTTGGTACTGAAGAAATACCTGAAGGGTACAGAGTGTGAAAGGAAAGAGAGCACCAACAATGGTACCCAAATACTACCAACCATAAAAAAAACAGAGGGGGGGGGGGCTGTTAACAACAATGGTAAGAAGAAATACCATTAGGTAAAGGAGGTGGGTAGAAACAATTGGAAAGCAGAGAGAGACAAAAAGGACTGAAAAATTATCCAATAAGAAATACAGAGCACCTTTAGCCAAAAATCGCTAGAAACGACAATAATAAAGTAGAAAATTTAAATCACTTAGCTGAGAATATCGGCTGATGCATCCAATTTTCAGTGCAGCAAACAACATTTGATGTAATGGGAGGAGGGGTGTTGTGGGTAGAGCCTTAGCTCAAGGGTTTTTGGCTGGCGCGAACTATGTATAATGGTCGAGTTGGTTCCGAGAGGTCAGAACCAAGCCCATCAGTCGAAAATGAATAAAAATTGACATCAGATTGTTCAACTTCTAGTGAGCAATGAAGGTATCTGTCAGGCCAAATGGCAACTCCATAAATGTCATCTATAGAAGCTCTGGACTAGAAAGCAGAGGATGTGGCCACAGATCTAGTGCAATAAGACTTAGGAGGTTTAAGAAGACTCAATCCATGCTTCTTATAGACAAAAGAAATGCAATCAGTAAGCCATTTGGCTAAAGTGACCTTTGAAACTTATTTATCCAGCTTGAATTTGAAAAAAGAAACAAACAGCTGGTCTGATTACCTCAAATCTTTTGTTCTGTAGAGACACAATCTAACCTGTCTGTGAACATCCAAAAGGTGCAGAATGTATTTTTCTTTGCTGGAAAACTTTGGAAAGAAAACAAGGAGGTTGATGGACTGATTAACAGCAGTTTCTGAAGCCACCTTAGCTACAGAGGAAGGATTAATACAGGAAGATACCCATTCCTTGTGAAAGTTCTTTCTTGGTGACTGCTGCCAACAACACAGCATCTACCATGGACCTAGCAGACAGGTACTTATAAGGTCTTCTGCAGACTAGCTCCATGACATCTAGATCCATCCAAGATCAGCAGGAGATGAGCTGCACCTTCTTGTCTGATGATGGAGACTACAAAAGCTTTGAAAGCCTCCAGAAACACAGACTCCTCCTGGGATAGGAGAGGGGTTCAGAAGACCAACCATCTTTCTGACTCAAAAGTTCAAATATTTCAAAGGACACACATGCAAGGGGTGATCTGGGAGAATCTCCCCCTTCATAAGTCTGTGTCTCCTGTTAAGGATTACTATAGGGAATCTAAGTGCCTCCTCTTACAAATACATTTCAGAGGGGGCTCCCTGGTGGGATGCTTGAGATAGGACTTGGAAGTGGGAGCAGAGTCCCGGATGAGGAGTAGGCTTCTACGGGCCAGATGCCCCAATGAGAGAGGCTGTGGAGACTCAGGGACCAAGGCAGACAGTTGTGGAAGGGATGGACACAAGGGGGTGCAAGTACGCACTGTCCATGTTGGTGGAAAAGCTATTTCCCTAACCTTGAAGGTAGAAGACATAGGTGAGGCAAGGCTGCCCTTGGTATAAGCAGAGGACAACTGACCAAGACAGCTCAGAGCACTGCTATGATCCTACCTCAAATCAGAGGTTGGAGAAGAGCTGTCTAATGCCAAGGCTCCATGATGAAGAGATGGCTCCAAGAGTATCAGAGATGAACCCAACCCTTTGGTTCCAGCACTAGTACTACGGCTCCAAGATCCCACCAGCTCACAGTCAGCATGATTAGAACAGATATGTCGGAGACAAGGAAGGCCAGGTCTTGAGACCAGGTGCAGACAAATTGAGCTCTCTGGCTAGAAAGCTTCGAAAACGGTCAGACTGGAGTATTAGTCAACAGCTGAGTTGGGCTGGTGGAGGCTCACAGGTCTGATAGGAGACAAACACAGAAAAACTTCCAGCTGAATGTGGGCCTGGAGAAACTTCATCATCCTGTCCACATATGTTTTGGTTAGGCTCCTACATGACCAGAGATATGAAATAGATGGTTGCCTGTAACTCCTAGGAATGGTGAATGTATTCTTGAGAGCACTAGCTCCGGAATGAAAGTGGAGGAGCAATGAACCGGACATTCTGATCGTGACCTTGTCAGAGCTGAAGAGCCAGATGGATCCAAAGGTTTGGTGACCTTCTTGGGTGGAGACGAACATGATTTTTTCCAGCTTCTTTACCTTTTGTTGATGAATCCCCTTAGTCTTCTTAGAAGGCTTTTTGGAAGGAGGGGGAGCTCAAGAAGATGTAGATGGCAATAAACCCTTAAGTAATAGTTTGTTACAGTGCTCAACCAGAATCCGATGGTTAAACCCCGTACAAATATCCCGTTTGGCATGTAGATGGTCCGATCCCAGACAATAAACACACGCAAAAATTACCAACAATGGTAAACCAAGATATACTCTCAACGGCTAACACGAGTAAATAAAAAAAAAAAAAAAAGGGGGGGGGGGGGGAGACACACAACAAAGACACAAGGCCAGTAAACTGAGTACAGGAGACAGGATAAATATATATAAAACAAGAACCAGGGGAGGCAAGAACAAAAAGAATATGTTTAGAAGGCTATTAATATATTTCAAAAATCACTTATCCTATCCATTACCTCTGAGCTTTGGTACATCATGTTCATTCGCTGAAAAAGCAAATATCTGAGGTAAATCTAGCTAAACAGGAGAAATGTGTTTAATGGAACGAGCTCAAACTACAAAGTGAAGTCATTAGAAGTGGGTGAAGTCAGATCAGAGACCCACTTGTTGAAGAAAACAAAAAAAGAGATCAGCTCTCCTCTTTCTTTTTAAGTTTGCTGGAGGAAGGACCAGCTAACTATCCACACTATATCCGGGAAAGAAGCCTGACTGACAGATACTGTAGGAGGAATTGAACAGAAGGTAAGCAGTCAATTCGCATAAGCAATACTATCTTTCCCCAAACTTTCAAACTTCAACACAAAGTTACAAATGTAGTACACTATCAAATCCTGTAGAAAAACAGAAATGTACCTCTTAGAAAACTGCTAGATAAAACAAAAAGAAATTAAGTAAGTAGTCCCAACGTGTACACAAGCACCTAAAAAACACAAACATCCTTGTCCACGGTACAAAATTAAAATATTAATAAACTCTAAATAAATTAAAAATCCATGTAAAATAAGCCCCCACAGCATATACCTACACTGGATACCTAAAAAGGAGTTCCTAGACTAAGCCTCATTCCAGATGTGCTTGTATATAATAAAGCTGCTTGAACCAAACTCACAACTATTTGTCTGTTTTATCCTGACCAGATGAGTGACATGGTGTCAGAACCGGGATTCTGAAAGCAACTTCTTCAAGTCACGAGGTACAGAGTTGATGGTGAAGGCATATTGAGGAGGTTTGGTGAATACAGTGCTCAAATGACTTAAAAGTCTAGAAATGAACTTCAGGTAACCAAAACTCACCCAAATGATTTAATTTGTAAAGAAAAAGATACAAGGCATTTGTAAAGCATAAAACAAATTACTAATCAAACGAAAAGTACAAAACGCATTGATAGTTAAAGGAAATGTTTGAAACCGCAATATTTGATAGGAAAATTATCAAAAAAGCTCATAAGGGGTTCAGAGTTGCCTCAGTTTGCATAACAAGCATGTTTAAAGTAAAATGAGCATCCTTAAAGCAAAAAAGAGCACAAGAAAAGTATAATGAGAATGAAATCAGGTCAAATGGGCATAATGAGTACAATAAAAGGGCAAAATAAGTATAGAAAAGCAAAGTGACTGCATGTTTTTCAGTACACAACTGTGTTTTGGCATGAGCTACTATTTCACATTGACCAAAGCTATTCAAAGCTTAACTACAGTTACCTGAAGCATCTCAGAGTATGCAAAGTGTTTGCAGTGTGTACTTTATTAACAGTGCATTTATTCGAAAGAGTTTACTGTCTGCAAAGTGCAACTATTTCACAAAGTGCAGTGAGAATACAGCCATTTCGAAAAGTTTCTTGTGCTGTGCACATGTATCCGCACAGTGCCACCATTTCAGAGTGTTTCTTACACCAGAGAGAGCTGTTTTACAAAGTACAGCCATTTTGGAAAGTTTACTGTGTGCTGTATACAGTTCATTCTTAAGTGCAGTCATTTCAAAGTGTTCTTATGCTGTATACAGTTTATTTGCAAAGTGGAATCATTTCAAAGTACTTCTTACACTGATAAAGGGTGGTTTCTCAAAGTACACTGAATTCCAGACTGTTCTTGTGCTACGGAGACTTGTTTTACAAAGTGCAGTTGTTTCAAAGGCTTGTTGTGCTATTGGGAATAGTTACAAGTTCTGGCATATATTTGTGTGTCTCTATGTATGTTCATACATAATTTCAAAGGCCTTCATTAGTGTGTGCTGATATGACAGAGGCATTTCACAGACCCAGTCCACTTGTATTTGACCATAATATTGCAGAGTATTGGAAAGAATTTTAGCAGGAATACAGCATCTTTCTACAAGCAGCTTTTTCTGACAAAGATGCACATACAAAGGCATTCATTTTGATTAACCTAGCATGGTTTGAGACCACTGAAAAAGAGCATTCGTGTACGCACCAGCAGTATATACTGGAGAGGGGGAAAACCGCCAAGTTGTTGTACCGGCTGAATCGAGAGCGGAACCTGAGCGCTTGAAATAAGAAGTTATGCACTCACCATAACGTTCCATCTGAGTAGGTAAACTTCATTTGTTTGCAACCTGTGGGATTCGGATCCAAGCCGGTAACTTTACAAAGCTTAGATCCGAGCTCCTAGCTCCTCCCCTTACCCATAATCCCCTGCCAACCCTGACTGACCTCAGATCAAGTTTGCCCGCAACCACTATAGTAGATAACTAACTACGTTCTCGGAAAGGTACATCACTATATGTCATAAAACACATCTGCAGGTCAGGGGGACGGAGGTGGGAAACGGCTGCAGACAAATTAAGTTTACCTACTCAGATGGAACGTTATGGTGAGTACATAACTTCTTAATCTGAAGTACTTAACTTCATTTGGTCTGCAACCTGTGGGACAGAGTCCCCAGCTACCTAAACCTTGGGCGGCCTTCATGGAAGGATATTCCGGAGCACTGCGGAGCCAAAAGAAGTTCTCCCTCTGGAGATAATGTCCAGTTTATAATGATTGATGAAGGTATGAGATGAGGCCCAAGTGGCTGCTGAACAGATATCATCCAAGGAAACTCTGGATTTAAAGGCGGCAGATGCAGCCATAGCCCGAGTTGAGTGGGCACAAACTCCTTGAGGTGCAGGCCTGCCGGAATTTTGATAAGCCGTGATGATACACTGTGAAATCCATTTCGATAAGGAAACTTTCGAAACTGGTTTACCTAGATTAAATTTGGCAAAGGAGACGAACAGCTGGTCGGATTTGTCTATGACCAGATGTCCTATGAATGTAAAACCTAAGTTGTCTATGCACGTCCAAAGAATGCAATCTGTTCTCTCCTTTGTTCTGGTAGTTAGGAAAGAAGACCGGCAAATTGATAGATTGGTTAATATTAGTTTCAGAAACTACCTTAGAGAGGAAGGAGGGACTGGTCCTGAGGTAAACCCTATCCTTGTGAAAAGCTAAGTATGGGGGTTTGACAGAAAGAGCTTGTAATTCAGATACTCTCCTGGCTGAAGTAATAGCCACTAGGAAAGGCTGTTTTCCAAGACAAATATTTGAGGTCTACTGAAGCCGCAGGTTCGAAGGGAGGAGCAGTCAAGGCTTGTAATACCAAGGTCAAATCCCATGAAGGTACCGCTTTCCTTTATTGGAGGCCTAAGTAGAAAGGTGCCCTTTAGAAACGTTTTGCACAATTTTGTAGTAATCAACGGACCCATTTCAGTACCTATGTGATAATGAAAGATAGCTGCTAATTGAACCTTAACCGTAGAACAGCTAGCTCCATCATTAAAAAGTCCTGAAAGAAAATCCAGCACCACAGGCAAGAGGGCTGTAAAAAGATCCAAATGATGGCATTCTGCCCAGATAGAGAAATGCTTCCATTTACTACCATAGACCTGCCTAGTAGAGGGCTTGTGCACTGCTACTAGGATAGTTTTAACTGGAGATGAGATACCGGGAGTCCTAGCTACAAGTGGAACTGGAGCAGCCAAGCCGTAAGCTTAAGGCTGACCAGGTCGGGAACTGGGAGCCCCAGGGGGTGGGAAATCAGATCCGGGAGGGGATCTAGAATCCAGGGCGGATTCACTCGATGAGACCAGATGTAAGGGAACCAAGCTTGGCGAGGCTAGAATGGGGCAATAAGGATCATCCTGCTCCACAACCGACGGGCTTTCTGAAGGAGTTTCAGCATTAGGGGAAGAGGAGGGTAGGCATAGAGAAGACCGGGTGGCCAAGCATGCACCAAGGCGTCCCTCGGGGCTTCCCCGGCAGGGGGAATGAGAGCAAAGTAATTGTTGCATTTTTGTGTTTGAGGGAGATGCGAAGAGATCGCAACAGGGCTGCCCCCATACAGCAAAAATTCGACTCTCTACTTGAGGATTGAGGGACCACTTGTAAGGTGAAAGGATGGTGCGACTCAGTCTGTCCGCTAGGATGTTGGTCCATCCCGGAATGTGCATTGCAATGAGAAAGCGGTTGGTGGAGATCGCCCATTCCCACACTCTCATGGCTTCTCGACAGAGTGGATAAGACCTGGTTCCCCCTTGTTTGTTGATATACCATACCACAGACATACTGTCTGTCTGGATCCAATTGTTCCTGAAGGCAGAAGGCTCTGAAGTGCTTGCAACGACAACAGCACTGCACTCATCTCTACAGCATTTATGTGCAATAAGGTCTCTGAATCGTTCCACGTGCCTTGGACTGTCCTGCCTGAATAATGCCCCCCCACCCAAGATGAGAGGCGTCCGTGGTCTCCGTGGCGAGAAGGTGGGTGGGGCCGTGGCAAAGGGGCGTCCCGCCTGGAGGTCCGGCGATTGAAGCCACCAAACAAGAGCCCTCTTGTAGGCCCTGCTGAGAGGAATGGGGTGACTCAAGGGATTCTGATGAAGGGACCATTGGACTTGTAGAGTCCACTGTAAAATCCTCATGTTCAGACTCGCCGTGGGAAGAAGGTTTATTGTGGCTGCGATGGATCCTAGGGCCCTCAGAACCAATCCCGCCGGAGGTTTCGAAGATTGAAAAATGGTCCGCACATGTGCCCTCAGTGTGTGCAACCGGTCGGGAGTCAGGAAGACTAATTGCCTGTTGGTGTCCAGTCTGGCCCCAATAAAATCTATCACCTGAGTCGGGGTGAGAGAGGACTTGTCTGAGTTTGTAGTGATCCCTAGTTGTGGAGCAAGGTTGAGGAAGTAGTCCCTGGCTAGGGATAGTAGATGCCTTGTCGGGGCGGTGAGGAGCCAGTCGTCCAGGTACGGGAAAACCTGCATTCCCTGGAGTCTCAGGTGGGCCGCTATCACTGCTAATACCTTGGTGAACACTCTGGGAGCTGAGGTGAGACCAAAGGGAAGGACCCTGAATTGATAATGACTGGCTCCCAGCCGGAAGCGGAGAAACCTCCTGGATCGCACGTCCATCAATATGTGGTAGTACGCGTCCTTGAAGTCTATCGAGCACATCCAGTCGTTCTCCCGCAAGAGGGGGAGAATAGATTGAAGAGTGACCATCTGGAACTTTTCTTTGGTTACTGACAGATTTCGTAGGGAAAGATCGAGGCTGGGCCTTGGGTCCCCCGTCTTTTTTGGCACCAAAAAGAACCTGGAGTAGTAACCCAATCCGGACTGGCCTGGGGGGACGCGCTGGATGGCTCCTTTTTCTAAAAGCTGCCGAATTTCTGCAGCTGCAGCCTCCCTCTGATTGGGTGGAACATCGGGGAGGTGTTGGGGGGTGTAGGGAATGTAAGAAACGGGAATTCTGTATCCTCTGGATATGATATGAAGCACCCAGCGGTCTTCTGTAATGGACTCCCAAGCTGCCAGGTGCCTCGAGAAGAGCCCCCCGACTGCCTCCAGAGTGGAGCAGTCGGACAACCTCTCAGGGTTGCTGCTTGAGCCGATCAGAGAAGGTTTCTCTGGACCCAAAGTTCTTCAGGCCCCCTCTGCTTCTAGGGCGGCGTCCACCCTGTCCTCATCTGCCGCGGAAGGACTGGGAGTCCGGAGCAGACTGGGACTGTTGCGACATTCGGAACCACATCTTCTTCTGTCCCTTTTGGTTCCTAGAGAAGGACCTCGGGGGAGCAGAGAAGCGGACTCAGACAGCAGACGTCTTCCCATCCTTTTCGCTCTGGACTAAAGTCTCGCGAACTGTTTTGCCAAATAGGGTAGAACCATCGAAGGGGGCATTAGCAAAGGACGCCTTGAAGGGTTCCGCGAAATCACAATGTTGGAGCCAGGACTGGCGCCTCATAACTAGGCCCGCTCCGCAGGCTCTAGCAGCTTCCTCTGTAGCGTGGGATAAAAGCCGCATAGAGGTGTTGGATATAGACCTGAGAGTGGCCATGCAAGTGGAGTACAACTGTTTGTCCTCTGCCAACATGGACTCCGGGGGTGATGCAGCTTACTCTTTAATAAGGTCTCGCTTTAGCCGTACCACATGTGCCATGTAGTTCAGGGACCTTACAGCGAAGGTCGCTTAACTAAAGACCCGCATCCCAAGACGGTCCATCGAGCGAGACTCCTTGCTCGGGGGATGGACCGAGGGACTCTCTTGGGCTAACTTCCTCTTGGTGGCTGCCGCCACCAACATGGCATTTACGGGGGGTCCCTTGCTCCAATGGGACTTCTCAGTGGGGGGGGGCCTTAGGATTCTGTCTGGACGTTTGGGGACTGGCTCCACAGTGTCCAGCTCCTTCCACGCCCTAGTGGTAATAAGGTTCACTAAGAGGTCGGCCGGAGGTGACACCCAAGAGGTAGATGGGCCTGCTTCGAACGCCTCCAGGAACAGGGATTTGACCGAGGAAGCCTTGGGGGCGGACCCCCCCTTATCCTAAGCATTTCCATGATGTCTCCAAAGGAAACATCCTCAGGGGGTGACCTTGGGGAGCCTTCCCCCTCATCCAAATCCGTGTCTTCTTTCAAGGACTCAGGGGAGTCCATGTGCCTCCTCTTGCACTTTCGATTGTGAGGTACATCCTCGGGGGGGGGGGGGGGCTGTCCAAGGACATCTCACCAGCCACGTCTTGTTCCAGGGAACGACCTGAGATGTCAAAGCAGGCTGTCCCTGTGGCCGGGCAATGGAAGCCTGACCCAACCGAGAGAGAGTGCAGGATGGAACCGAAGCAAGGACCGGGGGCCTGGATGCACTCAACAGAGCCCTCTCCACCACATCGAAGGCCAAGGGAGTGCTGTTCTCTCTGGGATCCAAGAGCAGACCCTCTCCTGGATTCGATGGATGGATCGGACCCGGCGCCGAGAGCATCGGATCCGAAGGACCAGCGTGCTCCGACCTGGATGGAGCCGAAGGCACACTGACCCCCTCAGATCCGAAGCTCAGACCACGGCTCTGAGAGCTCGGATCCAACAGACTCGAAGGAAGAGATGGAGCCAAAGTACCCGATACTGTCGGCGCCGACCCACCCCCGGCTCCAACACTGCCTGGCTCAGAGCGCTCCGAACCTGGGAAGCGGGTCAGAGAAGGAGCTATCGGGGCAAAGAAGGGTGTTGAGCTCCGCCCGGAGGGGATGAGGCAGGAGCACTCCCATCTGCAGCTGGGCCTGGATGAACCTTCGCATCATCCGGTCCAAATCTGCATCCGAAAGGCTACGGGTGGATCTCGACGAGGCCACCGAGGCTGGCCGTGAATGCCGCCTCGATGACCTCGATGGAGATCAGGTCTCCTCCTCCTCGGGTCCCGGTGAGAACCCATGGAGACCGGAGCCGAGATGGAGGAGACCTAGAAGCCCTGGAGGGAGAAGCCCGCTTAGCCAGGGGGGGGTGAAGTGGAGGCCTCGGCCCGCCGCTTGTGGTGCTTCTCCCTCATTTTTTTCTTTCCTGGCCTCCCTCTCCTCCGGCACAAAAGCGGGAGATTGAGTCCCGGCTGGGGAGAGAGAGGCAGGAGTGGCCACCACCGAAGCCTGGGAGGAGGCCACAGAAGCACCGGAGGCCAAAGCCGAATCCGGGAGTAAGAGTCCTGCTAGGATCAGTTTCGACCTCCGGTCCTTCAGTGCCCTGGGGTTGAACGCCACGCAGATAGAACACCCAGAGGAGAGGTGTTCAACCCCAAGGCACCGGACACACCGAGTGTGGCCATCCGCTGGGGAGAGCTTATGGCCACACTCTGTGCACTTAGAAAAAAATCGGTTTTGGGGCCTCAGACATATTAAACTAAAAGGTAAAACTCACTCAGGAGGCCCCAAACACACTAAGACACACACACACAGACTACAACCAGCGAGGGGTGGGGAGGAAGAAAAATTTGACTATAATTTAGTAAGGTTAGCTAAAACTAGGGTTATAACAAAAAGGAACCTAACCAACACAAGTTTAAGAGAGAAATAATGAAACAAGGACTTATCTGACCAATAGATCAGGAGCTCGCAATCTAGCTGCTGTTCAGAAGCGCGGCAAACTAGATCTGAGGTCAGTCAGGGTTGGCAGGGGATTATGGGTAAGGGGAGGAGCTAGGAGCTCGGATCTAAGCTTTGTAAAGTTGCCGGCTCGGATCCAAGATCGGATCCGTATCCCACAGGTTGCAGACCAAATGAAGTTAACTACTTCAGATCGTAAATTTAGAGAAATGTGCAGCCCCCAAACAAATGTTACATTACAGAGACACCTATTTTATACAAGAGACCAAACGCCAGGAGAAACGCTTGCAGCTTATATCACTGACCTGAAAAATAAAGCTAAAATGTGCAGATTTGGTGATTTGAAAGATGAGTTAATAAAGGACAGGCTTGTGTGTGGTATTAATAATGCTGCAGTGAAAAAGATTTTGCTTCGTGACTGTGATTTTATGCTGAGCAAAACTATAGAGTTTTATCAAATCCACGAGCTTACAAAATAGGCATACTAGTATGCTTGCAACTCATAAGAGCGTGGTTTCAGCAGGCTCTAGAGCAAGAAAAGACAGCATGCAGCACTTGCCTGGCAGAAACAGGCCTAAGCACATAGCAGCTGCAGCCCCTGCAGAATTTACAGGGAAAATCCGTAACTTTACAGAAAGTTCGAAGACTAGCACAGTAAAACGGACATGCAAGGGTGAGTCAGCAAAAGCTAAATCAAGTTTTATTATTAACTGCCGTAATTGTGGTGCCACTCATGAGTCTAAAAGAGAAAAGTGTCTAGCATCTGGTCAGCAATGCCACAAGTGTAAAAAATGGAACCACTTTCAAAAGTTTTGCAAATCAAGCAAGCCTCATTCAGTTATAAAGAAAGATCACTCAAAAAAGTATGCTGATCATGCAGAAAGCTGCAAATCTACTTTCTATGTAGATGGTGTATCAGTGGTTGGTGAAAAAGTTAATGTAGTAGATTTGCTGACAAAGAATGAAGTGTTCTATATTTTCCTGATTAATGGTAAACCCACAGAGCTCAAAGCAGACACTGGTTCAAAGAGTAATGTTATGTCAGCAGAAACATTTGCTAAAGTGAGAGCTGATGAGTAACTTAATTTGACTAAATGTTTGAAGCTTGCTGCTTATGGAGGTGAAGAGATTCAAAATGAAGGCTCAGTAATGCTTTCATGCTATTCGGCTGGGAACTGTTACAGCTTGCAGTTCCACGTAGTCTGAAGACCTGTGTGCAGTCATTATTAGGTCTTAGAGACAGTTTGAGAATTAAACTGCTTTCTTTCACCAAAATCGTCCATCATGTAAGCACATGTCCTTGTTCAGCTTCACCGATGCTATTTTCTCAGAATATGCTGATGTTTTCGACAAGTTAGGCAGACTTCCAGTTATGTACTCCATGAAAATAGACCCAGTGGTCAGACCAGCAAGAAGAGTTCCAACAGCTATGCAGAAAAAAAGTCAAGGTCCAGTTGGATAAGATGGTGCAGCAAGGTGAAATTTGTCCAGTCACAGAACCGACTAAGTGGGTGCCTTCCACAGTAGATGCTCATAAGAAGAGTCCAGATGAATTCAGAATATGCATTGATTTAAGAGACTTAATCATTAAAGAGACCTCAGCATCCTATGCGTACAGTCAAGGAAGTTGCTACCCTGATGCCAAATGCCACTGTTTTTTTCTGTCTTGGCTGCAAATAGTTCATTTTGGCAAGTGATGTTTGACTGCAAAACTTCACTACTGACTACCATTCAGTACTCCATTTGGTAGATACAGATTCCTCAGGATGCCTTTTGGTATAAATTCAGCAAGTGAAGCCTTTCAGCATGCAATGGAGAAAATTTTTTTGGGTTATCCGTGTGCCATAATTGTGGATGATTTACTGGTTGCAGGCAATGGAAAACAAGAGCATGACAAAAACCTCAGAAAAGTTCTGGACAGAGCCCGTGAAGTGAACTTGAAGCTCAACCCTTTGAAGTGTAAATTCAGGCTAACAAAAGTCACATCTGTAGGTTATTTACTAGTAGAGGCTTATGACTTGACCCATCCAAACAAGCAGCCATTCTTGAGATGCCGGCTCCAGACAATGTCCTGGCCTTACAGTATTTCCTTAGTTTATCCCTGACTTCAGTGAATTATCAGCACCTTTGAGAGAGCTGACACGCAAAAATGTTGCCTGGTCATGGTTAGAACAGTACCAGAGAGCATTTGATAACCTCAGACAGAGACTTACCAGCCCAACTACACTGAGATATTATGTCCATAAACCAGTAATTCGTTCCTGTGATGCTTCAAACCTTGGCCTTGGTGCAGTTATTCTTCAGGATGGCAGACCTGTTGCCTATGTGTCTAGAACTCTTACCCAAACTGAAATGCAGTATTCTCACACCGAAAAGGAACTTTTAGCTATTGTATTCACATGTTCTAAGTTCCATGATTATATTTATGGCCGAGCTATCCAGATTGAGACTGATCATCAACCTCAAGTTACTATTTTAAAAAAGCCTATGCATACGGCTCCAACAAGACTATAAAGAATTTCAAAATGGTCTAAGTAAAAGCTAAATAAGATCGCGCAGAAATACTATGGAACAGCTTGATGAAGACAATTTTGACTTTGATGTCAAGGAAGTGCGCAATTTTTCTACCATGAGATTAGATGAGCTGAGAGATCATACAATGACTGATGCAGATTTGCAAAAGCTCCACCACTTCATTAATACCACATGGCCGTCTAAGCAATCTTGTGCACAGCCAGAAATGCAACCTTGTTTTCCTTACAGAGATGAAATGTTGATGGAAGATGCACTATCATTTTCAAAGGTCCTAAAGCTGTTGTTCCTACTTTCTTACAACAGGAGTATATTCATTATTTTACATCGAGGCCACCCAGTTTCCGAATCTACCAAAAGAAGGGCGAGAAGACTAGTATTTTGGCCTTCTCTGACAAAAGACATTACTAAAGTACTTTCATCTTCTTCAGTATGCAATAGTACCAAAACACATTTGCAAAAAGAGCCACTTCAGCTAAGCCAAATTCCTGAACTACCTTGGTCAGCTGTAGCTACTGACATATTTGAGTGGATCAACATTACTTAGTGCTGGTAGACTCTTACTCAAACATGTTTGAAATTAATTTGTTACCTAACCTAAAGTCTACTACTGTTAATACTAAGTTGAAACATCATTTCTCAGTCCATGGTAGTCCACAGAGAGTCATCTCTGACAACAGTACCTAGTTTACCAGTCAATTATTTCAGAAATTTGCAAAAGAGTGGGACTTTATCCATATTACTAGCAGTCCGGAATACCCACATTCAAACAGTTGGGCTAAGCGTGCCGTACAGACTGCAAAGCAATTGCTTGAGAGGTCAAAGTGTGACAATACTGATATCTTTTTTAATTTTCTTAATCTTAGGAATATACCCTGTGACAATCTATATGGCTCGCCTGATCAGAGACTTCTATCTAGGCAAAACCAGAACAATCTTTCATATCAATTCCAGCTTGTTGGTGCCTAATGCTAAAATAAACAGAGCAATCAAAGCCCAACTGCTTCTAAAAAGATCTTTTCAGAAGTCCAGCTATGGCAAAGCAAGCAGATTTGTTCCTGGACAAAGGAGAGACAGTGAGGATGCAAATGGTGAAAGGTTTTGATCGGATTGGTCAAGTGACAGGTATATGTGCCATGCTGAGATGCTATTTGGTAGAATCTGGGGGTACATAATACAGGAGAAATCACAGGTATCTTCTACCTATGTCAGATTCATTATCGTAGTATTGTACCTGTGATACAGACTCTAAAGCTCAGAGCAACCTAGACAATGTTCCTGTCACAGAACATGCCTCGATACCTATTCCCGTCCCTGATGATGTTAGACAGTCCCCATTGCTAGACCTAGTTCCAATTTTCATGTTGCATGATCTGGTCGTATTTCTAGACCCAGTGTGACATACACATCAACCTGGACATAACTGTTTTGTGTGCAATTACTTTTTTATAATTGCACGTTAAAGGATAATTTATGTACAAGTGCATGGCAATCAATGTTGTCATTAATGTATGAGCTACTTATCAAAGAGGGAGGATGCAGAAGAGTGTGTGTTGTAACTTTAAGAAGCATTTCCAAGTGTAGGCACATGCATATAAATAGTGAGCACGTGCAGGAAGCAGTGCCATTTTGAGAGAACAGCTAGTGTGTGAGCATGTATGAGTGTGGTAGTCAGTCTATTTATAAGTTTAAGTTTAAGCTACTAAGTTTCATTTTAGATGTGTTTGTATACAATAAAGCAGCTTGAACCAAACCAACAACTGTTTGTCTGTTTTGTCCTGACCAGATGAACGACAGCATTCTAAGTGAGACCAAAGAAAGGGGAACCAGACCTGTTGAAGTCAAAAGGGAGCAATGGAGATTCACTTTGCTCTTCAGCCTCTGTGCCTTCTGAAAAAACTTGGGTATGATGGGTAGGGGAGGGTAAGCAAAAAGAAGACTGGAGGGGGAAACATGGACTAAAGCATCTCTTGGTGACTGTCCCTGTGGAGAGATCAAGGCAAAGAACCTGTTGCATTTGTTGTTGAGGGACAAAGCAAACGGGCTGCACCAGGTTTGACCCAACTTGTGGAAAATCATGTTTGCTACTGACTGGTTTAGAGACCACTCATGCTCCATCAGGATAGCTCAGCTGAGCCTCTCCAACAGAATGCTTGAGCTCCCAAGAATATGCTTTCCAAATAGGAAGCAGTTGGAAGAGGTCGCCCATTGTCAAACCCTCAATGCTTCTCGACATACAGGGTAAGAGGTGGTTCCTCCCTGTTTGCTGATGTACATTACCATGGACATATTGTCCATTTGTATCGCAATAGATCCTAGAAGGAGAAACCTTTGAAGTGCTTGCAACACTAGAAGCACTGCTCTCATCTCCAGGATACTGAAGTGCAAACTGGTCTCTTGTGTCGACCACATGCTTTGGACTGTCTGACCAAGGTAATGCCCTCCCCCCAGCTGGGAAGCGTCCATGGTCAATGTGGTGTTCAGGGGAGGAAGAACAAAAGGATGTTCCTGTTCTACATCTTCCAAGTGGAGCCACCATACAACCAAGTCCTTACACACTTGGGACAATTTGGGTGATTCAGCAGATAGAAGTGCAAAGACCACTGAACCACCAGAGATCATTGAAGGATTGACTTATGTAAGTATGCGGTAGCAATCAATGTTATCGTGGCAGCTATCTAACCTAATACTCTGAGGACTACACTTGCTGGGGGTTTGGAAAATGCCAGAATTAGTCTGATATGTAATTTTAAGGTGGATATCCTGTCCAGAGGCAGGTAGTCTAGGCACCTTGCTGTGTCTAGATGTGCTCCTATAAAGTCCATCAACTCTACAGGATGTAGCTGTGATGGGTCTATATCAGATGAACGAAAAATCCGTTCATCGAATGCGTACTGATCGAAAAGTCACGGAAATCGAAAACGGTACTGTGGGGGGCGCACCGCTAAATATATATATTCTAACTCCGAGATCACACTACAGTGAAGAAAGGGCAAATACCATAATCCTCACAGTACTGAGACTCCACAATACCATTTTCGATTTGCGTGAAGCTTCGATCTTTACGTATCCGATGAATGGATTTTTCATTAAGCAGATATAGAACCAGCTGCGAAATCTGCATATTCATCGTGATGCCAAAGGTAGGAGGCTAGGTGTAGTAGACAATCCATGGCTTGTAGTAGTAGATACCTGGTTAATGCAGTTTCCACAGTGAGCTGCTGCTACTACCACCATACATTTGGAGAACACCCTGAGAAGCTGTGGGGAGAGCAAATGGGATTAACCTAAATTGATAATGACTGGCCCCCAGCCGGAAACGGAAAAAGCTTCTGGAGCGCCTGTTCACTTTCATGTGATAGTACGTGTCCTGAAGGTCAATCAAGCAAATCCAGTCGTCCTTTTCATTATAGTGGTAGAATGGACTGAACCATGGCCCATCAGGAACTTCGAACTGTCTACTGATTTGTTTAGGAATGTTCAGCACAAGATTGGCCTCCGGTCCCCTGTCTTCTTCGACACTAAAATACCATTAGGTAGACACCGGATCCGATTTGGTCTGGTGGGACCTCCTAGATTACTTTTTTTTTCTAGCAGCTTTGTAATTTGTAATGCTGCTTCCTCCCCCTGATTGAGTAGAACATCGGGGAGATTTTTTCCTTGGTTTTGGTATCTGGAAAAAGGGAATGGAATATCCCCTGGATATGACCCTTTATAACCAGTGATCATTTGTGATGGCTAGCAAAGCATCTGGATGCAAGGACAAGCACCCCATGACCACCAGAGAGAGAGCGACAGAGTTGGGCAACCTCTCAGTAGCACTGAAGGTATCTATCAGAGAAGGAATCTCGTGATCCTTGATTCTGCAGGCCCCCTCCGCTTCGTGGGCAGCATCTACAATTATAGTTGTTTCTCCCTTTGCCTCTGGGGTAAAAAACCTCCCTGTGATTCCTGAAAAGGACCTTGAGACTTTTGGAACTGAAATTTTTTACCACCATGCTGGTTCCTGGAGAAACGTCTTTGTGGAATAAAAAATGGATTCTGATGGCAGACAAGGTCTTTGTCACTACGGGACAGCATTTATAACAATGGGGAAAACAATGATAATCCATCAAAAGGAGCACTAACAAAGGACACCTAGAAAGGTCCCGTGATGTCACAAAGCTGCATCCACACATGATGACTTACAGCAATACCTGAATCGGCGGCCCTTGAATTACCCCCTGCGGCATGCCAGATTAGCCACATGGACGCATTAGAGACAAACTGTAGGGTGGCCAATCTGGAGAAAAGGGTTTTCTGTTCCTCTGCACACATCGACCTTGGGGCAGAGATAGAGTTTCTAAATGAAGTCCCTCTGTAGTCTGGTAAAGTGTGCCAGGTAGTTCAGTGACTGCAATGCAAAGGTTGCTGACTCGTAAACCCACTTCCCAAATCCATCCAAAGCACTAGATTCACTGTTAGGGAGATGGACAAAGGGAGTCTGTATGGCTAGTTTCTCCTTAGTGGCTGCAGCAACAACCACGGCATCTACTGGGGGAACCTTTTGTCCAGTGTTGCTCATCTGAAGGGACAGTGAAGATTGTGTCAGCTCTTTTTGCTATGGGCTCCAAAGTGTCCAGCTCTTCCATGCCCTGCGGGAGATGAGGTCTATAAGGGCATCCGTGGAGATGGGGGTCACCCAAGGTGTAGATGGGGCAAACCCGAAGGCCTCCAAAAACACCAACTCCTCTGAGGAAGGGCTTTGGATCGACCATCCACCTCCATGGCGTAGGATTTCAAGGATATCTCCAAAGGAAACATCATCAGGCAGAGATCCTGGGGACCCATCCCTTTCCAACTCCCTGTCTTCTTGTCAGTGATTCCGGAAGGGAATCCAGGTGCCTCCTCTTGCACAGTCTCTTTTGGGGACCTCCTTGGTGGGTTGTTCCTGAGTGGTGTCAGAAGAGATGGGGAGCTCCACAGGTGGAGCTGCACAGAAGCTCTTAGGGTGTGGTTGCCCCCTGAGGTGGAGGATGAGCAGATTCAGTGGCAGAAGTCAGAACAGAAGTGGGATCTGAAGGAGGAGGAGTCAAAGCAATTCTCGGCGGAAGAACAGCCTCTCCACTACTGCAAATGCAAAAGGACCCAAGGGGAATGGGAGCTGAGCTAACTAGTGCTGTGGCTCCGAGGGGAATTGATAGTTTTAAAAAATTCAGAGTCGAGGTCAGCCCCTCAGAACCAACGACGATGCTTCAGCTAAGAGATCCCTCGTGCACGAACAGACTCTGATGCTAGCAGATCAGAGAAGTCAACAGAGCAGAGGATGAACATTCCATAGGATCTGCCACATCGACTCTGGATACTCCCGGATTTGGGGGCTCTCAAGCAGGAGAATGGATCAGAGGGGATATTACGGGCAGAAAAGAATAATGGTGACTCACAGATTGGGTGGGGAATGAAGCAGCCAAAACCTCCACCTGAATCTGCGTGCTAAGGAATATCTTCATCCTGTCTACCTCCTCTTCAGAAAAACTCCAGAAAGATCTTACACAGGAAGACGATGAGGAAGGCCTGGGAGATTTTTATGGGGTCCCCTGAAGAGATGTATAATGAGATAAGACTTCCAGGGAGGTAGTAGGAGTCCAAGAAAGAGGAGGAGTCAAAGATGTCTGTGTCAGATCAGAAGGCTTCAGATCTGACAATTTCAAAGTCTTGGTAGGAGGCTATGAAGTAGCTCTATTTGGAGACAGGGCAGGAGAGTGTTTTCTGTTATCCCTGAGCTCTTTCAGTTTTTTAGCAGGGAGTTGAGCTCCTGATTCTTTAGAAGGTCCAGCAGGGGAAGAAGCAAACTGAATAAGTAGACTCTTCAAAAACAATTTATTGTGGCAATCAACCAGGGCTCGGGCAATGAAACCTACACAGATGTGTCAGTCCATATCTAAATGGACCTAAGCAGTAAACGCACTCGGTGTGGGCATCAGACTGAGGAACCTTGTGCCCATGGGAAGTGCATTTTTTTTTTTTTTTGTAAATCCATTGGCTTGTCCATTTTGTCAGTCATTAGTAAAAAAAAAAAAAAAAAAAATTATAAGAAAAAGAAAAGACTTCTTTCCTTTTTAGAGAAACAAGAAAAAAAAAGGAAACAACTTACCAACAATTCAAGAAATACCAATGGTAAAAGGATCAAAAAGGAGAAACGGAGAAACCCAAAAATAACAGCAAAGTTGGTAAAAAGGGTAAGGAAGGGTTATGTTAAATAAAAAGAGAATAATAAAGGAATTTCCAAAGTTAAATATCACTCACAGCCCAAAAGGAGCTATGAGTGCAAAAATCCCAGCTTGCGTGAAGCATGGCATACAAGATCTGAGGTAATTTGTGGGACAAGGGTACTATGGGGAAGAGAGGAGCTCATGAATAGGACTCTAAGCTATAAAAGCAGCAGAGTCAGACCCCAGGTTTGGATCTGAACCCACAAGTTGAGGAACAAATGAAGATTACATCATCAGAGCTAGTACTTATCTTAGAAAACTTGAGATCTAGGCTAACCGTGACTTTCACGAAGAGAGGCAAATGAGATCTGAGGTATCTTAGGGTTGGTGCATTATGGCTAAAGGAGGAGCTCGAGAGGTTCTTGGTTAATATGAGCTTTAGTAATGGCAGAGTCGGATCCAAGGACTGGATCCAAACCAATCAGTTGAGGACAGAATGAAAATTGACAACATTAGATACATTATTTACGAATTATTTCCAAGCAAACAGTCAACAAAAAAGAAGTTATGTCTTACCATAAAGTTCCATCTGTGCTGCTCATCTTCTTTCACTCATCACTGATGGGGGGGGTTCAGTTCCAAGCCAGCGGAACCGAGTCGGCCATTATACCAAGCTCATGCCAGACGAAAAAACTCTCAATCTGTCTACCCAGAATGCCCTTCTCCCTGTTATCGCAGATCAAGTTTACTAGAGAAAGAAAAGTAAAGCAAAGGCCAATTCTGTGCAAATGCCCTAGGAGAACCACATGGACCCAAAGCATCCCCAAGGAGCCTTTGGAGAGGGAAGGAGGGTGGTCTCATATTCCAACTTTTCCTCGGATTCTGGATCCTTGCCCGGATCTCATCTCTCATCTTTCGGGCATCTGTCCACCCAATCTGGACAGCCTTAAGCTGACTGCTTGGTTTCTCCAGTTCCCCTGATTGCTAGGACTCCCGGTCTGTCATCTTCAGTAAAGACTATTTTGGTGGCATCCCACAAAGCTTCCACTAGGAAGGTTTATCACAGCAAATGGAAACGCTTCTCTATCTGGGCTTCTCAGGGGAAACTAGATCCCTTTATAGCCCCGGTTCCTGGAGTGTTGGAGGTTTTGTCCAATATTTTCCAGCAAGGGGCTAGTTCCCCTACAGTAAAAGTACAACTGGCGGCCATCTCTAATTTTCATGTCGGCGAAAATATGAATGCTCTGGCCTCTTTGAGACTGTGTAAAGCTTTCCTGAAAGGACCTTTTTTCTACGCCCCCCTCCCCCCCCGGTTAAGGATTCAGTCCCTCCTTGGGACCTTACCCTAGTTCTGCAGGCATTGGTTGCTCCCCCCTTTGAATCAGCAGCATCAGTAGATTTAAAATTCTTATCCTGGAAGACAGCTTTCCTGGTGGCCATTACTTTGGCCATAAGGGTTTCTGAGATTCAAGCTTTGTCTGCCGTGCCCGCTTACTTGATCTTTCATAAAGACAGGGCTTTGCTCCGTACGAACCCTTCTTTTTTACCGAAAGTTGCCTCTGAATCAAATATTAACCAGATGATTTATCTGCCTGTTTTCTTTTCAAATTTTCAGAACAAAGGTGAATATAAACTGCATTTGCTAGATGTTCATAGACAGCTTTGTTTCTATTTTACATAGGACTAAACCCTTTCATAAGTCTGACCAGTTATTCATGTCCTTTTCTAGACCCATTTTTGGCAAAGCCATTTCCAAGGTCTCCTTAGCTAGATGGATTACACAATGTATACTGCAAGTCTATAAGGATAAAGGTCTGTCCCCACCTGGTCCTGTTAAAGCTCATTCTACCAGATCTATGGCAACTTGTGCTGCTTTTTGGTCTAGGGTTTCACTGGATGATATCTGTGCAGCAGCGACCTGGGTAAGGTCACATACATTTATTTCTCATTATAAGTTGGATTTGATCTCTAGAGGGAGAGCATCCTTTGGTCTCTCAAATTCAGGAATATCCTTCCATGAGGGCCTCCCAGGAGTTTTGGTAGCTGGGGACTCTGTCCCACAGGTTGCAGATAAATTAAGTTAAGTACTTCAGATAAAGAAGTTATGTACTCACCATAACGTTCCATCTGAGTAGTTATACTTTATTTTCTGCAACTGTCCCACCCTCCTTCCCCCGAACCTGTTCTAGGTTAGTGCTGTTATTGAGTTGCTAATAGTTTGGATAGTGGCAAACTCGATCTGAGGGAAGGTAGGAGATGTGAGGGATTATGGGTAAGGGGAGGAGCTTGGAACTGATGCTTGGAAAATGTTGCCGGCTCGGATCCGATATGGATCCGAATACTGACAGGTTCCCTACTCTACCCGCTTTTACCGTTGGTAATCTTTCAAGTACCACTGTTGGTACAGCCTTTCCTCCCTTACCCTTGTGGTATTTCTTCAATACCATAGCTGGTATTGTCTTTCCTGTTTAACCTATTACCTTTTCTTCGTTACATATCACTCTACTACTATATTTGTGTCTTTTTTGAATGGTGTTTGACTTTATTCTAGTTGGATTATACGGTTGGCCTGTGGTTTCTTTCTGTCAAGATGTCGGATAAGAAGGGTACTTCGGGTTTTAAGCATTGTGCTTCATGCAATGGCATGTTGCCTAATAGTGATTCTCATGGATGACTGTGTTTACGGTTTAGGAGTGCCCCACCTTTCGATGCACCTTCCGTGTGATTTGTCAGGAGTTTCAGCCAACGCACTATCAACGAACGCAAAAATAAACTAATTCTGAAGAGGCCATTTCTGCGATGGAGGTCTCAACCACTTATACTAAAGACAAAAAGAGATACCACTCAGTTCCCTCCAAAGCATAGGGTGATCATGGCAAGCCTGGGAAATCAAAGGCCCCAAAATTGTCTTCGGAGCATAAATCTGCCTCTACGGCTCCATCTTCCTTGGCTCCAAGTATCTCAAAATATTCGATACTGGAGCCAGTTTCGGCACCAGTCCTGCGCCTCCAGCACCAATCATGGACATTGCTACGCCTATTTCAACTTCGGCACCTGTGGCCACTTAGGCTCAGGGAACATCTTCGACTACTTCGTTAGTTTCCATTTTGGAACCGACCGTTTCGGCTCTGAGTGCCTCTTCGGCACTGAGCACTGTACCAACTTCACTGGATTTCACCCATTTACTTCCAGTCTTGAAACTAGAGACTTTGGTGCCGGCAGACCTTGCAACACAGACCCAATACTCCCCTTCTGTAGATCTGATTCTGGGTCAAGCATATAGCCCCTTTCATTGAACGTCCTTACACCCCGTCCGGAGTATCTACTAGGAGCCTGTCGGAACACGACGTGGTGCATTTTGTGGACCAGCTGTTGTTAGCCAGGGGATCCTTACACTTTCTAAGACCCATCCACCTGCAGAACTTTGGTTGTCTTATCCACAGACTCCGTCTGACACTCCTCCTTCGACCATCTCAGTTCCGAAGCCTTCTGCTCTGACATTTGTTTTGGAACCCATCACCTAAGCGCCTACAGTGCATCTCACTCCAGCTCCGAGTCTGCCTCTTTGGTTCCCGCTGAACTGGTCTTCCTTCAATCTGGGAATTGGGGAACCGGCACTTCAGCTCGAGGCTCGGAGCCACCTTTCTCTTCGGTTCCACCCTGTGTGCCGATAGCCGTGTCCGCACTGATCCTTCTTGGGGCTCCACCCGTGGGGTTGTGACCCCAATGCTGAGGTTGTCTTTCTCGGTTCCAGGCTCCCATCCCTCTTCGCGTGGACCTGTATTCCATGCAATAGAGAGCGCTCTTGCTTCTGGTAGCACTCCAATGATGTCGGAACCCCAGTTTTCGCTGCCTGAGCTGCAGCTGTCACAGACCACCTCCCCAGGACACCCCTGTTCAGGGTACCCTCTATTCCAAGTCCTCCTCAGAGACTCCCACTGAAGAGCTCCCTCAGAAGGGAACTTGCAAGAGGAAGCACATGGACTCCCCTAAGAGTCATTAACTGAAGACATGGATTGCAATAATGGTCAAGGGTCCTCGCAGTCACCTCCTGATGATTTCTCCTTCAGAGACATCCTAGAAATGTTAAAGCAGAGAGAAGACTGAAAGCCCTCCAGCCATTCGTCTGAGGAGTCGGTGTTCCTGCAGCCTTTCTGCGCCCAGCCTTCTACCTCGTGGGTGACCCCGCCAGCCAACGAGCTCATCCTGCTCATCGTCCAGCTTGCTTGGAAGAAACCTAATTCCATTGAGGCTATTCCTCTGAGACCAGACAAAATTCTTTCCCCTCCCAAGGAGAACCGCCATTGCTCCAAAGGGTTACCAGTCGATGCTATGGTGGTGGTGGCGGCCATGAAAAAGGACTTGGCTGAGGAAAGTCTCGCTGTCCGTCTACCCCACAGGGAGTCCCGGGCAGTGGACAGATTTGGGAAGCATGTTTTTCATCAGGGACCTTTGCTGTATGGTCCCTGAATTATTTGGCATATATCACAAGGCTCCCAGAGGTACTCTCTGGTGCGCTAGCAGGACAGTTGTCTGACAAGGTCCGGGACAAAGTGGCCTCACAGCTCGCAACCCTGGAATCAATATCTAACTCGTCCATTAGGCTGCTGTCACATGCGACCGAAGGGGCGGTTAGAGCAGCAGGTTTGGGCATTGTCATGAGGCGTCATGCCTCAACGCACATTTGTGACCTGGCAGATCCCTTTAAGACTTCCTTTATGAATGCTCCCATCGAAACTTCGTCCCTTTTTGGTTCCAAAGGAAAGGACACGCTAACCAGGTGTGAGCAAGATGGAAAGACCCTGTCTGCTGTAGGTCTACGGTTTTCCAACCCTCAACGTACCTTTTCCAGGAATCAGAGGACTGGAAAAATGTGGCACAAAAAATCTTAGGGTCCTTTCTGTGCCGCATGTGGTGATGAGACCACCAGGGGTAGAGTGGGTAACAATACCGGAAGATGCCCCTATAGAGACAGAGGGTGCCCTCATAACCAAGGCTCCAGGGATTTCTTTTCTGTACAACTCCTGAGGAGTAGCCCGATTCCATAACCTCTGGAAGCAGTCGGGGGTCGTTTCTCTCAGAACCAAGCTGCCTGGCAATCTATCACCTCCGATCGTTGGGTGCAGAGCATCATTACCAGAGGTTACACCATTACCCTTTCTTGTCAACCAAACTTTCCAAGAAAACTTTCTGATGTTCCACCCAGTCAAAGGGAAGAAGCAGCTTCAGAGGTTGTAAAGCTGTTTCAAAAAAAAAAGTCATCCAACCAGTCCTACCAGACCAGAGCAGATCCGGATTTTATTCAAAATTCTTTTTGGTGCCAAAAAAGACAGGGGACTGGAAGACTAATTTTGGATATCAGCAGCTTAAACAAGTCTGTCGCCCAACCCAAATTCCAGATTATTACGGTTCAGTCTATTCTTACCTTTTTAAGAGAAGGCAACTGGATGTGCTCAATAGATCTCCGGGATGCGTATTACCACAAAGACGGACAAATGCTCTAGGAGTCTGCTTCGCTTCTGGCTAGGAGCCAGTCATTACTAATTTCGTGCCCTGCTGTTGGATCTCTCTACAGCCCCCAGAGTGTTCACGAAATACATGACAGTGGTCACAGCTCAACTGAAAGTAAACTACATAGTTTAGGTAAATATTGTTTTCTGCAAAGAGTTATTCATTGCAGTTATAAATATCCATGTGTATGGTTTAAAATGTATAAAGTATGTAGGGGGCTGTACCCCACAATGTGGGGGGCTGTGCCCCCACCCCCTAACTATATATACTAACTCCAGGATTGCACTACAGTGGGGAACAGGACATATACCTTTTACTTTAATGTGTCAGTGTTATGAGTTTCAGTCAAATGAGTTTTCAGTCTTTTGAACTTTCAGTGTTTTGGTCTCAGTCAAACGAATTTCAGTCAAATGAAATTTAGGTCATATGAAGTAGACCTGAATGAACTACCTCAGCACTTACATGCCCCAGACAAACACTGGAACAGAAGGCGAAGCAACTATAAACATTTGTGTGTGTCAAGAGAAGAAAAGGTAAAAATAAAAAGAGAGGGTCAACTTCAGCCAGGAAATGGCAAAACAAGTCCAAAGGGGGACAGAACAGTGGGACATAATACTGCAAACAGTGATCAGTAGAGCATCTACTGTTATGCTAAGTTATTACATAACGAACTATGCTCTTCCAAGATCACCGTTTCAGTATTACTAAGTGGGAGATTACTAAAGCTGTTTAGGAGAATGGGAGGAGGATGTAAGGAACAGTAAAATTATGAAGTAACAAGCTTTGCAAGATGGTCCTAAAAAATTATGCTCCAGCTCTAGAAAACACATCCAGTTTGTAATGTTAAGTAAATATGTAGACAGAGGACCAAGCTGCTGCTACAACAATAGCTCTAGAATCTAAGCCCTTGAATAAAGCTCCAGAAGTAGCTAGTGCCCTGGTGGAATGAGCCTCAAATGAGGAGGGAAGCAGTTTGCCACTGTTGGAGTAACAAAATGAAATGCCTTCATAAGTCCAGGTAGAAATGGTTTGCGTACAGACTAGTAAACCCAGTTTCTTTTCTTGGAAAGAGACAAAAACCTGGACTGAGTTCTCAAGGACTCTTAGTTTTGTCCAGGTAAAAACCTAAGTTGCCTATGCATATTCAATGAACAAAGAATTATTTTCCTCTGTTCTGTGTTGAACGGAAAACTGAGGGGAGCTTAATGAACTGATTAGAGAACAAATCATTAACCACCTTGAACAAAAAAGAAGGGTTATTTGTAAGGGTGACTATTTTTGAGGAAAAGAAGGGAGGGAGGAATGGCAATCAAAGCCTACAGTACAGACAGCTCTTTTAGCTGAAGTTAGAGCCACTAATAAAATAGCTTTCAAAGTTAAATCATTAAGGAAGAAATGCCAGCTGGTTCAAAAGATGCAAGGATCAGCTTTTCCGGAACATAACTGATGTCCCTAGAAGGTGGAACAGGCTTCATTGGAGGCTTTTAAAAATTGTCTGACCTCATAATTTACAGAAAGAAGTGGATCTAAAGGCAGACTAGAATATATGGCTGATAAAGAAGCTTTTACCGAAGAGTAAACGGAAGGTCAGAGTTAAGCAAATCACATAAGTACAAAAGAACAGTAATAATTTCCACCTGAAATGGGTATCGGTTCTTCTTTTGGTAACACAAAGAAAATCTCTTCCATTTTGAAACATAAGATTTTCTAGCTGTTGGTTTTCTAGACTGCTATAAAGCCTGAATCATATCCTGTGAAAAGTGGTGCCTGAAAAGAATAAAAACTCTATCACAGAGAGAGTCAATTGCACACTTTGGAGAAGAGGGGGAATGAGAAAGCATTTGTTCTGTGACAGGAAGCACATCCTGTGAGGGAACCTGTAATGACTACCTCAGTACAAATGGAAAAGGAGGAGACTCCAGCGGTGCCTGGGTAAAAAGGGAGTCACCAACAAGATTGTGGGCATGCCCTTCATGATTTTGAGAAGGACCCTTGATATCAGTGCCAGAAGAGGGTAAGGCACAAGAATCTCCCCTTCCCCTTGTACAGACCCTGAGGAGGCCTGAAGCCCAAACATGATTCAAAGATTAAAGGGCCAGAACTAGAGCACTCACTTCTTTGTTGATTATATGATCGTTTCTTTCTTCGGTAGACCACACTCCTTGAACCTTAATGTTTTTGGAATATGTTCCTCATACCAGAGCAGAAGCATCATGCAGAGCTTGTTGCAAGGGAAGGAACCAGAAAAGGTACTCCTGAGGTTGACAGACATCTGGTCGATCCAGCAAAATAATTCCTTCCTGATATGCACGTCAACTTCTCCAAAACAAAATAAGGTGCCTTTAAGGAATTGTTAAGCCTCAAATCTAGAGGCTAAAGGAGGAGATAAAGGCAGACAAGCAGAGATAACTGATAAGTGGGCCCTAAAAGAAGAATAGGCCAAACCATCATTGACCAACTCACATACGTAACAGAGAACCAAAGGAACATCCACAGTAAGCAGGTCCAGGTTACGAGAAAGAAACCTAACAGAAAACCTTCTCCATTTAGATAAGTATGACTTCCTAGTAATGGGTTTCCTGGTCTCCTATAGGACCCTCAGCACATCCTCAGAAAGAAGACGTCTATGAGGAATCAAAATCTTATCACCCACGGTGTTGGTTGAAGAGTAGACAAGTGGGGATGGATGACAAAATCCCTTGTCTTGTGTGAGTAGATCCACTCTGTGAGGTAATTTGTGATAACTTACCCTTGGCTAAATGCAAAAGAGGGCACCAATTCAGTCACAGTCAAAAGGGAGCCACCAACAAGATTTTTGCAGTGTCCTGTTGAATTCCGAACAGAACTTATGGAATAAAAGGAAAAGGAGGAATGCATAAAGAAACAATCTCTTGCAAGAAAGAGAGAGAGGGTTCACCTCTTCCACACTAGAGGACCTGGGACTCTGGCACAAAACAGAGAAAGCTGCCTGTTCAGAAGGGAGATGAAACATATCTACTTTAGCACTACCCCACTGATGGGCAATGTCCACAAACACATCCCTGTGAATCAGCCATTCGTGGGATTGAGTTCATTATCTGCTCAGTGTGTCTTTCACAATGTTTTGACCTGAAAGGATGTAAGCTACCTGAAGAATCACTTGATACTAGACAGGAAGATCCCACACCAGGAGTGCCAACTAGCAAAGAAGGTAAAATATTGTTCCTCCCAGTCTGATTATATACCACAGCAATGTATGTATTTTCTGTGAATATCTTGACAGGCCCAGGGGAGGAGAAGATGATTTGACTTAATTTGACCTGTTAGTAACAGCCTGCATTTAATTGCTGGAACCTGTGTTCTGAGACTGCCTTCCAGACTATCTGCAAATATACAGAGCTGAGTATATTTTTTTGGTTATAGCGTTTGTTAATTGTTGCTTAGATCTCTGCTGAAACTGTTGTCTCACTGTTCTGAGAGACTGATCTGCAAATATACAAAGCTGAGTATATATTTTTTGGTTTTAGAGTTTGTACTGTTAGTTGTTGCTTAGATCTCTGTTGAAACTGTTTTGTCCTACCCACCCTCCCTATTTTTGGTTTGTAGTTTAAATTTGGTGGTGGCTTTTGCAGTTGCCCGCCCCACTGTAGATTTGATCTGGGACACTCCCCCAGTCCCATCTCTTTACCACATTCTACCTAATAAACTCTTTCTGCACTTGCTTTTAGTTCTTTTTAATTTAATTGCATTTTTTAAACTGTGTGTGGTCTAATGCTACATACTCAAGTGTGCTAGCTTGCACTGCATGTGAATTGTTTTTACTAGTGTTTTTGCTACTTTTCTGTTAAAAAAAAAAATTGTAAGCCTGTTTTCTACCTTTCCTGTAACTAGCATTCCAGATGCAGATTTGCTGTCTCCGGGACTGTATGTAAGCTTCTGAGCTCCACAAGCCTTTCTGTGTTGGAGGGAAGCATTCTAGCTTATCAGTGGGAGTGGTAAGCACTAGGTAAAAGGAGGGGTTCTGGACCAGAAATTGTAGTTATTGGCCGTTTGGGCAATCTCTTCCATCTCTCTCAACTTTCTGATTTGAAAGCCTGCATTTCCACTTGCTTCTGTCCTGTAACTCGTCTAGTGCAGATACAGATTCTTAGTTTTAGCACTTAAATTTGCTTATGCATGCTCAGCACTTGTTCAAAACTTGTAAGCACTAAATAAGCCACTAATTAGTATAGCACTCAATCTTCCTCACTACCTACAGGAAAACAGTTTTTGTACTTACTTTTCTCACTTGCTTAGAGAAAAACAGCTCTTGTACTCACTTTCCTCACTTATCTAGAGGAAAATAGTTTTTTTTACTCAGGCATGTCCACGGGTCAGATACCAGTGTTCTCTCCTGTCTATCTGATGAATTTGGGCATCTTGAGGCAATGTAGAAATTGCCTCATGTACACAGACAACCCTCTCATTCTACCACCCAACACTACAACCTGCAAGAGATGCACTTATCTAGCCAAACTGGAGGCAAAGCTCTCTCCAACCAAGACTGAACTTGACAGTCAAGAGAAGGTGGTAAACATTTGCACCACACTCATCACATAGTCTCACTAAATCTACACCACCAAAATCCACATGTAGTAACACAAAAACATTTGTAGAGGCTCTTAGTAATAATCTATCTAAGCAACAGAGACCTCCAAAATAGAAACACAAGCAACCTCCATCCCCCAACACAACCCAAATGACACATAGCCCACAGATTCAGTGTGCCACTCAACCACAGCCAATAAGGCAAAACAACGTACCCAACACACTAGTCAGAGGTGACTCTATAGTCAGGCACACTGATGTCCCACTTAAACAAGAAGGTTACGGTCGGATGCCTATCACTTGCCAGGATCCGCCACATAACCCACGCACTCAGGTCACTCCACAACAAGTACAAATATGACTCTGTCATTGTCCATGTTGGTGTGAATGACCTGAGACGTACCTCCCTGGACTACATGAAGAGAGACATGAAGCTCTCCGATCTTGTAGCCCAGGCAGGTATGACCCTAGCCCTGAGAAGCATTCTGCCATCGCCCAGAATGATACCGCAGTACAAGGACAAAATGATTGACTTCAACAATTGGCTAAGCTTCTGGTATCATTCTAACGGGATCCAGTATCTGTCTGCTTGGGATGACATGGTCGACAGACCACGATGCTTTGCCACAGATGGCCTGCACCTGTCACCCCTGGGATTCCGGATACTGGCTAAGGCTCTTGCTGCCCCTATAGTGCCTTTTTTCGGCAAGACTCAAATAAAAAAATCACCACCATAACAGCAACAGGCAAGCAAAAACTGAGGGTAATGCTACTCAATGCTACAAGTCTAAATTTCAAAATGCACTCACTCGAGGCACTCCTTAAAAATGGAGAGCATCGATATCTGTGCAGTGACTGAGACCTGGTTTAAGGCTCCAGAGAGCACCCCTGCACTACCAGGCTATAAGTCATACCACACATTTCGGCCATGTAACCTGAACCGAAACAGCAAAGGCTGAGGTGTGTCCATATTTATTAAGGATATCCACACCTCCAGGCTAGTTGCTCAGCATAATGCATCCGAGGTTATCCAAGTGCAACTAACTCTGGGCAAAACTGCAATCCAAATTGTAGCTTAGTACAGATCCCGCACCATGCCCCAGGATGCCCACTACTCTTTTCTTGATGTACTGGAAAATATTAGGGTTCAACCAAACACCCTAATAATGGGCGACTTCAACTACCCCACCATAAACTGGGAAAACTACTCATGTACCAACTCCTTAGCTCAACGCTTTCTAGAATTCATAAACTCCAGTGCCCTGGATCAACTTATCCGCACCCCCACCAGGGGCAACAATATTCTAGACCTAGTCATTACCAACATGAGTGACCGGTGTTTCACACCTGAAATCAACTCCTCGTTGGTCCCATCCGACCATAAGCTAATCACCCTTGATATCCACATCCCACCCTCACCCCCACCCCCCATTAAGGAAACCACAGTAAAAAATGTCTCCAAAGCCAACTTTGTGCTTCTTAAGAAAGAAGTGGTGAACTTCATGGCACCCATGCAGATGGACAATATAGTTACAACTGCTGAATCCTACACAAATGCACTCTATAAACACTTACACAAGTGCATGGATTGTGCTATCTCTAACAAAACCAAGATGCTATCCTCCAAAAAAAGGAAGCCAATCTGGTGGTCCCCTGCCACAAACAAGCTGTACAACAGAAGGAAGAAACTGCTGCAAAAGAGAGTAAAATCCCATGAGTGGAAGAGGTCCCTGGTCAGCCTCAGTAAGAAGCTGAGATCCCTTATAAGATCCTCCAAAGCTAGCTATGAAAATAAAATCACCACTAATTCCCAGGACAACCACAAAGCATTCTATAGCTATGTCAAGAATCTCGATGCCAACACCCAGATCTGCTCTGACTTACAGCACAAAGGTAAGAAAATTACAGAACCAACTGATATTGCCAACATCCTGGCGGAGAGGCTCAGTGCTAACTTTACCCCCCTCTCACCCCCTAAAGGGCCCATATCTATAAAGGAAGAATGCAGAGTCCCTGTAATCACAACTATGCAGGTAAAAGCTGCACTCTCTAAAGCCAAAAACACAGCATCCATGGGACCGGACAACATCCCAGGCTGCGTTTTACATGAACTCAGAACAAACTGGCTAACCACTTAAGCACCATGTTCAATAATAGCCTTGCATCAGGCTTTGTGCCCACTGAATGGCGCACAGCAACAGTTATCCCACTCCACAAAGGGGGAGCCACCACTGATCCCGGGAACTATCGACCTATTAGTCAGACGAGCCTGGTCTGCATGGCCGTCGAACATATCATCATGGAACTCATAAACAAACACACTGGTAACCTCCAAATTCTGGATCCCACCCCCAGTTCGGGTTTGTGAAAGGCAGATCAAGCATAATGAACCTGATCGACTTCTTTGAGGCAGTCACCAAAGCCGTAGATGAGGGTAAGGTGGTTCACACAGTCTATCTTGACCTCGCCAAGGCTTTCGACACCATCCCCCATTCTGGAATTATAGCTGAATTCACTAAACTAGGTATAAATCCCTACGTCACAAGATGTGTTGCCAACTGGAACTGGCTCACTGACAGAACCAACACTGTAAAAGTTGCAGACTCCAAATCTGACCTAAAAGCAGTGACAAGTGGAGTACCACAGGGTTCTGTCCAGGGACCTCTCCTGTTTGGTATCTACTTCTCTGAAGTACAGGCTAACACAGAAGGCTGCTGGCTAACGAAGTCAGCAGATAACTGCAAACTAGGAGCCAGAGTCAAGTCCCCAAATGATGTGGACATCCTACAGAAGGGCCTCACCGAGACAGATGCCTGGTGTCAGAGCCATGGCCTCAAGCTCAATGCCAAAAAGTGCAGTGTCATCCCCTTTGGTAAAAACTCTGTACCCATGAACTACCACATAGGCAGCAATCTACTTAACACCGAATGCGTGAAGAGAGACCTTGGGACCCAGGTGGACAGTAGTCTCTCCCCTTTGATAGTCACATCGCCACAGTAGTCAGGAAGTCCTTCTACGTGGCACACATCATAAAAGGGTTCTCATCCAGGAAAAGAGAGGTCATTGTTCCCCTCTAATCAACACTCATTAGATCTATTACAGAGTACAACGCTCCTTTTGGAATGCACCTCACAAGACATCTGCAGCAGCTGGAAAGGCCACAGAAGTACCTCACAAAGAGGATTACTGGCCGCAAACAAATGCCCTACACTGACCGCCTCAAAAAACTCCAGCTTTACTCTGTAGCATATCGCCTACTCCGAGGTGATCTCTGCCTAATATATAAAGCTATGTCAAACCCTGAGCTGTTGGACATGCTACACCTAAAGAAATCCCAATCCCTCCAACCTACACGCTCTAGGGACCTAAACCTTGTCACCACAATAAACAGGACATGCTGGAGGGATAGATTCCTGTCCCAAAGACTTCCCATACTCTGGAACAGGCTACCCATCTATGTCAAGCAAAGTTCTTCATTAGCACTCTACGAAAAATCTTGATGAGTGGATGGAAAATAGGAAATACACCCCGGGGATCACTTCGGTGTCTCTGCTCGACAGTGGCACAGGAAAATATCTTTCTTGGGTGGCGTAAGCCAGGGAACCTCACTGGCTAGGCTTACGTAGGCTCTTGAGCCAACAGCCTAATACCTACCTATGAACCTATAAAAACCTGAACTACCAGCAGAAGAGCTCTCATCTCTGACACTGATGCGCTACTTCTGCTGAAGAGGTGACCACACCCTCTGTACCTTAAAGGAGCTAAATGCTGCTCCTCATCCCACGTCTGGAGCATCTGTTAACAGTTCCTGAGAGGGAAGAGGGGGATGAAAAGGGAACCCTGGATTTAGAGACAACTGCTGGATTCACCAGTGAAGTTACTTCTCGAAACAAGGAAGGAGAACTACAACATCTAGAGCATGTGCATGTTAAAGCCAAACTGACATCAGAAACCAATGAAACTTTCTCATGAGGAGTTCAGCGAGAGAGAGAGCATAGGAAAGGTGGATGCCATGAAACCAAAAGCTCTCATAAATGTCCTGTCTGTAATATAGGCCAGAGGAAAAAGACAATGAAAGTGGGAAATGAGAGTTAAGGGCTTTGGAGAAGGAAGGGATGCCAGCATAGGACCATCTCAATCCTGCAACCTAGAAAGACATAATCCTGTGAAGGAGTCAGAGAAGACCTTCTAAAGTTTATTGTGAATCCCAAGCTCTGAAGAACAGAAATGGCAAAATGAAGATTTTGCAAAAGGATCTCAGGAGAGGATGCCTGAAATCAGCAGGCCATCCAAGTAAGAAAATATTTGGATCCCCTGAAACCTGCAAAAAGCAATCACAGGAGCAAGGCATTTGGCGAATACCCTTGCGGCAGTAGAAGGGCCAAAGGGCAAAGCATAGAACTGAAAATGCAAGGAAGCAACAGAGAAACGCAAAAACTTCCTGAAAGAGAGGATGGAACAGAATATGAAGATAAGCATCCTTGATATCAAGAGACATCATATAGGCCTGAGAGAGCAAAAGAGGAACCAAAGTCTGAAAGGACAACATGCAAAAGGTGGGTATCTTAAGAAAAGTGTTTAGATGAGACAGGTCTAGAATTGATCTCCAAGTACCTTCTTTTTTGGGCACTAGAAACATTCTGGAGTAAAACCCCCTCCCTCCTTTGGGACACAGATACGACTTGAATAGTACAGTCAAAAGATCTTAAAGAACCTGTGGGGAAAAAAAATGAATTTGTTCCAGAGGAGGCTGAGGAATGCACATGAAAGGGGGATGGGAGTTCCAAACCATGAAACACCCCTGGTGAATAATGGACAGAACCCAAGAATCCTGAGTAATCTGAATCCAAACAGGAAGAGAAAAAGTAATGTGGCGGTAAGAGATGGACAGTCAAACAGCACCTGGTTCATCAAGAAAGGAAGACTTCTGAGTCCTTGAAGTCTGAGTAGCCTTAGCAGGAAGAGCAAAAACAGGAGATGTAGGCGCCTCAAAAGTCACTAGTACCAACCGAGAAAAATGAAGCACCTGGAGCCAAAATAACCAACAAAAAGCTTTGCTGAGGAAGTTACATTGATAATGAAAAAAGCGGTGAGTAAGTTAAGCATTTATCGTGCCTTTTGTATCTTTCGTGTATTTTAACCTGTAATAATAAAGTCGAGGTTCGTTGGTTATTGTAGCTCCAGGTGCTTCGTTTTTCTTAGCAGTAAGAGCCAACTTGCCACTCTTTTTGCCTTTAGTAGAAGGGCAAGATTGCCTGCGAACAAAGGCTGGCTTACTGGGGTAGTTTCTCTGAAATTTAGACACAGGAGAGACAAACTTTTAGTTATGTACTTACCATAACTTTAGATGTATGGGATCCATCTCGCCTACATTCTCTACAGATGGGTTCGGAGCCGATCCTCGGCTCCGACTCGGCAGCCATACAATAGAACGCAGTCTCTTATTGGCTGAGTTACCTCGTATCCCAGGATGCACCACTACTGCTTCCCCAGATCTTGTTTGTCCGCACACATGCACACACACATAGACTGTTGCTATAACATTGCCAGGTGTTTCAAGAGAGGAAGAAGTTTAATTCGGATTGTCCGGTCTCTTCTGGCCTACAAGGCAGGGGGAAGGAGGGTGGGTTATTAGGAATGTAGGCGAGATGGATCCCATACATCTAAAGTTATGGTAAGTACATAACTAAAAGATGTAATGTGATCCTATCTCGCCTACATTCTCTACAGATGGGACAGCGTCCCTAGCACCTAATTCCTGGGTGGCTCACTGGAAAACGCTCCTGAGAACCGTGGAACCAAAGGAAGCTCGACCCCTAGATGCCACATCCAATTTGTAGTGAGAAATAAAGGTGTGTAGAGAAGACCATGTGGCAGCCGCACAAATGTCACTAATAGAGAGCTTGGAATGAAATGCTGCCGAAGTGGCCATAGCCCTGGTAGAATGAGCTTTCAATGGAACTGTAAGCTCCTTATTTGAAATGAGATAAATATGACTGATACAGTCTCTGATCCACTTGGCAATAATGACTTTTGTGACGGCTTTGCCCAATTTACTATCCGAAAAGGACACAAACAGTTGATCTGATTTTCGTGCTTGGTGTGTCCTGTCCAAATAGAAACGCAATTGTCTATGCACGTCTAAGCTGTGAAAGGTATACTCAGCTCTGTTTGAATACTTAGGGAAAAAGACCGGTAATTCCAGTGATTGTTGCAAACAAAAGTTAGAACAAACCTTTGGTATAAAGGATGGGTTTGGTCTAAGAGATACTCTATCCTTGTGAAATACCAGGTATGGTGGTTTGACACAAAGGGCTTGAAGTTCTGAAACTCGCCTGGCTGATGTAATAGCAACTAGAAGAGCAGTCTTCCAAGAAAGAAATTTTAAGTCACAGGTTGCTGCCGGCTCAAAGGGAGATGAGGTTAATGCACCTAACACCACGTTAAGGTCCCACGGTGGTGCAGGATGAGATATAGGGGGCCGTAGAAGCCAATCTCCTTTAATAAAAGCTTTGCACAACTTGTTGCTCATTAAGGGTGGTTCTATGCTCTCATGAAAATTGGAAATAGCAGCCAATTGAACTTTGATGGTAGACACCGAACAACCTTGGTTGAACAGGGAAGCTAAAAACTTCAGAACCTCTGACACCGAGGCTGTCATAGGGTCTAATCCTCTGAGTTGGGCCCAAATAGCAAATCTCTTCCATTTATTGCTGTACATCTTTTTAGTAGAAGTCTTGTGGGCCGAGGACAAAATATGTATGACTTCAGGGTCGAAAGAATGGCTCCTGACTATGGTCGGAAGAGGAGTAGCCAAGCTGCTAACTTCAATGAATGGAGGGACTGATGGAGCTGTCCTGACTGATTCGTCAAGAGATCCGGAACTTGGTCCAGGAACCAGGGACCCTCCAATGCATATTTGTGAAGAAAGGGGAACCAGACATGACGAGGCCAGTATGGGGCGATTAGGATAATTTTGCTTTCCAAGCGAATCGCCTTCTGAATCACCTTGGGGAGAAGGGGAACCGGTGGAAAAGCGTATAGCAGGCTGGGGGGCCAAGCTTGGACTAGAGCATCCTTGGGGATCTCCCCCGGAACTGGGGTGAGAGAGGAGAACTGCTGGCATTTTGCGTTGAGGGGAGTTGCGAAAAGATCGCAACATGGAGCTCCCCATCTCGTGAAAATCTGTGTTACTACTCTGTTGTTCAAGGACCACTTGTGAGGGGAGAGAATAGTTCTGCTCAGTCTGTCGGCTATCACATTGGATCTCCCCGGAATGTGCGTTGCCACTAGGAAACGTTTGGTAGCAATCGCCCAATCCCATACCTTCATGGCCTCTCTGCAAAGGGGGTAAGACCTGGTCCCTCCCTGCTTGTTCAAGTACCAGACTACCGACATGTTGTCGGACTGAATGGCAATCGTACCCTGGGGGAGGTGATCGTGCAGTGCTTGCAACGTTAAAAGCACCGCTCTCACCCTGTCTGGGAGGCGTCCGTAGTCAACATGGCCGAGGGGGATAGGGGAACGAAGGGTCGCCCCTGATCCAGGTTGGAGGAGAGAAGCCACCAACGAAGATCCTGTTTGCACGTCTCTGTGATCAATATGTGGTGATTGAGTGGAAGGTCTTGATAAGACCACTGGACTGATAGGAGCCACTGGAGTATCCTCATATGCAACCTTGCCAAGGGGACCAGAAAAATGGTGGCTGACATGGAACCCAACAGCTGCAGGACCATTCTCGCTGGAGCGCGACATCTGAGGAGTAACGCCTGAACCTGAGACTGCAGCGTTGCTATCCTTTCCGCAGGAAGATAGACTCGCATCTGCCTTGAGTCTATTTCCGCACCAATAAACAGAATACGCTGCGATGGCAGCAATACGGATTTTGTCCAATTGAAGGTGATTCCTAAGGAGTTGCCTAGAGAGATGGTGGCTGCTAGAGTTTTTAAGAGTAGATGCCTGGAGGTGGCAGTTAGGAGTCAGTTGTCTAGGTATGGAAACACCTGGAATCCTAGACTTCTCAGGTGAGCAGTCACCACCGCCAAACATTTGGTGAACACCATGGGGGCTGTGGTGAGACCAAAGGGCAGTGCACGGAACTGGAAATGACCGTCTCCTAGGCTGAAGCGCAAGTGTCTCCTCGACGCCTGATCTATCAGAATGTGATAATAGGCGTCTTTGAGATCTATGGAGCACATCCAAACACCTTTCTCCAAAAGCGGGAGAATGGATTGCAAGGTGACCATCCGGAATTTGGATTTTTTCACTGATCGGTTTAATTTGCTGAGATCCAAAATGGGCCTCAAGTCCCCGGTCTTTTTCGATACCAAAAAGAATCTTGAGTAAGTCCCTAATTCGGCCTGATCTGCGGGGACAGGTTGGATGACTCCTTTTTGAAGCAGCTTCGATATTTCGCTGGCTGCCATTTCCCGTTGACAGGGTGGCGGGTCCGGGATTCTGTGGGATGGCGGAGGGGGTTGAGAGAAGGGAATGGTGTAACCTCCGGCGATGATTCGGAGCACCCATTGGTCCTGAGTGATATTTTCCCAGGCCTTTAGGTGCCTCGAAAAACGGCCCCCGACTGGCTCCGGAGCTGCACAGTCGGGCACTCCTTCAGGGATGCTGGAAGGAGGAGGAGCCACGAAAGGACTCGTGGTCTCCAGTGTTGCGGGGGCCTCCGCCGCCTCTGGGACGGCGTCTCCCTGAAAAATTTCCCCCTCCTCTGCCTCTAGAAGGGGAATCACTCTGCTGCGACAAGTAAGGCTTTTGAGACTTACGGAACCACATTTTCCCTCCTCTTCGAGCCTTGGGATAAGGTCTGAAGGGAGTGGAAAACCGGGCCCCTACGGCAGTTAAAGTCTTACCCTCCTGTTCGCAGCGAGTCAAAGTGTCCTTTACCTTGGGTCCAAACAGAGGACCCATCAAAGGGGGCGTCGGCAAAGGAAGACTTAAAGGCCTCCGCAAAGTGACACAGGCGTAGCCAGGCTTGTCTCCGTAGAGCAACACCTGTTCCCGCCGCTCTGCTCGCTCCTTCGGCTGCATAAGAAATGAGCCTCATGGACGAGTTGGATAACGAGGACAGGGTAGCCAACTGGGAGTTGACCGTCTCGGCCAACTGCTCAGGTAAGTTACCGGAGAGGGTATCCGAAAGCTCCTTGATCAGATCCCTCTGCAGTCTCGTGAAATGCGTCAAGTAGTTCAGAGACCTTAGTGTAAAGGTTGCTGAAGTAAGGGTACGCTTCCCGTACCGATCCATGCTCCTAGACTCCTTATTAGGAGGATGGACGGACGTTGAAGCCTCTGCCACATCTTGCTGGGTGGGCATCTACAGCCACACCTTTCGAAAGAAAGTCCTTATCAGGGGGTGCCGAAAGGAATTTATTGGGGCGAGCTGGCACCGGTTCAACAGAGTCCGGGTGTTCCCACGCCCTTCGAGAGATCAAATCCAGAAGCTCATCGAAGGGCGGAGACACCCAGGAGGCGGAGGGCTGAGCCCGAAGGCCTTGAGGAAAACAGACTTCTCAGCAGAAGGGGGTTTGGACTGCCAGTCGCCTCGTTGCTTAAGGATCTCCAAGATGTCCGCAAAGGATACATCATCCGAGGACGACTTGGGGGACCCTTCCACATCATTGAGGTCGGTATCCGAGGTGAGAGACTCATCAGGGGAGTCGACATGCTTCCTCTTGCACTGTTTCTTCCTTGGAGGTTCCTCAGAAGACGTTTCGGAGGGACCCCCAGGAAGAAGGGAACCCCCAATGGGGGTAACCTCAGGCCCAAGGGCTCTTCTGTCGTGAGACAGGGGGATTGCAAAGGAGCCAGTCTCCGTGCCAAGGGAAGGTGGTGGTGAGATGGTAGAAGTGGCCAGAGAGGATATGGCCAAGGCACTCCTCATGGCCTTGAAGGCGGGACCCCCAGAGTCCTGGGATGGTTCAACCCCCAAGGCCACAACAGCAGTCGGAGCTCCCGCCGCACTGAGAGGGAGGCTCGGAACCGAAAGGATCGGTCCCGAAGCGTCCCCCCCGGGGCCGACAGAGGAGGTCCACGTACCGAACCCAGACCCGAAGGGCGGGGTTGGAGTTAGGGTCGGAACCGACCCGACAACCTCCACCGGCTCCACCAACACTGACTCCAACGGCGCCGAAGCTGTTGGAGGAGGAACCGAGATAGCAGGGTGGTAAACTGGCTCCGGAGCCGACTGGGCTGGAGCCGAGATCAACTTTTGAAAGACCGGAGACTGAAAAAGCCTTTGAAGCACCCTGTCTACATCCGAATCAGACATCCTCGACTACCGAGAAGAGACCGACCGGGTCCGAGTCGACTTCTCCACCGGCTCCGAAAGACTGGGGGACCGGCTCCGTATGGGTTCGAGAAGTATCGGCGCCGAGGGAGATTCCACTACCACTGCAATTTCCCTCGGAGCCGATGGGGACTTCGGCACCGAAGGGGAAGAGTCTGAGCGGGCAACCCTCATCGGCTCAGAAGGCAGTGGAGCCGATGGAGATGACTCGCCTCTCGACGCTCGAGCTCTAGACTCCGAAGCCAGAGGAGTCGAGGCTGGAGACATCGAGGCAGACCGTTCCGCCCTCAGCTCCAAAGTCCGTGGAGCCGACGGAGAAGCCTGCCGTGATTTTATTGCTGCCGGATCCGACGGGCTGGTCGGAGCCGAAGATTTTTTCTTCCTCGGAGGGGAAGAAGAAGAAGATAGGGATTCCTCAAAGGAAGGGGTAATAAGCCCTTTCAAAATCAACTTATTTTTCCTCTCTTGGAGCACGCGAGAGGAAAAAGCGTGGCAAACGCTACAGGATTCCTGGAGGTGCTTCGGGCCCAAACAGTAAACACATAAAGAATGGTCGTCCGTAATGGACATTTTATAGCTACATTTGGAACATTTTTTTGAAACCTGACGGTCTATGTTCCTTCGACATGTTAACTAATTCAACACACTAAACTTCCAAAAAAAACTACACAAAACTACCAACGACAGCCTAGACTCTAAGTAAAATGCCTAGGATAGGGCAAGGCCCCTCTAACTCAACAGGATCACTGCCACAAAAAATACGATTTTACCACAGAAAAATACTAAATCACAGTCACACAACTACAAGTAGCTGTTAAAACAGCTTTTGGGTAATTTTTAGCACAAAATTTGACAGAAAAAATGTCACTAAGAGGCACTTAGCTCAGCCAAGTCCGAGACCACGTCTAAGCTTCAGAAGCGGCAAACGAGATCTGGGGAAGCAGTAGTGGTGCATCCTGGGATACGAGATAACTCAGCCAATAAGAGACTGCGTTCTATTGTATAGCTGCCGAGTGGGAGCCGAGGATCGGCTCCGAACCCATCTGTAGAGAATGTAGGCGAGATAGGATCACATTACATCACATGTTAGAGTTCCGGTAAAGCCTTCCCCTTATCCTGAAGGGACTTATACAAGTCAGCAGCTGCTTGCATAAACAAATGTTTATTACCAAGAAGAGCATCCATCAACTTAGCTTTGATATAATCAGGTAAAGGTTGAAACATAAGCCAAGAATACCTCATCACTTAACCAAAAGCAACAGCCCTACAAAAAGGATCTGCTGCATCAAAACTACACTTGATAGAATGATGAACCACTTGAGAGGAAGTCCCTAGCAAGAAAACAGCAGCAATTTTCCCTCAGTTTGGGAGATCACATATTAGCCGACAAGCCTGAGAAAGGAGAGCCAAAACATACTTGGGACAAATGGGTCTGATAATTAATAGCCCTTAAAGCCAGGGTAGCTGAAGTGTAAACCTTCTTACCCAGTCTTTTCATGGTTCTGCTGTCTTCATCAGAAGGCAGCAACTTGGGATAAGGAAGCAATTGACAGGAATTATCATAGGCTACAGACACCAATGAGAGGTAAGCAGCGGGACATTTGTACAAAAAGTTAAAATTCTTCAGCACCCTATAAAACCTATCATGCTTCTTGAGAGCAGGGGACTGACCATCAGGAGTTTTAGAGACATCGGAAAAAGCATCCAACAAAGCAGCCAAAAGAGGAGGAATAGCTTTAGCACATAGTACCTCTTATGGATTTCATAGACCTGAGCACAATCCCATTTAAAAAATTCCATTATCCTGGAGATTGTGTCCTGAAAGGAAATTTCTTCAAAGGGAGAATCAGAACTATTGGATTCCTCTTTCTCTGAGCCACAGTCCAAAAGAGAATGAATTTGGGAAGAGTAACCAAGGGATTCCTCATCAGAATCAGACTCCACCTCATAGGAATCCTGTTCCTTGGGCCTTTTAAGGGGAGTAAAGGGCTAAGGGGAAGCTGGAACAGAAACCGTCTGAGGAGGTTTTAATGCCAAAACATTAAACAAACCCAGAGTAAAGCCAGCCACTAACTCTGTGGATCACTAGGAGCAGAAGAAACATGCTTAGTTTTTTCTTTAAAGGAATGCCTGCCCTATAAAACTTAGAAGGATCTGACCCACGACGGCATACAATTAAATGCAGTAGGAACTTCTTCCATAACTAAAATCTGCAGAACACCCCTAGGCCTCTCAGTTACACTTGCAAAGCCTCATTGGACATACTGCAAACAGATCATCGCCAGCCTCCAACCCAGTTGCGACAGAGGAATCCAACAACAAAGCCAGGCGAGCCTCCAAGTTCTCACTGAACTCAGGAAACACACCCGACACAGGGTGGACAGCAGAAGATTCTTGTCTTAATTTTTTAACCTTCTTCCCTAACAGCTGACCCTCTGGGTGAGAAGGTCCTTCCATGGTATCCTTAAAGAGAATCTTAAGGCACTGATTCTCAAGACACAAAGCAAGAAAAGAATGCCTACTACGCAGGGTCTTCGATATGAATGCCTGACAAAAAGAACAGTCTGTATAGTCATGAGAGGCTCCTAGGCAAAATAAACACTTATCGTCGTGGTCTTTAAAAGGAATTTGACTCCAGCGCTGTCATTTACTCTTCCTGGATGACATTACCCCTCAGAAGCAACAATAAAGCCAAGAAAAAAATAAAACCCTCACTGGGTACTTATCTGCAATAGCTCGGTACCAGCAAACAAGATGTAGGCATTCAAACCAGTGAAAGAAAGATGCGTTCAAAATGGTGATACAGACAGAGGTGTTCAGACCGATGATCGAGAGATGAGTTTAGACTGCTGACAAATAAGCTCTAAGGATGGTAAGTCCGGAGGTCACCTTTATACCTTACGCTAAGCGAGGAGTATACATGTGGCGTTCAGCATTCCTTAAAGCGACAGTAGTCTTTTGTATTCTGGCCAGATGACGGGCAACCCAAGGCAGGGAATCCCAATTGTAAGGAAAACTGTAACCAGTGAATGGAGGGACATACATAAGATCCTAAAGTAAAAAAACCCGCCTGACTGGAGGAAAATGTTAAATAGGTCTTGTGAAAGATGAAGAATGTACAGTTGTGTAAATAAACTTAACAGAACAGTAAATGTTCAAATGATCACTGCTAATATAGCCTAAGCTATATGGGTTACATGTTGCATGAACATAACAGTCGGTCAGCTACAAAAGTTTCAGGGCATCTTCTATGCAACGAAACAGTTAGTCAGTTTATGCTATGCTGACAAAAATACAGATTTGGGCACCAAGTCCTTCAGAGCTTCCATGACAACACAGAAAGAGAGGCTGAGAAAGTACAGTTGTGTACACTTACCACAAATGTAGATGTTCGAGTGTATTCACTGTTGCAGTCAGCACATTTGGGTTATTCCTGCCAGGGTAACCCTTGGCTGGCCCGAATACCAGATGCTTATAATTTCGGCGTCGGTTGCTGTTGCTTGAGGACCGACGTCGGGTCGTCAGTAGTATAAAGTAAGGCAGCCGATGCCATTACATCAGTTTTTCTTGCCCTAACCTGTCAGGAGCTCCAAAGTAGGAGGCCAGGTTATGGTGAAAAATAAATACCAATATGCCTCTTGTAAGAAAAGAAAGAGAATAAAGGGGGCTGGAAGCAGGGAAACCAGGACAGCAACAGTGAATACACTTGAACATCTACATTTATGGTAAGAGTACATAACTGTACTATGTTCTTCGTGTTTCACTGTTCAAGTCATCACATTTGGGTAGATTCCCAAAGCTGAGGAAATGGGTGGAGGCAGTCAAGGAAACTAGGGGCTGGCTAGGATGCCCTGCAATACTGCAGAGGCAAACCCTGCCGTGGATTTAGAGAAGAGAGGCAGGTGGTAATGCTTTGTAAAAGTGTGAACAGATGTCCAGGTGGCAGCCTCAAGAATGTCCCAGGTGAGGACTCCTCTTAGGAAAGCTGCAGAGGTAGAGGCTGCTCTGGTGGAGTGTGTCCTGACCCCTTTGGGGAAAGGCTTTCTATGCTGTTTGTAGCAGAATTGGATGCAGTGTGCTATCCATTTGGAAATGATTTCCTTGCAGATGGCTTTACCCTCTGCCCCTGTAGCAAGGCTAACTAGCAACTGATCAGACTTTCTGAAGGATTTAGTCCTGTCCAGATATAATCTGAGCTGTCTGTGCACATCTAGAGAGTGTAGAATCCTTTCCCCTTGTTCTGGGGATTAGGAAGGAAGGTGAGCAGATGAATGGATTGGTTAAGAGCCACAATGGACACCACTTGGGCATGAAGGATGGGTTAGTTCTGAGGGATACCCTGTCTGCATGGAAGATGACGAAGGGTTCCACAGCCATGAGTGCTTGCAGCTCAGAGACTCTTCTGGCTGAAGTGATAGCCAGAAGTAAAGCTGTTTTCCAGGAGAGAAATTTTAGCTCTGCGGGGGAAGCTGGTTCAAAAGGGGGCAGGGTGAGCTTTTCCAAGACAAAGTTAAGGTCGACCTTCGGGGTTCCCCGTTTCTGAGTTATTAGGGTGAAGGTACTTTTGCTGAGTTGCCACTCATGTGAGTTCAGAAGGTTTCTGCTTAACTGGTCCTCCAGAGAGTTTAGAGAGCCTAACAGGTGTAGTTGCATGGAAGAGGCTGTGAGCCAAATGGTCATGACCAGCGTGCATAGAGGGTAGGAGCGAGTCCCTCCCCGATTGTTGATGTACCACATCACAGTGGTGTCTGTTTTGATCAGGAGAACCCCTGGAGAGAGAAGGGGGTTTGAAAGCTATCAAGGCATGCTGCACAGCCATCATCTCTTTTTGACTGATGTGCAGAGGTATTTCCTGAGGGCTCCATTGGCCTTGTATGCACCTGCAGTCCAGGTGTGCCGCCCCCAAGCATAATATGATGCGGAGGCGGGGAGATGGGCAGTCCCTTGCTGTGGGAGCATGCTGCTGTAGACCAAAGAAATTCCTTTCTGAGGCAAGGAATTATAGGCAGAAAAGTTTCCAGGTCTTCAGAGTGTTGACACCAAAGGCTCTTTAGGTACCACTGAAGTTTCCTCATGTGCAGTCTGGCACATGGAATGAGTAGTATGCAAGATGCCATGAACCCCACAGCTTGCAGGATCTTCTTTGCAGATAGCTGGGGCTTGGTGGCTAGTTGAGAGAACTGGTCAGGAAATGTGTTTCTCTGGTGTAAGAAATGCCATCAGGGACACTGTGTCCAGTCTTGCTCCCAGAAAGATTATCCTTTGGGTAGGCACCTGCTTGGACTTCTTTTCACTGATTGTGTATCCTAGGGAAGTTAGAAGTATTTTTACAAACGCCAGTTGCTTGGGCAGCTTCTCCTAGCTGTCTGCCTGAAAAAGGCAGTTGTCCAAGTATGGGTAAATCTGAATATTTCTTGGTCTGCAAAATGCAATGGCCGGAGCCAGACATTTTGTGAACTCTTGGGAGGAGTAGATAAGTCAAAGGGAAGTGCAGAGAACTGAAAGTGTTGAGATCCTGCCCTGAAGTGGAGATATTTCCTGCATGATTCCCTGATATGAATGTGGAGGTAGGCTTCTTTTAGATCTAAGGTGGCTAAGCCAAGCATCCTTGGAGAGCATGGGCAGCAGCTGCTGGAGGGTGAGCATTTTGAATTTTGGGATCACCAGTAAGATGTTGGGGTGGGGCGCTAGGTGCCCTCTTTTCTGGGCACCAGAAAAAGTCTGGAGTAGAAGCCTTGGCCTATCTATTCTGCAGGAAGGCGCTCTACTGCTCTCATAGAGAGAGAAGGGAAAGGATTTGCAATTGAGCCTCTGCCCACTGATTTGGTGGTATATCTGGGAACCCTTTTAGGGCTGGAAGGGTATGGAAGAAGAATTTGTATCCCTGAGATACAATGTTCAGAACCCATTGGTCCTTGGTTATGGTGGCCCAGATGCTTGAGTGAAATGAGAGTTTTCCTCCTAGAGGTAAGTGAAGGTGGGCAGAGGGGGGAAGAGGAGGAGGTGAGTCATTGTGAGTTCTTACCATAAGGTGGAGAGTTAGAACACCCTGGTTTTGAAGTGGAGGTAGTCCACTGCTTAGATCTCTGCATTCCCTGGGGCTGCTGTCTGGGTGGTCTATTTCCACAGGGCCTATGCTGGGCTTGTTTTCTCGGAGCAGGAAAGGACTAGTGTTTGGAGGGAAAATGCCTGCTAAACCTAGGGGGCTGGATTTGTAAGAAATCCTTAACTGTTTGCATAGATTTTGCTGCTTCTTCCATCTTTTTAGTACCTCTTCTGCCTTAGTACCAAATAAGTTGTCTTTGTGCAAGGGGGCATCCGACAATTTAGAAATGGCATGGTCTGGCAGGGGTTGTTACTTAAGCCATGCATGTCTTCTAATGACAGATACAGTAACTGCTGCCCTGCAAGAAGCTTCTAGGGCATGAAAACCACAGTGCACAGTGTGTTTAGTTACTTGGCTTGCAGAATGCATTAATTCTTGTAGGTCTTTAGATTCTGCCCAAGCAGGAAGGGAAGACATTTTTTTGTTTAAGGAGTTCCAGGGTATGTTGCTGAAATTTCAGTACATGGAACTGACAATTTAGTGCCCTGATAGCAAGAGTAGCTGAGGTGTATACTTTTTTTTATCCTGTCTAATGCTCGGGAATCCCTGTCTGAGGGTGTGGGATTCTTAGCAGAGGTTGCTTTAATTCCTTTTGGCCCTTAAGAAATGACCTCAGGGTCAGCTGTTGGATTTTTAAAAATATATTTGTGTGAGTCGGGGACTCTAAAGTACTTATAAGCCAATAACCAGGACACTGAAGACAAACATCCAAAGCACAAACAGCACAGCAGTCCCAAAGAAAAAAACGAAGGCAGATGTAGGAGCAAATAGATTTACTGCAAACCAGGATTAAGGGCTTTTGTAAACAAGTTACTTCATCAGAATCAAATTGCTAAAAGCCAACACCATCTTTTTGTACCCCTCCCCAGTATCACATGATATGTCACTGCCTCTAATAAAAACTCTTAAAGCACCAACACTAAATGTTAAAACAAGCTGAAACCATAAACTGAAACCAATCACACACCACAAAAATTCATGGTACATAATAAACTGAACCACAATGATGCATAAACCTTGTAATAATTTAAATTCAAAAAATGATAATAATAATGTGGAATATGTCAAGGAACATTAAATTAAAAATAAAAAACTAAACTCAGTTTATACCACATAAGACTTGAGCCCTAGTATACTGGCTATAGACAGTCCCTCTCATTTAAGCCTGGATGGTTAGTAGCATCCAATCTGAGCTACCAACGCAGTTCTATTTCCTCTAAAATGTCATCCCAAGGGCCCCTTCTAGTGTCTTGCAACACTTGTTCAAGTACAAAATAGCGAAAATAGTGGGCAGGGAACTCCATGTGATGTTTGGTCAAAGCATTGCTGCAATCCACCTTTCTAATGTCATTTTTGTGTTCATATACAAGTTCCTTGATTTGTCTCTTAGTCAAACTTTTGGACCGAATAGAGAGGAAGCATCAACGGGAACGTTGAAGGAAGACTTGAAAGTGTCTGCAAAGTCACACAAATGCATCCAGGCGTGACGTCTCATGACAATGCCTGCACCCGCTGCTCTGGCCGCCCCTTTGGTTGTATGTGCAATCAACCACATGGACAAATTAGATATTGAATCCAGGGTGGCAAGCTGTATGGCAACTTTGTCATGTACCTCATCAGACACTGCTCCTGCTAAGGTTCCTGACAGTTCTGTGATTAGGTCCCTTTGAAGATGGGTAAAATGTGCGAAGTAATTCAACAACAGTATGCCAAAGGACACTGAAGCATAAAACCAGCTCAACGGTGTCAGGGGCCTTCCAGGTGCACTGCACGATGAGCTTGACCAACTCATTTGCAGGCGAGGTCACCCAAGAAGTACAGGGTCAGGCACGGAAAACTTGCAAGAATACAGATTCAGTCACCCCTGCGTTTCAAGATTTCTAGTATGTCTCCAAAGGGGACATCCTCAGGGGGTGCCCATGGGGACCCTTCCACCTCATCATAATCTGTATCTTTGGTGAGAGATTTCTCAGGTGCATCAACGTACTTCCTTTTGCACAATCTCTTATGGGGTGGCTCATAACGGGGAAAGTCTGAAGAGGACGCCGAAGAGAGGGTGCCTTGTGGTAGGGTATCTTCCTGCTCCAGTGCCTGATGTCCCAGTGTAGTGGACTGTGGCAGCTGTGAACCATAGGACATGTATATATGACATTCCGGTGCCGATGGAGCCAACTGGGAGCCTGCTGAGGGGAGTGCCCTTTGCATACCCTGGAAGGGAGGACTGCCCGAAGAGGGATGGGAGCCTGGAACCAACAAAGACAACCTCGGAACTGGGGGTCACACCCCGCTTCGACAAGCCCGCCTCCAACGAAGGAGCCACGAGAAGACTCAGAGCTGCCAAAGCAACCAGAACAGTAGATGGCGCCATACTAGGGGTCACTGTGCCGACAGACCAGTCACAGTCTTGAGGGTGGGTCGGTTCCGACTGAGCCGTGGTCCATAGGGTAGGTTACGGAACCATGGTAAGACCTACCAGTGGAACAGAAGAAGCTGGCACCAGAACAGGCGTCGGCATTTAGGGCTCCAAGATCTGTGAGGCTGAAGGAGGAATATAGGTTGGAGTCAGTGGAGATAAACCCTTGGCTCCGGGTACAAGGGAGGTCCTAGATGAAGTTGTGACGCCTCTGGCTGCTAGGAGCTGTTGACATCCCTGATGGACATTCAGGCCGGTCAAAGAATGGACTAAGTTGCTGTACAACAAAAGGGTCAATGGACAGGGAATACAGAGTCCTGGCTACTGTCTCGACCTTCGGCACCATGGTCGGAAGACCAGAAGGTTGTGATGATTGGGGGGAGGGATGACCTATTTTAAGGGAGAAGCTACTGTTGGTGCCAAGAGAGCTGTGGTACCGTGGAAGGGGTCAGTACTGTAGGAATAGTGGTAGTCCACTCCGTAATCAAGGACATCACAATGGCTGGAGTTTTAGGCTCTGGTGCTGAGGTGGTTGTCAGAGTCATTTTGGCATGTTTAGTTTTCGGATCCGTATTAACCTGGGCCTTGGTAGTTTTAGGTTCCTGCGATTGAGGAGATGATGGAACTGAATGGCTTCTCCTCTTTGTCTCTTTTTTTGGAGGGGTTGAGACTTCTGCATCAGCTAAAATCTCCGAGAAAGGGTTTTTCAAGAGACCCTTTACAATTAGCATGTTTTTGCGCTCAGCTAAGGTGCAAGCACTAAAGTCCTTACCGAGTTCATATGGAGGTTGAACTTTCAAATGTGGTACTCCTAAGCAATAAACACAGGAGATATGCCCACCGGTATTTGGCATCTTCATGCCACATTTGTCACACTGTTTAAACCCAATAATGCCTTTCTTGTCAGGCATTGTGAAAAATACAATTAAACAAGAATCAAATATCCTGCTACATGACCAGGGATACACACACATACACACAAGCGCACATAAGTTTTTTTTTTGTAATTTACCAACAATGGTAAAAAGAAATATACCCAAAGGGTAAAAGGAAAGGAAGGACAAATACCAAAGATGGTATTAAGAATACCAAAAGGTTAAGGGAAGGGAGAGGACTGTACCAACAATGGTATGAAGAAATACCAACAAGGTAAAAGGAGAGAAAAAAATTCACTCACACAGAAAGGGAACTATATCTAAATATACACACAACTAGCATGTAGGAAGGATTATAGAAGAACAGAAGCCAAAATTTTCAAAATATTGTGAAAAATAGAACACTTAGCTTGACAGTCGGCCAGGCGCATCTTGAAACTCTACGTGGCAAATGAGATCCAAGGAGATGAGCAGAGGAGAACTATGGGCAACCTTAGCTCAAAAGTTTCTGGCTGATGTGAGCTTGTTATATCGGCCAAGTCGGTTCCCAAGGATGGATTCAAAACTCATTCGTCATGAATGAATGAAGACTGACATCAGATTATTCTTTACAGCTCAATGGATGTATTCCACACGTGCAGAAAAAAACAAGATTTTAAAAGATTTTATCCGGTTCAATGCATGTTCAACTATCCAGTTTGATTATCTGAACTACCCTAGGTCCCAATTAGTTCGGATAATCAACTCTGTACTGTATGAGCATTAGACCAGGCAGCTGCTGCACAAATGTCATCAATGGAAGTTCTACACCAAAAGGCAGAATAAGTTGCCATGGATCTAGTAGAATGAGCTTTAGGAGGCTTTGACAGGGAGAGGCCTTGTCGAGTATAAACAAAAGAATGCAAACAGTAATCCATTTGGCCTTAGTAACTTTAGAAACTAGTGATCCCAGTCTATTCGGGGAGACAAAAACAAAGAGTTGTTCCAACTTCTGGAAATTATAGTTATGTACTTACCATAACTTGGGATCTGTGTTGTCCACTTTGTTTCTTCCTCATGATTGCGTCTCGGGTGCGCCCCTCAGATCTGGCTCAGCCACATTTACACAGACTAGGATCCCTCCTTCCCACAATGCACTGCCCTCTGCCTAATCTCCTCAGATTGAGTTTGCTGCCCTAACATCTAAGGGTGCACATTAAAGACTGAAAGGATAGAAGAAGCCTGAGGTTAAAACCAGGAACATCAAGTTCCCAAGCAGTTTTCCACAGGTCTTCTAGCAACACTAGGTAAGGAGGGGAGGCTGGGAGGGAAGGTGAGGAATAATGAAACTGGACAACACAGATACCAAGTTATGGTAAGTGCATAAATTATAAATCTGTTGCTGTCCTTTTCATTCTTCCTCGTGGTTGGGTCAGATACCCAAGCTATATAACCCCTGAGTGGCCTCAAGGAAGGATATGCTGGAGGACTGCAGAACCAAAAGAAGCCCTGTTTCTGGAGACAATGTCCAAATTTGTAATGCGTGACAAAGGTATCAGTTTTCAACCAGGTGGCTACACCACAAATATAGACTAAGGATGCTCTAGAAGAAAAAGCAGACGATGTAGACATGAACCTAGTTGATTGGGCATTAGGAGGACAAGGCAATTGCAGCCCATTTTTGGAGTAAATCAGAGTAATGCAGTCTATTATCCATACATTTAGAGTAAACGCCTGACCTAGGCAGCTCGCGAAAAGGACACAGATAGTTGGTCTGCTTTTTGGCAATGCTTTTTTCTATGAAGATAAAGCACAGCTGTCTAGGAACATCAAGCAAATACAACATATGTTGCCCCTTGTTTGAGAAGTTTGGAAAGAAAACTGGCAGTTGTATGGACTGTTTCTTAGCCTCTGTGGCTACCTTGGGCACAAAGGAGGGATTAGTACGAATTGACACACTATCTATATAAAAAAAAAAAAAAATGTAAGGAGGCTTAGACAATAGAACTTGAATTTCCGAGACCCTTTTTGCTGAAGCAATGGCGATCAGAGAGACAGTCTTCCAAGAAAGAAACTTCAAGTCACAAGCACTAGCTGGTTTAAAGGGTTTTTGAGTTCGGCCTTGTAAGACAACTGTAAGATCCCACGGTGGAGAAGGATCTTTAGCTAGAGGTCTGAGAAGAAATATTCCCTTCAAAAAGGCCTTGAATAGTCTGGATGTAGTAAGAGAACCAAAAAGATTTCCTGAGAAGAAGTTTAAAATGGCTGCCAGCTGAAGTTCAATAGTAGAAAAACTGGCTCCTCCTTTGAAAGAGATGTAAGGAAGAGGAGAATGGCCAAGACTGGAGCTGAAAAGGGATCAATATTTTCTTTGAAAGTCCAGAAAACAAATCTCTGCCATTTACTCCTATAAATGTTCTTGATGGATATTTTTTGAGAAAATAGTACAATTTCACAAACAGGGGAGGCAAGCCTGGAGCTTTGTACAATTACTGGAAGTGGAGAAACCAAGCTTTCAGTTTGAAGGAGTGAAGGCTTTGGTGACGACCCTCTGATGGGTGAAAGATGAGGTCCTGTTTGGGTTCCAGGATCCATGGAGGATATTTCAGGTCAGACCAGAGAAAGAGGAACCAAATCTGACAAGGCCAGTAAGGGGGCAATGAGGATTACTGAGGACTTCAACCATTTTGCTTTATGCAGAAACTTTGGGATCAAGTGAGAGGAGGATAGGCATAGATGAGAACAGATGATCAATCGTGAACTAGTGTGTCCCTCAAGGACTACCACGGAGGGGGGGGGGGATCAGAGTGAAACAGCTGCTACACTTGTTCTGAGGGGATATGAAGGGATCGCAGCAGGGTTGGCTTCAACAGCTGAAAATCAAGTTTGCTACTGAATGATGGAGAGATCACTTGTAAGGATACAGAATGGACCTGCTTAGTCTGTTTGCTAGAATGCTGGGCTTACCCATTATGTGAGTTTCAAGCAAAAAGTGGCCTGAAAACATCGGTCACTGCCAGACCCTCATGGCCTACACAAGGGATATGCTTGCTGATGTACCAGACCACTGACATGTTGTCTGTGTGAATTGCAAGAGTTCCTAGATGGACAACGTCCTGAAAGGCTTGCAGTGCAAGAAGAAAGTACAGTTGTGTACACCTACCATAAATGTAGATGTTTGAGTGTCTTCACTGTTGCAGTCATGACTGTAGGGTTCTCCCCTGCCGGCAGGCAGTCCTCGGTCGGCCAGAATCCCAAAGTCTGGGTCCGGCGTTGGCTGTTCAACCATGCTCCCTGACGTCAGAGTGCCAGGAGTACAAAGCTGACAGCCGACGCCATCTTCTCCAGTTTTTCTTGCCCCAGATGTCAGGAGTCCCAAAATGAGAAAGGTCCCATACCCTTTGCAAATGCACCTCAGAAGAATGGTGAAAAAAAGGAACCACACAAAAGTAAAAATAAGAGGGGACAGGAGGGAGGGAAACCCAGACTGCAACAGTGAAGACACTCTAACATCTACATTTATGGTAGGTGTACACAACTGTACTATGTTCATCGTATTTCACTGTTGTAGTCATGACTGTAGGGTAGAATCCCAAAGTTGAATGAAAGGGAGGTGGTCATAAAGAAGAAGGGGCGGCTAAAAGGCCCTGCAAGACTGCAGAGGCAAAGCCTGCCCTAGACTTAGAGTAGAGAGGTAGATTGTAGTGCTTAGAAAAAGTATGCACTGAACTCCAAGTTGCAGCTTCCAAAATGTCTTTGGTAGGAACTCCCCTGAGGAAGGCCGCAGAAGTGGCAGCAGCTCTGGTGGAATGAGTCCGTATACTCCCTGGGATTTGCTTTCCATGGTGTGAATAACAAAATCTGATTCCATGAGCAATCCATTTAGAAATGGTCTGTTTTGAAATGGCTTTACCTTGGGAACTTGAAGCATAAGAAACAAACAATTGTTCTGATTTTCTGATGTCCTTCGTTCTGTCCAGGTAAAAACGAAGTTGTCTGTGTACATCCAAGGAATGTAATATCCTTTCCCCTTTATTTTGAGGAGTGGGGAAAAAAGTTGGCAAGTGGATAGTTTGATTTAAAGCCACTTTGGAAACCACCTTAGGCATGAAAGTAGGATTAGTCCTCAAAGACACCCTGTCTTGATGAAAAATAATATAAGGTTCCACAGCCATAAAAACTTGTAACTCTGAAACTCTCCTGGCAGAGGTTAGGGCTAACAGGATAGCTGTCTTCCAAGATAAAAACTTGATGTCAGAAGAGGCAGCCGGCTCAAAAGGAGGCAAGGTTAGTTTTTCCAAAACATAGTTGAGATCCCAAGCAGGAATGGGAGGAGATCTAGGAGGTCTAAAATTCTTAGCTCCTCTGAAAAACTGTCTCATGAGCTGGTGGGAAAAGATTGGAGGGTCTGTATTATAATGAGCAGAAATAGCAGAGGCATGTATCTTAATGGAAGAGAAAGAGAGACCCTTATTGTAAGAGATCTGTCAAGTAAAGTAAAATTGAAGGAATGTTCGGAAGAAGAGGATCAGAATCCTGAGCCTGCATCCAGGAACAAAATCTTTTCCATTTTCCTGCATAAGATTTTCTAGTGCTAGGACGCCTGGCTTCTAAGATGACATCCATAACCTGCTTGGGGAGGAAAGAAGAAATCAAAGGCCCTGGATTAACCAGGCTGCCAGGCTGAGAGTTCTGACATGAGAGTGTAGAACCTGACCTTGATGTTTGGGACAGAAGGTTCGGAGACTGAGGTAAAACCCAAGGGGGCTCCAGACATAGGTTTTTTAGAGTTGGGTACCAAAACTGTCGAGGCCAATTTGGGGCCAGCAAGATTATCATCTTGGGCTTGTCCTGTTTTATCTTTAATAATACCCGTGGAAGAAGAGGAAAAGGCGGAAAGGCATATCCCGAGAGGTTCCTCCAACTGAATGATAGGGCATCCACTTTCCAAGCTTCTTTGTGGAAAGTCCTGGTGCAAAAATTCTGTAGTTGTTGATTGAGATGGGATGCAAAGAGGTCTATGTGAGGACATCCCCAGACTGCTGTTATCATCCTGAATATTTTGGTGTCCAGCATCCACTCGTGTGGATCCGAAAGGTTTCTGCTCAGACTGTCTGCCAGGAAGTTTTGCTTCCCTGGTAGAAACTGAGCTTGAAGGTCCAGATTGCAAGCTAGAGCTGTGTTCCATAGATCCATGGCTAGTCTGCAAAGGGGGTAGGAATGAGATCCCCCTTGCTTGTTTATGTACCACATAACTGTGGTGTTGTCTGTCCGTATCAGTAGTTGTCCTGGTTGTAGAAGATTCCTGACGGCCATTAGAGCTTTCTGAACGGCTAACATTTCCTTTAAATTGATATGCAGGTGTTTCTGATCCTTTGTCCAAAGGCCCTGCAGACAGTTGCCCTGAAAATGGGCTCCCCAAGCATAATCCGAGGCGTCCGTGGTTAGAATCTGAGTGGCAGCCACAGAAGGGTTTCCCTTTGTTTAGAGTGCATGCCCTGGACCACCAAAGAAATTCCTTTTGAAGGCAAGGCAGGATGGAGATCAGTATGTCTAAACTGTGGCAATGCTGAGACCATACACTTTTTAGGTACCACTGTATTTTCCTCATGTGTAGTCTTGCATATGGTACGAGAAGGATGCAGGAGGCCATGTAACCCAAAGCCTGCAGGAATCTCCTTGCAGATAGCCGAGTTAAAGTTGCCAAGGTTTTGAAAGTTGGAGCCAGCTGTAATTGTTTTTCGGATGTCAGAAATGCCATCTGGGTTGTGGTGTTTAGAAGAGCACCCAGAAAAGTTATCTGCTGTGAGGGTGTCAAATTTGACTTTTTTATGTTTACAGAGAATCCCAGGAACTTGAGGAGGTTCTGTACAAACTCTAGATGCTGGAGTAAGACATCCTTGCTGTCTGCCTGAATTAGACAATTGTCCAGATAAGGGTAGATTTGAATTCTCTTGAGTCTGCAGTAAGCTACTACTGGAGCCAGGCATTTGGTGAAGACCCTGGGCGCAGTAGACAATCCAAAGGGCAGCGCAGAGAATTGAAAGTACCTCGATCCGGCCTTGAACCTGAGGTATTTTCTGCGTTCCTGCCTGATGGGAATGTGTAAATATGCCTCATTTAAATCCAAAGTTACCATCCACGCATCTTTGGATAGCAATGGAAGTAGCTGCTGTAGAGTAAGCATCTTGAATTTTGGATTCTCTAGAAAGGTGTTCAAGACTGACAGATCCAGAATGGGTCTCCATGAGTTTTGCTTCCTGGGGACTAGAAAGAGCCTTGAGTAAAAACCTTGTCCCATCTCTGAAAGTGGAACCAGTTCTATGGCTTTCATTGCCAAAAGAGCTTCCACCTGGTTTAAGGCCTCTGTCCACTGATGTTTTGGAAGGTCTGGCCATCCCCTTGGCCTTGGCAGGGTATGAAAATGGAATTTGTAACCTCTTAAAACCACATCCAAAACCCACTTGTCTTGGGTTGAGTCCAATTTTGATAAAAAAGAGTTTTCCTCCGAGAGGGGCTTCCAGGCAAGAAGTTCCTGCAGCCCAACAGAGGGAGTCATTGAGTTAGTTTCCTATGAGTTTGTGACCTATCCTCTCCTCCCCTAGGGGTGGAAGCAGTCCACTGTCTAGGTGTATAAGAAGCTTGTGTTTGAGGCCTTCCTCTGGAGCCTCTATATCTACCCCTCTGAGGCCTGTCTGAAGTGAGAAAGGACCACATTTTAGAAGGCCAATTCCTGCTAAATCTTGGTGGCTGTACTTGTAAGAAATCTTTAACTGTTTGCATGGAGTTCGCCTTATCCTCCATCTTTTTAATCACCTCTTCAGCTTTTGATCCAAACAAAACATTATGCTGAACAGGAGCATCCAATAATTTAGCTTTTACTTGTTCTGGCAAATTTTGTTCCTTTAGCCATGCATGCCTTCTAATGACTGTGCCGGAGGCAGCAGCCCTACAAGAAGCCTCCAAGGCATCAAATCCACAGTGTAAACCCATGCTTCCCAACTTGTTCAGTGGCATGCAATAAGTCATGTAATTCCTTATCATCTGCACAGGCAGAAATGGAAGTAAGCTTTTGTTTTAAAACAGACAAGAGAAATTGCTGGTATTTCAGCATATGAAACTGACAGTTTAAAGCCCTAATGGACAAAGTAGCAGAAGTCTACACGTTTTTGCCCCATCTTTCTAAAGATCTAGAATCATTTTCGGTGGGAATGGGGTTTTTGGCAGAAGCGGCCTTAACTCCCTTAGGACCCTGAGAAATGGTTTCAGGGTCAGCAGAAGGGTTCTTGTATAAAAACTGGTGGGAATCAGGAACCATGTAATATCTATCAGGCTTAACTGGAGCAGGAGGAAAAGAGTCAGGGGTTAAGTTAGCCTCCGAAAAAGCATCATCCACAATATCCAAAACAGGAGGAATAGCCAGGGGTCCATGTTGGGGGAGAAGAAGAAAATCCCTTTCTTAGATTCCGAATACTCCTGTCCTTCCCAGTGGAAATGTTCCCTAATTTCATGCAAAGTTTTCCCAAAACAGAAATCCTCAGGGGGAGAAGCTGAAGGAATGGATTCCTCAGCATCAGAATCCTCATAAGGAGGGAAAGAATATTCCTGGTCAGAAGAAGAAACTGAAGAAACAGAAGCCTGATCAGAGGAATCATAATAAACATCCTGCCTTGGCCTTTTATCTGGAGGGGGATGAGAACCCCTAATCATAGTGAGTAAATCCTCCGCCATCTTGAGTAACTGTTTCTGTGACTTGGGAGCCGGTTCAGAAGAGGCCTGTGTTGCAGTCTTTGATTTAGAAGGAGTCTTTGCCTTTGTCTTTGGCTTTGCCTTTATTAGAAGCTGAGTAGGCCTGAAAACCCCTTTGGAAGCCGGTACCTGCACAGTGGCTCCGGACCCATCCGAAGGAGCACTGTCCAAAGGTCCTGCAATTTAAATATTTAAAGGCCTGGTTGGCTCCTCATGAGAGTCCGTTTCGGCCATCGGTTCTGAAATGGCCGACGACAGGGGCTGCAAAAGCGCCTCACTGACGACGGCCGAACCTGAAGCTGGCTCCGCTTGTGTGCTATCATCAGATTCGGACCTCGGAGGCCTGTCTTTATCCTTACGACGTTTGTGAACTCCGGTAGCCGGAACCGTATCAGACAACATTTTGTAGTTAAAGCGCCTACCGAAGTAATGAAAAGCAAAATCGTACCTTCGTTCAATTGTACAGTGATTGAATCTAGCACAAAACCGACAACTAGCTATGTCATGGTCAGGGCCTAAGCAAGGAATACAGTAAGAATGAAAATCCTTATGAGGTATTTGCTTCCCACATGAAATACAATTATTAACTTTTTCTGACATCGGACTGGAGCAAAAAAAAGTTTCCCCAACGGGGTACTTAGCTTTGAGTGAAGAAGAAAGTCTTCGGACTGAAGTTTATCAGAAAAAATCGCCAGGAGTCAGCCGACCGGCACTTGCGAACTGTTATCACCGCACGGCAATAAAGACTGGAGAAGATGGCGTCGGCTGTCAGCTTTGTACTCCTGGTGCTCTTACGTCAGGGAGCACGGTTGAACAGCCGACACCGGACCCAGACTTTGGGATTCTGGCCGACCGAGGGCTGCCTGCTGGGAGGGGAGAACCCTACAGTCATGACTGCAACAGTGAAACACGATGAACATCTGCTCTCAGCTCCAGAACACTGATATGCAATCTGGTCTCTATGTGAGTCCACGTGCCTTAGACCATCTTTCCCTTGAACTGCCCCACCCTAGCTGGGAAGCATCGATGGTCTCAGTGGCTGTGAGGGAAGGAAGAAGGAATGGCCTGCCAATAGTCAAGTTGTCCGACAGAAGCCGCCACGGGAGATGCTTTTTGCAAACCAGAGTCAATTTGTTAGGAACAGACAGAGGCTGGTAAAGAGTAGACCACTGAACAGCCAAGGCCCAATGAAGCACTCGCATAAAGAACCTTGCTAACAAAACCAGAGTAATTGCAGCCGCCATGGATCCAACAGCTTGAAGCATCAGTTTTGCTGTGGAGGTGGCTGGTTTAAAATAGCTCAAACATAGCCTCTCAACGTCTGTATACAGTGAGGGGGTAGAGATGCTATCTGTTTCGACGTATTCAAAAGAGCCCTGATAAATTTGCAACTCTATCCTGGAGACAGGTTTGATTTTGGCAGGTTTATGGTAATGCCCAGATAACTGGAAATCCAGAAAACGTAATCGCTGACCTGAAACAGTTGATGCCTGGTTACAGCAGTGAAGAGTCGCTCATCTAGATATGGAAACACCTGGAATCCTTGTAGTCTCAGGTGAGCTGCGACTATTAACATGCATTTGGTAACCAGCCTGGGACCATGGTGAGTCCAAAAGACAGAACCCTGAAATGACAGTGACTGGCTCCCAGACAAAAGCGCAGATGGCTTCTGGAGCATCTGTCTATTTTAATGTGATAGTACTCATCCTGTACGTCCACTGAGCACAGCCAATCATCCTTTCACTACAGCGGTAAAATGGACTGAACCATAACCATTTGGAATGTTGCCTTATTTACAAATAAACTCAGGTTGCTTAGATACAGAAAGGGTCTCAGGTCCCCAGTTTTCTTGGGCACTAAAAAGCAGCAGCAGTGATTTCCAAATTCTTCTTGTTCGGTCGTGACCTCTTGGATGAATCTCTTTTGCAGTAGTTTTTGAATTTCTGGTACTACATACACCCTCTGACCAGGTAGAACATCGGGGAGTTTCTTTGGTTTCTGTGGAGCTTGAAGGAAAAAGGGAATGCAATAACTTATGAATATAACCTTTAGAATCCACTTGTTTTCTGATACAGCAATCGAGGCGGTTGGGTGCAAGATAAAACAATCCCTGATTGCCTCCAGAGATGGGCAGTCAGGCAGCGCTTCAGGAGCACTGACAGGACTTAACAGAGAAGGGCTCTCTGAAGCCCTGATTTTGCATTACACTCTGGCGCTGGGAGGGCATCTTCCACTGAAATTTCCTCCTCTACCTCTACAGAAAGTATTTATGTGTTGATCCTGGGAAGACCCCTGACATCTTCGGAACAAAATTTTCTTGCCACTTCACTGGTTTCTGGAGAAGGTGCACTGAGGAATCGAAACCTGACCCTGAACGCTGACAAGGTCTTCCCTTCCTACTAGCTGCAGGTTAGGGTATCTTTGACAGATGCTTGGAACAAAGAGGAGCCATTAAATGGGGAGTTCACAAAGGATACCTTAAAGCGTTCAGCGATGTCACAAAGCTTCATTCAGGTGTGCCTTCTAATAGCAATACCTGTGCCGGCTGCCCATAAGGCAATAAGGCATCCTCCGTAGAATGGGAGATAAGCCTTATGGAAGAATTAGACAAAGAAGAATGAGCTGCCAGTTGGGGAGAAACTTCCTTGAAGTCCTCCGCCAACATAGTCTCTGCTAGAGAGTCAGAAAGTTCTCTGACTAGATCTCTCTCCAACCAAGTAAAGTGCACCAGGTAGTTTAACGCTCGCAGCAAGAAGGTGACAGAAGTGTAAATGTGCTTACCAAACTTATTCATCGCTCTGGGCTCGTTGTCTGGCAGATGGACAGTGGAGCTCTGTTCAGCTAGCTCCTTCTTGGTAGCTGCTGCCACAACCATGGCATCTACCAGTATACCCTTAACCCAGTGTGGTCTGTTTTTTTTTTTTTTTTTTTTTTGGGGGGTGGGGTGTCAAAAATCATATCTGTTCGTTTTGGAATTGGTTTGATCGTGCCTGGCGCCTTCCAAACCAGGTGGGAGAGTAAATCCATGACTTCATCTGCAGGGGGGGGGGGGTCACCCAAGACGTAGATGGGCCAGTCCAGAAAACCTCCAAAAACACAGACTCTTAAGAGAAAGGAGCTTGGGCTAACCAACCACTTCTGTGCCAGAGGATCTCCAAAATATCTCGGAAGGAGATGTCCTCTGCTGATGATCGTGAGGCTCTTTCCCCTTCAGCAAAATCTGAGTCTTTCGTAAGGAACTCCAAGGGGAGATGATGTGCCTCCCCTTGCATCTCTTCTTATGAGTTGTGCCCTCTGTGAGATGTTCAGGGGAGGTCTCGGAATAAGGGGCTCCCTCGAGGGAACAGTTTGGAGGCTTCTCAGGACAGGCTGACCTAGGACAGGTATGGTAGGCTCAATTCCTTCTTCCAAAGAGGGGTGATGAGGAGGATCACAGCTAGGCGAGACCAAATCTCTGTGACTGAAGAGGACCCATTCCAAAATTTGGAAAGCCAACAAACTGTGAGAATCTCTCTCTCGCTCTTTTTGAGCCGAAGCAATTGAGAAAGAGAGGGAAGGGTCCCCCGATACATAGTTTCCAGGCAGAATTAGACCCAAACTGTAAACCACTGAAGCAACGAGGGAAAGATACAGCTCTAACAAGGTCAGATCCGAACCCCTCCCCCTGGATCTGACAGTCACTGCTATCTGATCACATCAGAGCAGAGGAATTCAGGGCAACAGTCAGAGTCGAGGAAGGCTAACCCTGGCTCTCTCAGGTGGCTACGATCCTGGGACGCTGATACTGGAGGCCGGATCGGAGGAGACTGCACTGGAATAGCAACACTCACAGACCTCAGAGGGGATGGAATAGGGAAAACCCCCACCTGGATCTGAGTCTTGAGGATTTTCCATATCATCCTGTCCACATCGATCTCCAAAGGGCTCCTAGACGGCCTCAAGGAAGCTACAGACGATAGCCTAGAATGTCTAGTTGGCATACTCCTTGCTCCAGAATCCAATGACTTGGGATCCAAAGCATAAGTGGAGGGTCTTGGAGAACTAGTCAATAAGGTGGAATCGGTCAGATTCAAGGAGTGCTTCAGATCCACCGGAGCTGAAGTTGGCCTATGATCCGACCCAGTTGGATCTAAGGTTTTTGATAAATTTGGAGGGTGGCTCCAAAGAAGCCCTCAATGACTTAGGAGGGCGCTTCTTTGGGTCACTCGATCAACCACGTTCCTAAAAGGGGTTTGAACCCCTGGGAAGACAGAAACAGAAGCAGGTAAAAGTCCTTTTAATATTAACTTGCTCTTGCGGTGGGATTAAATCCCTCACAGACAGAGCAAGCCGACCGCAGGAGTTCTGGCCCCAAACAATATATGCATCTTTTGTGAGCATCAAAATGGAGTATTTTGTGCCCGCACTCTGAGCACCGTTTAAACCCGGCATGCTTGTTAGACATTATGAAAAAGAAACTACAACACGCCCAGAAGTATCACAATCAGAAGGCGACAATATATCCATTAATATATCCATTAACTACATCAAATCACACCACACTAAGCAGATATCACATATAAAGAAATTAACTACTCTACTTTTCTGAATTTCTTTCTTTTTTTCTAACTACCAACAAGAAATAAAGCGTGGGGCCAAGCCCAAAGACAGCACAAGAAAGAAGAGAAAGTTCAGTCCTAACGCTGCACAACTAAAGGGAGGGGAGACTAAAAAGAAAAAGAAATGATTAGAAACAGAATCAAACTTGACTTATTTGTCAAAAAATATGGACCAGTAGAAGAGATTCCCACCCTAAAAACTCAATACTCAAGACTCAGGGAGAGCCATGTCGGTCACTGCTGGTGGCAAACAAGATCTGAGGATGTTAGGCAGAGGGCAGTGCATTACAGGAACAGGGAGGAACTCAAGACTTGGATCCTAGTCTATGTAAATGTGTCCGACTTGGATCAGAGGGTTGGATCTGTGAGGAAGAATGAAAAGACATCAGATTGTTTTGTTCAGTAGAGATAAAAACATAGCTGTCCAGGTAGATCTAAAAGATGCACCATACACACTCCCTTATTAGAAAAAATAGGGAAGAAAACAGAGAAATGAATTGTCTGATTGATATTTGATTCAGATGCTACCTATGGTAAGAAAGATGGATTTGTTTGTAAAGTGACACTCTCTGTGAAAATAATCTGAGAGGATTTGGAAGCTAGAGCCCTGAGTTCAGAAATTTGTTTTGCAGATGCCATACCTACCAGGAATGCCGTTTTCCAAGACAACATTTTTAAATCAGACTTGGCTGATGGATCAAAGGGTTGCTCAGCCAACCCTTGGAGTATGACTATTAAGTCCAAGGAGGAGACAGGTCATTTCACTAGAGAACTAAGGTGCCTTTTAGAAAAGCCTTGCACAATTTGGTAGAAGCTGAAGAGGAAGCATTTTTGCCTGAGTGAAAGTTACATATAGCTGCTAACTGTACTTTGATTGTAAGAAAACTAGCCACCTTCTTGAAAAACAGATGCTAAAAATTCTAGAACTGCAGATATAGGAGCAGTGAAAGGATCACTACACTTCTTAAGAGCTACACTTGAGAATCTTTTCCATTTACTCCTGTATAGATATTCCTTGTAGAAGTTTTCTGGGAAGACAAAAGTATTCGTCAGACTGGACAGGAAAGCCTGGGCTGACTGGTTATCAATGGAATTGGACAAGACTTGCAATAAAGTAGGTGGCCTGGAATATCGGTATGCTTCATCCCGGAGGGATGCAAGAGAAGGTCTGGACTGGAGCCCATTATCCATGCAGGATATCAAAGATGAACAAAAGGAAGGGGAACCACACTAAGGGAGGCCAAAAGGAAGAAATAAGGATAAATGAACTCTTCAACAAAAGTGCTTTCTGTAAGAATTCTGGAATCAGAGATAATGGGAGATAAGCATAAAGGAGACCAGAGGGTTAAATGTGGACTACAGCATCTCTCAATGACTCCCTGTGAGGGGAGATCAGGGCAAAGAACCTGCTGCACTTGTTGCAGAGAAATGCAAAGACATCACAGCAAGGTTGGCACTAATGACAGAAAATCCTTTCCACCAATGACCGACTGAGAGACCACTAGTGGGGTATCAGAATAGACCTGCTGAATTTGTCCGCTACTATGTTGAATTTCCATGGTATGTGCATTTCCGTAAGAAAGTGGTTGGAAGACATCACCCACTGCCACACAATCACTGCCTCTTGACAAAGGGGATGAGTTCAGGTTCCCCCCTATTTACTGATGTACAAAACCACAGATACTGTCAGTTAGTATTCCAATGGTCCCCAGAGGAAGAACATCTTGAAAGGACTGCAGTACTAGTAGGACTGCTCTCATCTTTAGGATAGAAATATGCAAACTGGTCTCTTGGGGGACCACATGCCTTGGACTGTCCATCCCAAGAAAGGCCCCCCATCCCAATTGTGAGGTGTCCATGGCCACCTTGGATACTGGACAGGACAGAATAAAAGGAGGGACTAAGTAAACTTTGTCTGTTTGAATCCCCTAACAAAGATGATCCTTGCAGACTTGAGTGAGTTTAAATGGAAAGGACAAGGGGATGATGCAGAATAAATCACTGAACATCTATAATCCACTGGAGAACACGTATATAAAAATGGGCCATTGGAAAGCACAGTTCTGTAAAATCTGACCATAACAGTAGAAGTTATTTCCTTCACTGTTGCAGTATTCCTTACACTTGGGATTCCCTGCCTTGGTTAGCCTAATGTTCAGCCAGTATACAAAAGCCTACTGGTGTTTTAAGGTATGCCATATATCACTTGTATGCTAATTGAGTAGAATAGGGTATAAAGGGGGTACATATCATGTCAGTGAAACGGCATTACAGTGAATGCTGTTTTGCAGACACATACAGACTGAAATCGGAAGAGAGCGAAAGCTCAGGTCAGCGATGTCTTTCCCAGGGAAAGAAATTGCTTTGCCTGAGTTGTGACATTGCCCTTTACCCAACTGTAGTGCAATCTCAGAGTTGGTATATTTAGTTAGGGGGGCTGTGAAATCCCCTACTTTGTAATGTTTTAAGTGGTATGTTGTGTTTTGATGTTTCACAGATTTTTTTCCATGGGAAAAAAAATCGAAGTGCGGTTTCGCTCTTTTAAGATTTCATTCTGTGTGTGTCGGCGAAACTGCATTCGCTGTAAAGCTGTTCTGCTGACATAATATAGACTCCATAAAGGTGATGTCCGGACGTACAATCCTCAGAACTGGCTGCCCAGCAGGAAGACCAGACTAAGAAAACCAAGAAGTAACCTGTACATCCAGGAAGGAAACAGACTAGGGGGAGGATGAACCTGATGGATGGCTCTAGCAAAACCAGCTATAGCTCTGGAGATTCAATCAAACTTGTAGTGTTTGGTAAAAGTATGCACAGAAATCCAGGTAGCTGCTTCCAGAATAGAGTTAGTATCTAACCCGACAAAAGTACCATAACAAGCAGCAGCTCTAGTAGAATTAACCATTACAGAAGAAGGAAGGCTCTTTCCATGACAAGTACAACAGAAAGGAACAGCCTTTGAGATCCAAGAAGAAATAGTTTGCTTGGATACAGCTAAACTTAGGGAGCTAGGCTGAAAAGAAACAAACTAAACAGATTTTCTAATAGACTTAATCTTATCCAAATAAAATCCGAGTTGTGCAAATCCAAAGTGTGCAGCACCCTCTCACTGGCAGATCGTGGAGAGAGGAGAAAAGTAGACAAATGAAAAAAACTGATCAACTGACAACTCATTAACCACCTAAGGCATAAAAGGATTAGTAGGCAAGGACACCATGTCCTTATGAAACACCAAAAAAGGAGGGCAAGCCATAAGGGCTTGAATCTCAAATATCCATCTGGCAGAAGTAAGGGCCAACAAAAGAACAGACTTCCAATAGCAACGTTGCAAGGAAGCTGAAGTCACAGGTTCAAAAGCAGCCTGGGTCAACTTCTCCAAAACAAAATTAAGATCCAAGGGAAGAGAAACAGGTTTCCTGGAGGCCTAATATGAAGGCCTCCTTTAAGGAACAAGGAATGGTTTAGATTAAAATCTAGAAGGTAAAGGAGATAAAGGCAGATAAACAGAAACAGCTGATAAGTGGGCCTTAACAGAGAAATAAGCCAAACAAGCACTGAGCAATCCACACAAATAAAGAACCAAAGGAACATCCACAGTAAATGGGTCCAGGTTACCAGAGAGGCACCAAAGAGAAAACCTCTTCCATTTGGATAAGTAGGATTTCTTAATAGTAGGTTTCCTAGCCTCCTGCAGGACCCTAAGCATGTCCTCAAAAAAAAAAAAAAAATGTATTTATATGGAATAAAAATCCTATCACCCACAGTGTCAGCTCAAGAGTTGACAGGTGGGGATGGATGAGAGATCCCTTGTCTTGTGCAAGTAGGACCACCCTGGGAGGTAACTTGTGATGACAGCCCTTGGCTAAATGCAGAAGGAGGAGGAATCAATGTTGTCAAGGTCAAAAGGGAGTCCCCAACAAGATTATGGGAGCTTTGTCTTGAATTTTGATTAAGACTTTGGGCATGAGAGGAAGGGGAGGAAATGCATAAAGAAATATCCCAATTCAAGAAAGAGAGAAAGCGTCTACCTTTCATACCAGATCATCTGGGACTCAGGCACAAAATAGAGGAAGTTGTCTGTTCAGACAGTAGGCAAATAGAACCTACTTGAGGAGTATACCACTGGAGGACAAGGTCCAGACACAAATCCCTGGGATTGAGCTAAGGACCTGCTCAGAGTGTCTGCCACAACGTTTTGAACTGAAGGAATGTAAACTGCCTGAAGAGTCACTTGATTCTGGGCAGCAAGATCCCAAACCAGGAGTGCCAACCAGTAAAGAAGGTAAAATCTTGTTCTTCCCTGTTTGTTTACATACCACTTCACTGCAGTATTGTCTGTGAATACCTTGAGAGGCCCTGGAGAGAAGAGAGGATGAAAAGCCTTAAGAGCCAGCAGAAGAACTCTTATCGATTTGACACTGATGTGCTCCTTCTGCTCAAGAGGCGACCACTCCCCCTGTACCTTTAGAAAGCCAAAAGTTTCTCTGCATCCCACATCTGAAGTATATGTGAACAGTTTCTGAGGGGGAAGAGAGGGATGAAAAGGCAGCCCTAGATTTAGAGACAACTGCTGAATCCACCAGTAAAGTTACTTCAGACAAGGAAGAACGGGAACTACAGAGTCTAGAGGATGTTCATATTAAAGCCAAACTGACTTCAGAAACCAATGAAATTTTCTCATATGAAGTTTGGCCAGAGTTTGGAGAGGAATGGCGGATGCCATGAAATCCAGAACTCTCAAACTCCCTGGCTGTAATGGCGGCGAGAAGAAGAGTTTGAAAGAAGGAAACGAGAGTTAAAGCCTTAGGAGGAGGCACTGATCTGCAACCCAGAAAGACAAGATCCTGAGAGAGTCAGAGAAGAATTTTTGAAGTTTACTGCGAACCCCAGGCTCTGAAGAAGGGAAATGGCAAAATGAAGATTTTTCAAAAGGATATCTGAAGAGGATGTCTGAATCAGCAGATCATCCAAGTAAGGAAATACTTGGATCCCCTGAAGCCTGCAAAAAAGCCATCACACCAGTTAGGCATTTGGAGAATATTCTTGGAGCAGTAGAAAGGCCAACGGGCAAAGAACTGAAGATACCAGGAAGCAACAGAAAAACGCAAAAACTTTCTGAAAAGGGGATGGACTGGAATATGGAGATAACCATCCTTGAGATCCAGACACACCACACAGGCCTGAGGGAGTAAAAAAGGAAACAGAGTCTGAAGGGACAACATTCGAAAGGTTGGCACCTTCAAAAAACTGTTTTGAATGAGAGAGATCTAGAAGTGATCTCCAAGTACCCTCTTTTCTGGGTACTAGAAACATTCTGGAGTAAAGCCCCCTTCCTCTTTGGGACACAAGCACCTCTTGAACAGTACCCTGAGTCAAGAGGTCACAAAGTACCTCTGGGAAAAAAAGGAGTTTTTCTTGAGAAGGCTCAGGAATGCCCATAAAAGAGGGATGGGCTTTACACACCATGAAATTCCCCTTGCGACTAAAATGATAGAACCCAGGAAACCTGAGTAATCTGAAGCCAAATAGGGAGAGAGATAGAGAAAGGTGAAGAGAAAGAGGAATGTGGATTGAAAGAGATAGATAATCATATAGCACCTGCTTTATAAGGAAATGAAGACTTGAGACCCTGAAGTCTGAGTAGCCTTAACAGGAGGAGCCCACCTGACACTCTTTTTGCCCTTAGTAGGCAGGTGACACTGCCTGCGAACAAAGGCTGGCTTACTGGGCTAGTTTCTCTGAAATGTAGGCACATGAGAGACAAATACATGTTTGAGTTCCTGTAAGGCCTTCCCCTTATCCTGAAGGGACTTAAACCAGCAGCAGCTTTTCCAAACAAATGTTTATTATCAAGAGGAGCATCCATCAACTTAGCCTTGATATCATCAGGTAAAGGTTGAAGCCGAAGCCATGTATACCTTCTTATAACTGAACCAAAAGCAGCAGCCCTAGAAGAGGCATCTGCTGTATCATAACTACACCTGGTGGAATGATGAACCACTTGATGGGAAGTACCTAACAAGGAAAGAGCAGCAGTTTTACCCACAGAGTCTGGGAGATCAGAAATAAGCTGACAAGCCTGAGAAAGGATACCCAAAACATACCTGGATATACAGGTCTAACAACTAATAGCCCTAAAAGCCAGAGTACCTGAGATGTAAACCTTCTTACCTAGCCTTTTCATGGCTCTGCTGTCTTTATCAGAAAGCAGTAACTTGGGTGAAGAAAGCAACTGAGAGGGCTTGTCAGAGGCTACAGACACAAATGACAGGTCAACAGCAGGACATTTGTACAAAAAGTTAAAATCCTCAGCCACACTATATAAAACCTATCAGGCTTCTTGAGAGCAGGGGGCAGAGAATTACAAGCTTTAGATGCATTGAAAAAAGTATCCAACAAAGCAGCCAAAACAGGAGTAACAGCAGAAGGTTTCGGAGATTGCATTTGCAGCAACACATAGTACTCTCCTATGGATTAGAGAGACCAGAGCACAATCCCATTTAAAAAAATTCCATCATCCTGGAGATTGTGCCCTGAAAAGAAATTTCTTCAAAGGGCGTATTAGGACTATTAGATTCCTCTTCCTTTGACCCACATTCTGAAGGAGAAGGAATTTGGGAAGAGTAAGCAAGGGATTCCTCATCAGAATCCGACTCCTCCTCAGAGGAATCCTGCTCCCTGGGGCTTTTAAGGGGAGTAGAGGCCCAAGGAGAAGTAGGAACAGAAACCCTCTGAGGAGGTTTTAAGGCCATCAAAGCATTAAACAAACCCTGAGTACAGGCCTGCACTTACTCTGTGTATCCTTAAGAGCAGGAGAAACACGTTTAGTTTTTGTTTCTTCTTTAAAGTAACATCCGTCTTATAAAACTTGAAAGGCTCTGACCCAGGATGACATTTAATAACAGTAGCCGGAACTTCTTCCCTAACTAAAATCTGCTGAACACCCCTAGGCCCCTCTGAAATAATCAACTGTGATTCCCCTGAACATCTGAAATGAATGCTTGCAGAGCCTCATCAGACATGCTGAAAGCCAGATCCCCATCAGCCTCCAACCTGGTTGCAGCAGAGGAATCTGACAACAAAGCCAGGCAAACTTCCGGGTTCTCACTAACCTCAGGAGAAAGGCCCAGTGGAGGCTGGATAAAGGAATATTTTGGTCTTAATTTTTAATCTTCTTCTTCTCTAATGGCTGAACCTCATGGCAGGAAGTCCCTTCTATGGTATCCTTAGCGAGAAGTTTAAGTCACTGACTCTCCAGATACAAAGTGAGACAAGAAAGCCTACTATTGCAGGGTGTTCAGTATGAAAGCCTGACAAACAGAACAGTTTGAATAGTTGTGAGAGGAGCCTAGGCAAAATAAACCGTTACTGTGATGGTATTTATGGGGAATCTGTCTCCCACACTGGTATTTACCCTTCTTGGATGACATGAAACCTAAAAGCAATGAAAAACCAAGAAAAAACAAAACCACAACAGGGTACTTTTCGGCAACAGTTCAGAACCAGCAAATTTGACGTAGGCATTCAAACTGACGAGGGAAAGATAGGTTCGAACTAAGCAGTTATGAGGATGTTATGTCTGGACATCACCCTTGCGTCCTACGCTATGTGAGGAAGATATGGGTGACACATGGCATACCTTAAAGCAACACAACAGTAAGCTTTTGAGTACTAGCCGGACAATGGGCTACCCAAGGCAGGGAATCCCAATTGTAAGGAATACTGCAACCAGTGAATAGAAGGACATCTAAGATCATGGCCACTGCCACTGAACCAAGTGCCTAAAGAACATGTCTGGCTGGAGAAGAAGGGTGAACAAGAATTTGCTGTACTTGAAACTTGACTGTGTCCACATTATGTAAAGAAAGAGAGGCTATCTGACTTACTGTGTTCAACTGTGCACCTAAAAACTCCAGGCTCTGCAGAGGTTGCAGATGAGATCTGGAGGTGCTTACTGAAATGCCCAGTCTTTGACAAAGTTGGAGCAGAGAGTCCCTGGACTTCTCCAGGAGATGCCTGGCTGGAGAGGTGAGGAGCCAGTCGTCTAGATATGGAAAGACTCGGAATCACAGTAATCTCAGGTGAGCTGATACCACTGCCATACACTTGGTAAACACCCTTGGGGCTGTGGAACTGCCTCTGAACAATGCTTTGCACAGTTTAGCAGAGGCTACTGAAGAACTTTCAAATCCAATACGAAAATTAGATACTGCTGCTAATTGAACTTTAATGGTAGATCAGCTAGCCCCTTCTTTAAACAGTAAATCTAAAAATTCTATGTTATGTATCGGAGCTGAGAAAAGATAGATATAATTTTGTTGTACCTAGTAAGCAAATCTTTTTCATTTACTTGAATACACTTTATGTGAAGATAAAATGATACGACAGATGGAGAAGACCATATAAATGGTCTGGTTATTAATGAAACTGGAAAAACCAATACATAAGCTTGAGGTCTGAGATGACGGACTGAGTCATGCCTGTTGGGTGAGACAGGAGATCTGAAATCAGATCCAGAATCCAAGGTTGGTAAAGTAGATGAGGCCACAGGAAAGGGAAGCAGATCTGTAAAGGCCAGTAAGGTGCAATGAGGATGATTTTGGTCTTCCACCTGGAAGCTTTCTCAAAAAATTTTGAAATTGGTGGGTAGGCATAAAGCAGGCCAGGAGACCAAGTGTCAATAAGGGCAACTATTTTTTCCATTTCTCAATGCATACTTGTTTATCCAATATGTCCTTTACAGTGCTGGTTGACCTGTTTAACCAAAGTTATGTTCTGAACAGAACTAATAACCATCTTCTAGTGCAAAAAAAAAAAGTAACTCTCAATTTGTTCAAATATATATCATTCAATATAGTAATTACCTAGAAATTGTTAATCTCTGCTTATGTATGCTTGTTTGTATTCTTGTATATATACTTGTATACTCATGTTTTCTCATTAAGTGGAGCTTTTCTCCCCGGGCCTCCACTGAAAATGGACCTGTACCCAGTTGGACTCCCCAAGTTAACAAATGTAAAATAAAATAAAATAAAAAATCCCTCTGTGATTCCTCCTGTGGTGGGATTATAGCAAAGTAGCTGCTGCATTTGTTATTTAGGGGAGAAGCAAAACGATCGCAGCAAGGCTGGACCCATTGATGAAAGATCATTTCTGTTATCTGTCACTTTCTTGTGGAGAGACTACTTGTGAGGTAGAAGAACGTACCTGCTCAATCTGTCTACTATCACACTAGATTTCTCCAGAATGTGCATTGCTATGAAAAAGTTGTTAGATGAGATCCCCACTGCCCCACTCTGAGTGCTTCTCGACACAAGGGATTTGGTCCCTTGTTTGTCAATGTACTAAACTACTGGTGTATTGTCTTTCTGAGTAGCAACTGTCCCTGAAGGAAGGACATTATGGAAGGCCTGCAAAGCAAACAGCACTGCTCTCATCTCTAGGACATTAATTTGCAAATTGGCCTCTTCGGGGCACCAAATACCTTGGACTGTTTTCCTCAGAAAGTGCCCTCCACCCCAACTGGGAAGCGTCCATGGTCTCTATGGCCTGGGGCTGAGGGAGAATGAATGGACGGCCTTGTAGAATTCGATCTGATTAAATCCACCACCCAAGATCTCTCTTGTATGCCTGAGTGAGTCTTGTTTGCGCTGACATGTACTTGTGAAGAATAGACCACTGTGCTAATATCCACTGAAGAATCTTCATGTGGAATCTGGCTAGAGGTACTAAGGTTATAGCCACTGACAAAGATCCTGGAGCCTTAAGGACAAGCATGCTGAGATCCTAGTACTACAAATTATTTTTCTGACCTGTAATCTGATAGTTTGTACTCTTGAGAGAGGAAGAGAAGGTATCACTGATTGTGTCGAAAACTGCTCCTAACAATTCAAATTTTGAGAGGGTTGTTAAGTCAGACTTGTCGTAATTTATGGTTACTCCAAGATGACCGAAAATCTGGAGTACCCGATTTCTTGTCCTCATTAATAGATTCCTGGTCGGGGCGGTAATGAGCCAGTCACCTAGATATAGAAATACCCGGAATTCTTGCAGTCTCAAGTGAGCTGTTACTACTGCCTTGCATTTGGTAAACACCTTGGGGCGTGTGGTGAGGCCAAAGGGTAGAGCTCTGAACTAGTAGTGACTGGCTCCCAGCCAGAAGCGTAAATACTGTCTGGATTGTCTAGTTATCTTTACATGATGGTATGCATCCTGAAGGTCTACTGAGCACATCCAATAATTTTTGCCCAGAAAAGGAGGAATGGACTGAACCATGACCATAAGAAACTATGCGTGTCAAACTGACTTGTTCAAGATGCTGAGATCCATAATTGGTCTCCCGTTCCCCATATTTTTGGCATCAAAAAGAATCTTGGGTAAGTTCCAGATTCTATCTGGTCTGGTGGAACCTCTTGGATGATTCTTTTTTCTAGCAACCTTTGTATTTGAATTGCTTCTTCTTTCCTATAACTGGGTGGAACATTGTGAATTCTTTGTAGAGTTCGAGGTAGAAGGGAAGAGAGTATTATATAGCCCCTGGAAATAATCCTCTGCATCAAAGTATCTTTTATGTCTAGCCAGGTTCTCCAGTGCAGGGCTAGCCGATCCCCGATTGCCTCCAGGGGTGGATAATCAGGTCTCCTTTCAAGAGTGCTGTTAGGGTGTGTCAGAGAAAGAATCTCTTGACCTCTGATTTTGCAGGCCTCTTCAGACACGGGGCGTCATCCATTATAATTCCCTCCTTTGCCCCTAAGGGACCTTTCTCCATGTGTGTCCTGGAAAGAACCCTGGGACTTCCTTAACCACATCTTCTGACCACCTCACTAATTCCTCAAAAAGGATCTTTGAGGGGTCGAAAAACATACTGCCACTGCACAGAGGGTCTTTCACCTCCTTCTCACACCTGGATAATATCTCCTTCACTTTGGGGCCAAACAAATGTGCTGTCAAAGGGAGGACCGACAAACGAGGACTTGAAGGGCTCTGCAAAATCACATAAGCACACCCAGGCATGCCTCCTGATTGAAATGTCTGAACACATTGACCTTGAGGTGCGAAATAAGCCTCATGGATGAATTCGAGCTAGACTGAAGGGTAGCCAACTGAGAGCGAGTGATGTTTGGGCCTCTTCAGAAGTGGTTCCTGAAAGGGAAGGTGAGAGTTTTTTGATCAAATCCCTTTGCAACCTAGTAAAATGTGCCAAACAATTCAGTGACCTAAGGGTAAAGGTCAATGAAGCATAAACATGTTTCCCAAACCTGTCCATCCCCCTAGACTCTATTAGGGGAATGAAAAGAGGAACTCTGTTCACCAAGTTCCTTCTTGGTGGCTGCTGCCATGACCATGGCATCCATGGGCACCCCTTTAGCCCAAACTTCCTTCCCCATAGGTGGAGCTAGAATCCCATCTGGCCTTCTGGGTATTGGTTCAACTGCATCAGGCTCCCTCCACACCCGCTGAGAGACCAAATCAATGAGCTTGTTGGTAGGCGGAGTAACCCAAGAGGAAAGATGAACTATATCCAAATGCCTTCAGAAATACTGACACCTCAGGTGAAGGACTGCTGAGAGTCCCAGTCACATCTCTCTTTCAGGATCTCAAGGATGTCTCTGAGATGTCTTCTGGAGGTGATCATGGGGACCTTTCACCTTTATTGAAGTCTGTATCCTCAGTGGCTGACTCTTGCAAAGAATGCAGGTGCCTCCTCCTCTTACACTTCCTCTTCCTAGGGACCTCTTTGGTGGAGTGTTCCGGGAAGGTTTCTGAAGAAACTTTAATACCGTGCTGGAGGAATGAGTTCTCAGGCTGGCTGCCCCAGTGGCATCAAATGATGAGGCTCTAAATGCAGACACATCTGGGAAATGGATTGGTAATACAAGGGGTTGGATCCATCAGTCCTGTCAAAGCAGAGAATACCCTCTTCACAACCTCGAAGGTTGACTGCCCAGGACAGACACAAGACCCCGGAGCAGAGAAAAGAGGTTTCTGGACTGCTGTCTCCCCCGCATCAAAAGCAATTTCCCTGAGGAGGAAGTCAGGGCTGAGCTATCCAGTGCCAAAACACCAAGGTGCAGAGACAGCTCCAAAACCTTCTGAGTAGACTCCAACTTCTCGGGTACAACACGGAAGCTCTGGCTCCGAGAGTCTTCTGCATCCGAAAAAATCAGAGCTGGGGCACTCAAGAGTCGACTTTGGATCCGATGATAAAGCTATCCCCTGATCTGAGCCTGACAGACACGGAAGACATCAAGGGACTCTGAAGCAACCAAGGGAATCAGAGAAGAAGTGAGATGGTGGAGTGGTCAACGGATGTGATTCCTAACCCGAATGCATAGGAACGGATAACACACCCACCTGAATCTGCGCAGAAAGAAATTTCATCATCCAATCCACATCATCTTTGGTCAAACTCGTAGATGAACAAGACAATGCCAGGGAAGGAGATTTTTTATGGTGCCTCTCTAGAAAAGGGGAAGGCAGCCTAGATGTACAGGATCAAATGATGGGGAATATCGGGTCATAGACAAAGGTACAGGATCCTGAGTAGTGTGGATCCAACAGTTTCTTAGTCGGATCAGAGGATGTAGAATCTGAAAACCTCTTTCTCTTTAGATCAGAGTGGGAAGAAGTGTGACAACTCCTCAAATCTGACTTGGTCCTCTTCCTGGAAGGCTCGAAAGATAAAGCCAAGGAAGGAGGAGTAGGAGATTTCGACTCCTTGGACTTCAGCCTGGAGGATTGAGCCCCTGCGACAGTCTCTCCGAAGGAAGAAGACAACCTACTTTTCAAGATTAATTTACTTTTTTTCTGTCCAACAATGCACGTGGATTAAAGTTCATCCGGAAGGAGTTGCGGACCTAGGCAATAGATACAGAGATTGTGGGCGTCTGAAAAAGGCAACTTGTTCCCACACTTCGAACACTTTTTAAAACCAGAAGGGCTCTTCTCAGCCATTCCTATAACAAAAGAAAAACACATGAAGGTTTTTAATAGAAAAGAAAAGTAGATAGCAATTCCCAACAATGGTAATAAAGGGTACTCTACTGTGTAGAGGAAAATAAGGAGAAAAATATACCAACAATTGTAATAACATAAATACTAACCATACAAAGTTAAGCAAACATACAAAGACAGTATAAGGAAAAAATGAACTTGTCTAAAGAATTCAACGATGAAGCTCAAGGGCTATGGCAACCACATCTTTCACGAAAAGCAGCAAAGAAGATCTGAGGTATGTTAAGGGGTGGTACGTTATGGGTAAAAAAGAAGCTCAAGAACTTTTTGGTACGAGACTTAGTAACGATCAAGTCGGCCAACAAGATCAGATCCAAACCCAACAGCTGAGGAGAGAATTAAAATGGACAACATCAGATCAATTGCCTAAGTGTATACACCACAAAAGTCAAGTGCTGATGACCAAGAGGAACTCGTATATTTCTTGCATGAAACGCAGAAGGGAAGGATGACAGTGGTTAGAAACTTAAATTTACCAGAAACAGACTGGAATAACATTGACTCAAAAAGATTAGTATGGAAATTATTCACAACATATTCTCAGGAACAGAAACTGCTTCAGATTGTAAAAAAGGACAAGGGAATGGAACATAATAGCCTGTGCTGCTACAGAAAAATAAGGTTACTTCAGGTCAAGTTTTACCACCACTGATGAGTAGTGATCATGGGGTTATAAAAGGTTAATTTGTTGCTATATAATTCTGCCATATTGAAATAAAAAGCAAATCACAGAAGATTAACAACAGATTATACGGAATTAAAACAGTTACTATGTTAAACTAACAAGCCGCAGTGGTGCAGCGGTAGCGTTGTTGCCTCACAGCAAGAGGTTCTCCCGTTCAATTCTCGGCTGGAGCGCCTTCTGTGTGGAGTCTGCATGTCCTCCCCGCGGTTGAGTGGCGTTTGAAAGACATGCGTAGAATGGGTGTGCCTTCATTGAAGGTTGGGCGTCGAGCTGGCACCTCGGCACCCGTAAAAAATCTACTGCCAAACATTAGCGGACCGGAGTTCCGCTGTGGCGACCCCTAACTGGGAAAAGCCGAAAGAAAAACAACAACTACGTTAAACTAACTGAAGTGATGCATTCAGTGGAAAAAAACTTCAGAAGAAATGTGGAGAGTTTTGAAAGAGTAATAGAGTTGAAAAAAATCAAAATATGTTTAAAATCAGGATCTAGACATGTCAGGAGGATATATTTCTACAAGAACAAAACACCTAATTACAGTTAGAGATGAAAAAAATGTAAGAAAAGGAAAAAAAGAGGTCAAACTACAACTTTCAGAACTGAAATAAACAAGCTGGACAAACAAATTAAGCACAGTGTGAGACAAGATCAAGAAAAATTTGAAAAAAAAATATATAAAGATACTAAGCATAATAGGTAACCATTTTATAGATGCATAATATGTGGAAGGAGTAAAGACATACAAATTGATTAGCTGTGTGTACATTCTAAAATTTATTCTCAGACACAACAGATTAAAGTTACTGTCAGAGTTGGAAAAGTTGGGACTTGAAACCATACATCAGCAGCCATTATGTTGAAAACAGATCTATTACCACCTGTAATACAATGCTCTATAACAACATAACAGCAGCTCAATAAACTGTGCTGTGATGTAATTTATACAGACTTAACTTTGGAATTTGACAGGGTCATACAAAACACTAATCAATAAATTAGAACAACTAGGTATTGATGCACTCTTGATAAGATGGATAGCTGCAATGCTTACAAATAGGACAAGGCAATTGTCATACAGCAACTGGACAGGTGAAATTCTTGGGTTACAGTCACTGTATCCCACAGGGCTCTTTCCTGGGCCCATACCTGTTTAGATTGTATCTTTCAGACCTATATTTTTCATCTGTGCTGCTCTACACGCAGATGATTAGAAATTGGGTAAACTGATTACATGTGTTATAAATAAGTTCTTTTGCAGACATGCCCTAACTAAATTGACCATTTGGGCAAGGGAGAACAATAAGCTGATAAATGCATCAAAAGCCAAGCACATGAGATTTGGGAGACATAAATTGAAATGTGAATATTTAATACAACACACAGTGACTGAAAACTGTAGATTCATTTAAGAACCTGGGTATATGGGTAGATCCTACTAGGAGTTTTTGTAATCAAAATTCAACCAACTGATTAATGAAAGCTGTAGAACTACAGGCTGTCTAAAAAGATTGATAAACTCTAGGGAATCAGAAATGAAGAAGTCATTATTAATTACATAAGACTCAAACTTGAGTATAGAATAACAATATGGAAATCTTATAAGAAAACAAACATGACTAAACTGGAAAGAGTACAGCGGAAATACACCAAGGGAATCCATGGATTTGAAATTTTAAGTTATTATGAAAGACTAAAATATCTGAACTTGTACACTGTCTCATGTAGATATTTAAGATGAGATATTCAGATATAAAAGGTATAAAATTTAGAGACAACTACTCTGGGAATGGTCGAGAATATCAAAAAGTAGTACAGAATCATCATATAACTTATGTAGAGGGGTCTGAAAGGCGAGATGATAAAAATCAGCAAAAGAGATCTCACTAAGATGACAGTGATACATAGACCATATTTTATATAGAATATACCATGGACAGTAGTAGATTAAAAAAATAAAAAAAGATAGCAAAGTGCACAAGACCCAGAATAAACAAGTGCCCAAGCCCAGTGGGTGCACTGGGCCAGGAATGGAGAATAATGACAGCGTAGAATCCTTAAGACATGGAAACATACCTACAATGAGGCCAGGCCCAGGGGGAGGATCATCCCCCCTGTTGAAGGAAGTACTAATCCACAAAAAAAAAAAAAAAAAAAAAAAAAAAAAAGAACCATAAAGACGATAAAGTGGACTACTGAGGATAAAAAAGAAATTGTGTATTGTTACCATTATGCAAGAAGCCCAGAATTTCCAGATAGAAGATGCACACAAACATTAATAGAGATATTAGAGGTAAGAAACATACTGCACTGTCAGAAGCTTCATATACACGACTGTGTTCATTAATACAACAGATTTAAGAAAAACATTATATAGACCAAGAAGCCTTGGGCCATTTAGAAAAAGAAGCAACTGAGGAAGTTGGAAAATATAAAAAACAAAATCTAGAGATTTTTGAAAGGTATATAAAAGAAATACTGACATGGGAAAGAAAGAGAGATATGATACTTATGCAAAGGAGAAAGCCAAATTATCAACACAAAAAAGTCAGTCAAAAGATATTCAAAGATAAATACAGGTAAAGGTATCCAAATATGGATGTTTTTCACAATAATAATTAAAAAAAGAAAGATCACAAAGAGGGAATGTAGAACAGAAGGTTAGTCAAGTAGAAGTTAAAAAAAATAGAAGCTAATGTTATGGAATATTTGCGAAGCTAAGGGATTCAGTGTAAAAAGTCTAACACAGGTCGGTCATTCATATCACAGGATGATGGAACAACTAGTCCCGAAAGTAAGAAGAAACAAGGGGAGAAGGAGACACCTGAATAAGACGTATGGACTTGGGGAAAGAAAAAGATTTAATATGGTGAAATATTTATGCAAAAGGAGAAAGCAAAACTAATCAATGCAAAAAGAGCAGCACTGAAGATATTTGAAGAGAAAAACAGGCAAAGACATCCGGATATGGTACATTTTACAATACAAAAAATAAGAAAGCAAAGAGGAAAAGTACAACAGGATCAGTAATAGAGAAGTTAAAGAAACAGAAACGGAGGTTATGAAGTACCTGCAAATTAAAGGACTTAGTGTAGAAAGTTTAACTCTGATAACACAACAGGATAGAGCAATGGACACCCACATTAAGGAGACATCAGTGAATCAGGAAGCATCTAATCAGTTTACATGTGAAAATACTTTGCAGCCTCCCACGGAAAACAAGTTTAAAAGGTTAAGTTGGAGCTATAAAGCAAGGGAAAGAACAGGAAACTGTGGTAACTGACACAGTCAATGTCATGGAGTGATAGGCCAGTGAGTTCCCATTTGAAAGAGCAACGGATGACACAGGGTGAAACTGCAGAGCACGTGGAACAGGAAGAATCTCTGCAACTTTCTAAAGAATGCCCAAAGGAAATGGCAAGCAAAAAATGTCTCCTCAGTTTAGAAGAAAATGATCTAAGAGAAGAGTTGCTTGATTTAATAGAAATGGATAGATATATTAAGATCAATGAAAGAAATAGACTGCTGAAGGTCAATAAAACCCCAAATGTTAGAAGTTTCATAAAACAAATGAACAGTAGTTTGGACTGTCCATAGAGATTCATGTGATATAACAAAAGTAAACAGGATACATTACTGTGCAGCCAAATTAATAACAGATAAAGTCCTACCACAAGAACACGGTAGTAAGGAGAAGGATGGGCAGAAATCGAATGCCATCGTGGAAGTATCAAATATAAAAACCCATAAAGCAATTAAGACAAGAAATATCACTGTTAGAAGAGTATAGAAGAGGGAGCAGATCAACAAAAATACTCCTAAAGATAGACATGAAAGAAGTAATGCACAGTACTACAACAGATCAAGATTTATCATGTATTATTGCAAATAAACTAAACATATTAGCACAGGCAGAAACAGGAAAAGTACAAAATAAGCAATTAATTGATGACCCCAAAAAATGTTTTATATAGAATTGGGAAACAAGGTAAAAGGAATTGAAGGACAACCAAAAAAAAGAAAAAAATGGATACATTTTGGAGAAATATATATGAATATCCCCTGGAACATAAAAATGCTAAATGCACAGAAAGAATAAGAAGCTCAAATGTACATGGTATGAAGTAACAGCCAGAAAGATTAAAAAAATATAGCAAAATCCTTTAATTTGACAACCCCCAGGCCCAGATGGAGTACCCATCTCCTGGCAAAAAAGTTTTAACATCTCTGCATGAGAATTTAGCAGTGAGTACGAAAAAGAGGTTATGTACTCACCATAACGTTCCATGTTTGTTGTCCTTGATCTCGCCCTCTTTCTTGTTGGTTGGGACCACGTCCCCAGCACCATTTCCTTGGGTGGTTCAATGGAATAGACGCTTTAGGACCATGGAACCAAAGGATGCCCTGTTCCAGCAGGCCACAACTACTTTGTAATGAGTGATGAAGGTATGGGGGATAACCCATGTAGCTGCAGTACAAAAAGAGTCTAAAGGCAGTCTGGCCTGAAAAGTAGTAGAGGTAGACAAGGCTCTGGTTGAGTGTACTCAAATTTTTCCTGGCAGTTTTTTCTGTGAGTTATACATTTAAGTAATGGTGTCAGAAATCCATTTTGATAAAGTTACTTTTGAGACTGAACTTCCCTTTATGTTTTCTGCAAAGGATACAAACAATTGGTCAGATCGTCTGAATTCCAGCATCCTGTGCAAGTAAAAACATAATTGTCTATGAACATCCAGTTGGTGGAGTTTATACTCGGCCTTGTTGCCATGGTTCGGGAAGAATACAGGTAGTTCTATTGATTGAGTCAGATTAAACTCTTAGTAAACTTTTAGCATAAACAGACGGAGTAGGCAGACCAAGAAACTCCAACGCAAGTGAAGGTGAACGTATTTTTAATAAAAACGTTTTCGCTCCTAGCCAAAACCAAGAGCTTCTTCAGACAATACAAAAAAAGCGCCACATGACTTTTATATAACATATACATGATGTCATTTCCTGTACAATTCCAAGTTAAACATATTTTTTAAAAAAACAGTTTTTAAAAAAATATATATAATAAAAATATATGTATGTATTTATATTAAAAAGGGGTATTTTATTACCATATAGTTTAAGCATATGGTAATACCCCTAATGAAATCCTTTGTATTTTTAATATTGGTGGAAACCATAATTTTTATGTTACCTCCACATGGTACCTGTACTTAAATTGTGAGACAGGACAGTCCCAAATACTCAAATGCTTAAGAAATTGAAGCAGGATGGTTCCTTTATAAACTATTTAAACATATCTTTGTGGGAAAAACAATACCCGTCCAAACTAATAGACTAAGTGTACACACAAGGCACTTAAAAGGAAATACCACCTAAACAAAATATCCCAAAAAGGATTTATCACAAAGTTGTTTTACATGTATACAAGATTTCCTATAATTTTAAGAATAAATCAAAAAGGTGGTATCAATTCCTAAGGTAACTTTTATATTTTAAAATGGTAGATATATTACACAAGTCATTTAGACCAGGTGGAGAAAAGGCATTCAATAATAACTGCCATTCTAATTCTTTTAATTCAAGGAGTAGTGGTTGGGGACCCCCCCTAACCCCTACCTTCACACCATCAATCCCCATGAAGGAAAAACTATGTCCTATATTATCTAGTACATGTTTAGAAAGGGCGTTGTCCGTTTTTTTATTTTTTATTGCATAATTGTGTTGGTAAACACGGTCCCGCAATCTGCGGTCCGTTTTTCCAACATAAAATGCCGGACAACAGTTACAAAAAGCAATGTAAATAATGGACTTAGTAAACTTTTAGCAGAATGGAGGGGTTAGTTCTGAGAGAAACCCTATCATTGTGAAAAATTAAATAAGGGTAACGAATGGAAAGAACTTGTAACTCTGATACCTCCTAGCTGAGGTAATGGCGATCAAGAAAAACGTTTTCCAAGGCAAAACTTTTAGAGAACAAGAACTAGTCAATTCGAACAGAGGAAAAAACAGGGAGCTAAAACTAAATTTCGATCCCAAGGAGTAAGTGCCTCTCTTATCGGGGGTCTCAAAAGGATAGCACTACTCATAAAAGCTTTGCATAGCCTGTAGGACATAACGTTGGAACCCATTTCTCTCACATGAAAGTTGGAAACAGCAGCCAATTGAACTCGGATAGTTACTGCTGCTGCTCCTTGGTTAAAAGTTTCAGTGAGGAATTCTAAGATCTTTGAAACAGGTGTAGTAAAAGGTAAAAGGATCCATATTATTTTTGTCTGCCCAACAAGAGAACCGTTTCCATTTGCTATTGTACAGTTTTCTCGTAGAGGATTTGTGAGAGGAAATTAGAATATGTTGTACTGCTGGGGAAATGTCAGGAAGCTTGGCTAAGCTGTGAAGCGGAGGAACCAAATTGTCAGCTTGAAGGTCTGTAAGGAAGGATGGAGTGTGCCCAACTGACGCATCAACAGATCCAGAACTGGGTCCAGAATCCAAGGCTCCTCCTGAAGATGGCACCATAGAAACGGGAACCAGATTTGACGAGGCCAGTACGGGGCAATGAGAATTAGCTTGCAACCCACCGATTTTGCTTTCTGAAGAACCTTGGCAATCAGAGGGGAATGTGGGAAAGTCATGCAAAGTCCCTGGGGCCAATCATGAACAAGTGCATCCCTGGGTGATTGCCCCGGTAGGGTGACTAGGGAGAAATAGCTGCTGCATTTGGCATTGATGGATGTGGCAAAAAGACTGCAGCAAGGCTGGCCTCACTTGGGGAAAATCTGGTTTGCAATGTCCTGTTTCAGCAACCACTCATGAGGCATAAGTATAGCCGTACTTAGCTTGTCCACTATCATGCTTGATTTCCCTGGGATGTGCATTGCAATCAGAAAGCATTGGGAAGACATCGCCCACTGCCATACCCTTAGAGCCTCTCGATACAAGGGGTAGGATCTGGTTCCTCCTTGCTTGCTGATGTACCATACCACTAACATGCTGTCCGTCTGAACTGCAAACATTCCCGTGGGTAGAGAGCAGTGAAATGCTTGCAATGCCAGGAGCACCGCTCTCATCTTGAGGACATTTATGTGCAAGTGGTACTAGTGTCTTTGCCAAGGCCCATGAACAATCTGTCCCAGATAATGCCCCCCCACCCTATCTGGGAAGCGTCAATGGTTGGGGGAGGACGAATGGTCTATTATCAGCTGGGTGGAATGAAGTTACCATTTTAGGTCCATCTTGCAGGTCTCCATGAAGAGAATTTCGTGGGACATGGGAAGATCTTGTATGGACCACTGAGCAAACAGGAGCCACTGCAATAACCTCATGTGGAAGCGCTCCAAGGGATCTAGCATTACTGCTGCCGCTATCGAGCCCAGAACTATCAGAACAAATCTTGCTTGAGTCTTTTTCCTCCCGATTAAAACTGCAACTTGGTGTCGAATGGTCGACATCCTCTCCAGAGGCAATTTTGCTATCATGTCTTTGGTATCTAGACCTGCTCCTATAAATGTAATATGTTGATGGGGCAATAAGGCAGACTTTTCACAGTTTATAGTGATGCCTAGCTGGGAACAGAGGTGGATTGTGGTGTCCCTTGTCTTGGTTAGTCGATGCTCGGTTGTGGCGGTAAGGAGCCAGTCATCCAGATATGGAAACACTCGGAATCCTAGATGCCTCAGATGAGCCGTGACTACTACCATGCATTGGGTGAACACCCTGGGGGCTGTGGTGAGGCCAAAGGGCAGAGCTCTGAACTGGTAGTGACTGTCTCCCAGCCATAACCGTAGAAATCTCCTTTATTGCCTGTCCATCTTAATATGGTACTACGCATCCTGGAGATTGATGGAGCACATCCAACTGCCCTTTCTAAGGAAGGGAAATATGGACTGCAGCATCACCATCCAGAACTTTGTTTTCTTGACAGACTTGAGTCTGCTGAGGTCCAAAATGGGCCTCCAGTCCCTTGTTTTCTATGGTACTAAAAAGAACCTTCAGCAAGTTCTAGACCCAATTTTGTCTGTGGGGACTTCTTGGATGACTCTTTTTCTTAGCAACATTTGAACTTCTAGAGTTGCTTGTTCCCTTAGATTGGATGGCACATCTGGGATGGATTTTTGTTTGCTGGGGAGAGGTGGCATGGAGAAAGTAATACTGTATCCCCTGGATATTATCGACTGCACCCATGTGTCTTTTGTGATATTTTGACAGGCTTCTGGGTACAGTGACAATCTTCCCCTCGACTGCCTCCAGAGGTGGACAGGAGGGCCTCCTTTCAAGAGCACTGGAAGGGCTTACCAGAGAAAGTATATCTGTCGTCCTGACTCTGTGGACCCCCCTCTGCCACGAGGGTGGCATCTCCCATTATTATTCCCCCCTCTGCCCCAGGGGGGATATCACCACGGGTGTCAGGCGAAGCTACCTTGGATTTCCGGAACCACATTTTTCTGCCTTTTTGACCTTTGGGATAAGGTCTAGAAGGTACAGAAAAACGTACTCCCATGGCAGAGAGAGTCTTGCCATCCTGCTCGCACTTAGTTAGAGTCTCTTTTACCTTAGGCCCAAACAACAACGAGCCATCAAAAGGGGAGTTAGTAAAGGAGGATTTGAAGGGCTCCACAAAATGGCAAAGGCGCATCCAGGAATGTCTCCTTAAGGCGACTCCTGTGCCTGCAACCCTGCTCGCTCCATCGGCTGCACAGGAAATAAGCCGCATGGAGGAGTTAAAAGGTCGCAAGCTGAGAAGCAGTTCTTTCTGCAGCTCCTGCAGCTGTAGGATCCTGTAGGGTATCTCCTAGCTCTTTCAGGAGATCCCGCTGAAGACAGGTGAAATGGGATAAGTAATTCAGAGACCCAAGTAAAGGCTGCTGAAGAAAAGACACGCTTCCTGTATCTTTCCATCGTACGGGACTCTCTGTTCGGCAGATGGACAGTAGTAGAAATCTCTGCCAGTTATTTTTAGAGGCCGCCGCCACCACCATAGCATCAACTGGCACGCCCTTGGTCAGGAAAGATTTGTCATCTGATGCAGTTATGAACTTATTGGGCCTCTGCAGAACTGGTTATATTGATTCCGGACAGTTGCATGCCTTTCGACTTACTACCCCTAGGAGTGGGTCGAAGGGCAGAGACACCCAAGAGGTGGAGGGTCGGGAACCAAATGCGTCCAGGTACATGGACTCGCCTTCAGAAGGGGAAAGGGACTTCCAGCCACCCCTCTGCTTGAGGATTTCCAGGATGTCCATGAATGAAATATCCTCAGAGGGGGACTCTTCTGAGTCCTCCAAATCCATGTCCGATGTCAGGGACTCAGGGGAGTCCACATGCTTCCTCTTACATGTCCTCTTCCGAAGGACCAGTCACCAGCAATCTCGATGCTTCAAGCGGCAAACAAGGTATGGGTAACTAGCGCTAGGCATGATGGGACACGGTCTAGCCTTGAGCCAGTGGAAGCTCTTGAGCTTTAGAAAACGTCTGAGTTGGAGCTGAGGATCGGCTCCGAACCCAGCCAGCAAAAAGGAAGGTGAGATAGGGACAACATAACATCTATTTATATGCGCACTCCGAACAGACATCAGCTGGCTAACAGCAGGAAAAACAATGCTCCTACACACCAATAACTTGCCTTATGAAGATGTATAAACTATACATTGGAATCGATGCTGACAATACTCATTAAGAAGAAACCTCAATTATGGCAATAGAACAAAAGGGTAATAGAAAGTCATAGGGAACAAAGGATCATTTATTGTTAAACTCATAGTGGAGAACTCTAAAAAGGGGAAGATAGACTACAAAAAAACATTTGACAGTATCTCACATTCATGTATAAAAATGTGCTTAAAAAAGTAAGATACACCCTACACTGATAAACTACATCATAGTGACCATGAAACAGTGGCAAACCCATGATAAAGGACAAATTATTATTTCAGGAATAAAAATCCAAAGGGGGATATTCAAGGGTTACTCTGTCACTGCTGTTCCTCTGCCTTGCCCTTAACCCATTAAGCTGTCTGCTTAACAGATTAGGCCATGGCTATAATTTGGCTCCCAGAAAGCAACACAGTGTAAAAACTTCTCATCTTCTCTTTGTCGATGGTTTAAAACTGTATAGCTCATCAGATGAGAATTGAAACCACAACTGCAAGTAGTCAAATCTTTTTCAGATGATACAAGAATGTCTTTTGGTCTTGATAAATGCAAAAGCAACCTTTAAATCAGGAAAGCTGCAGCACCAAGAAAACATCATTTTGGACAAGAATGTGATATAAAAGAACTTGAGCAAGAGGGAGTGCATAAATATTTGGGAAATGATGAAGGATCAAAAATAAAACACGAACAAATGGGAATAATACTTAGCAAGAAATATTTTAAAAGACTTGCATTAATCCTGAAAACAGTCTTACCATCCAGGAACAAAGTTCAAGCTATAAATCAATTTGCTCTTCCTGTCCTAACTTACAGTTTTGGAGTGATTGACTGGCCCCCAAAGGTGTTCAATAGATTAGACAGGAAAACAAGAATGCTTCATGCTCATCACATAATTTATAAAAATCAGTGCATACCAACATTATATATTCCCCTATCCAAAGAAGATATGGGCCTCCTTCAAACTGATTACATTTATAGATCTGCAATTGTGGGACTGCATACATATCTGCCTACCTCACAAGACCCAAAATATAATGAAATTTCTGAAACATGAGAATAAATCCATCATTTTAAATCGAGTTGCTGGCTACTGAGACTTGTCTGCATATATCAACTGAACATAAACTAATTTAAGTATATTTTCTGCACTTATTTAAGATTTGACGAATCTGTGATTTAAAAAGTTTGTTATTGTATACAACTCCGCACAGCTCCTCGTGGTGTCCTGCAGAGTGATACAGGCAACAGAGAGACCCAAGACAGACTTTTCCAGATTTAAGTATTTTTTTCACTGTTTTCTTTGCTCGGACTGCCTTTTCCCACCTAAAAAGCGAATTTCTAACTGATCTGTGCTTTAAAAAGTTTAAATTGCATTTGCCTTCTGCTTTTTACAGTTTTTGCACTTTTTTATATCAATTTAAGTCGTTTTTGTACTGTATAACTGTTGTAGGCTACACACTAAAGTGTGCTAGCCTGTTTATAGCATTTACAGTGTTTTCTGTGTGTTTTTCTGCTGTTTCCTGAAAAAAAAATCTCTTTTCTAGCCTTTGCTGAACTAGATTTGTCCAGATTTCAGGTTTTGCTGAATTCCGGACTGTGGTACAGTTTCCTGTGTTGCCCATATCCTTACTTGGATAGGAGGAAGCTTTTCTGTTCACCAGTGAAAGTGGAGAGCTTTGAGCAGCCTATCTGTCCCTGGAGGAGTGGTCTCAGCCCTGAAACTAGTAGCTTACTGGCCGCTCTGGGTCAATTCCTAGCTCTTTCAGTTTCCCTCCTTTAGAACCCGCATTTGTGCGGTTTTGCACGATTTTGCGCATAGCGCAGCATCGGGCAGCGCCGCTTAAACAGGTTTAAACTATTCCCGGCTCTACAAAGTCTGCTCTTCACTTTTTCCCTTAGAACTGTTCTAAATCTCAAAGTAAGCACTCTATTTTTAGTCTAAAGCCCTGCAGTTGCTCGTATAAGTAATCTTAGAAGTAAGCACTAATAAACTAAAGCACTACACCCTCTTATACTCCCTTTAAGTACTTGGCTCCCTATTGGTCCTTTTTGATTAGTCAAAAAGTAGTTCCTTATATTATTCTGGCATGTCCAAAAGTCACTTTCGGGTTTACTCTCCAGTCCAGCTGGTGGATCTGGGAATCTTGAGGCAATGTGTGTGCATTGCATCTGTGCAGTATCTTTGCTGGAGGCGTCATCCCTGGGCTTTTTCGTTTTCACTAGTTTGTTTGGCTTTTTAGTTTCGAATCTTGAGGCAATGTTACAACTGCCTTATGTACACAGAGCACCCTTGCCTCCTCCCAACAAGCTCAAATATATGTGAGAGATGCAACCATATAGCCAAACTGGAGGCTGAGCTCTCTCAACCCAATACTGGCGCAGTCAGTCAGGCGGAGAAGGTAACCACACACACCACAAATCCAGTCTCACATAGACCTATCGCAACAGAAGACCAAACACATAAACACACAAAAACATACTCAGAGGCTCTAATTAAAAATATGCCCAAGCAGCAGAGACCTCCAAAGCAGACATCCAAGCAACCACTACACCACAACAATACCCACGTATCACATAGTTCACAAAGTCAGTGTGCCACACAGTCACAGCCCTTAAGGCTAAACAACACACCTAATACACTTGTAATAGGTGACTCTATTGTCAGACACACTGACGTCCCACTCACCAGGCTGAACAAGGAGAAGGTCACTGTAAGCTGCCTGTCGGGTGCCAGGATCTGCCACAAAACACAAAGCACTCAGGTCACTCCAAAGCAAGTACAAATATTACTCCGTCATTGTCCATGCTGGTGTGAATGACCTGAGACGTACCTCCCTGGACTACATGAAAACAGACAGAGGAGCTCTCTGATTATGTAGCCCAGGCTGGTATGAACCTGACCTTGAGTAGCATCTTACCCTCACCAAGAATGATGCCACAGTATAAAGACAAAATGATCAATTTTAACAATTGGCTAAAGTACTGGTGTCATTCAAAGGGGTTCCAGTGTCTGTCAGCCTAGGATGACATGCTCGACAAGCCATGTTGCTTCGCTAGCGACGGTTTGCACCTGTCACCCCTGGGCTTTCGAATACTGGCTAAGACTCTTGCCACCCCCATAGTGCCTTTTTTAGGCAAGGCTCAAAAGACAAACCCACCTCCATACACAACACAAAGAAAAATAAACTAAGGGTAATGCTGCTCAACGCCAGAAGTCTAAACCTCAAGATGCACGCACTCGAGGCTCTCCTCAGTATGGAGAATATCGATATCTGTGCAGTAACAGAACTCTGGTTCAAGGCTTGCAAGAGCACCCCAGCACTACCAGGTTATACCTCATACCATGCTTTTCGGCCCCAAAACTCGGACCAAACCACAAAAGGAGGGAAAGTATCCATATTCATCAAAGATACCCACACCTCCAGGTTAGAAGCACTGCACGAAGCATCACAGACCATCCATGTGCAACTAACAGTGTGCAAAACTGCCTTTCAGTTTGTAGCCTGCTGCAGACCACCCTCCCAAACTCAGGACCCCCACTCAGCTTTCCTGAGAACACTGGAGAATATGAAGGTCTCTCCAAACACCATCATATTGGGTCACTTCAACTACCCAAACATAAACTGGGAGCACTACTCAAGCCCCAACACCCTCGCCCAACGCTTCCTAGAATTTATAAACTCAAATGCTATGGAACAGCTGGTCACCACTCCCACAAGAGGGGATCTCTTCTGTGTCCCTACTAGACAGAGGCGCAGTAAACTAACCTCAAAAGGGCTATCTTCTGTAACCTACTATACAGAGGCACAGTCAACTAATCTAAAAGGGTGGCGAAAGCCAAACACACTCTGGCTAGGCTTATAAATGCCCTAGGGCAGATAGCCTAGTATCAACCTATGAACCTATGACTTTCCTGCTTAATCTAGCAGAAGCATACTGGTGTCAAGTGGGAATGGAAATCAAACCACAAGTAGATAAAAATCAGGCAGCAACTGAATGTGCCAAAAAACAAAAGAAAAATATAAATGGTGAAGGATCAGATGAGATATCGAGAAATGTGGAAAATGCATAAATATAGTTGCAAGTATAGAAAACTCTTTGAACAACCTCATGTTGATTAGGATCGAATGCAGGAATGGTTAAGGAGAGGCAAATTCAAACCAAAAGATGAAGGGTTAATATTGGTGGCCCAAGATAGTAGACTGCATGCACGGTGGTATACAAAGTTCATTGAACATGCAGGAGAAAGACAGGTGTAGGTTTTTTAAAACAGAATTGGAAACATTTGCACACCTTGTTGCTGGCTGTGACATACTAATGGCAGAAGGACTGCACACTGAAAGGCATAATAATGTGGCAAGACTGTTAAAATTGGAATTGTGCAAACATTATAATAATGAAGTAGTTGAAAAACACTGGAAACATGAGCCACAAAATATCATAGAAAATGATAAAGTTTACATCACATGGAATCACCCATTACCAACAGTTCATAAAATAGATGCGAGAAAACTAGATATAGTGGTCCATGAAAAGAAGACAAAAGTAGTACTGATCCTTGAAATTGTTACACCCAGTGATTACAGTGTCTTGCATACAGAGAGAGAGAGAGAGAGAGAGACAGAAAGTAAAAAAAATATCAGGATTTGCAGGCAGAAAAGAGAGCAATGTGGAAGAAAGACAGCCAGAGAGTTCCAACAGTAGTAGGAGCAACAGGTCTTACAAAAAATAATCTACAATCGTATTTAGATATGTTACCGATACATGTAACTCCTTACAAATTGCAGGAGTAATTACTGAGCACACTGCGGGTGTTGCGAAGAGCACTTCTGGCTGACATCAAAGACCGAAACAATACTAATTTCATGAACTTTAATCATACTTCAACTTAGAAATGAGATCCATTCCCATCATGGTATTAAAAGCACAAAAGATTTGGAGAAATTTAAAAAGGATTCTATAGGAATGAGAAGTGTTCTAATAGGTTCTCTGAGAGACCAAATTACATTAAACAAGCACTAGTTTACAGATTTTTAACAGCCGCCTGGACACTTATGGAAACAACTGTTTTAGTATACAGGCAGGCTAGAAGAGCATTAATGCCAGTGCTTGAAACATTTATATGGACCTACATAGCCTAATCAACCCCATTTGTTCTCATCAGAAGCAGACTACAGTCAGGCAACTGACAGCCGAGCTAAATGCCTAACAGCACACCAAATCCTAACCCCTTCTCAGTACAGTAATAGCCAACTCATGACAGGCTGCAATCTGGGAAATATATGCATACTATCACCCATTCCTCCCCAGATCCAGTGACGCAAAGCCCTGCAGTGTGAGCCTATGTGCCACTTCAACTGATTTTCTGCTTTCCTTTAGGCATCATTAATGTATCAGGTCAAGCTACCTCTCTCTCTCTCTTTTTCCCCTCCCAAGTATGGGTGAACCTATGTCAGCTGCTCATTACCAACCCTCCACAGGCACCTCTAACACTCATGCTATTAAAGTGCCATTTGCATCATAGAGCTTTAGCCCATTATACCACAGGGCTGGGCTCCAACGTTCAGCCAAATTACTATCAATTAGGCAAGAAGAATTACTTGAGAAGATAAATTCTGACACAAACTAAAAAAGAAACCATATAGCTCTTACATACCATATCCTCTGGAACAATATCCTTTAGTGAGCATTTTATAGCCAAAGGAGGGACGTTTCTTATTTCCACTGGCATTGTATCACTAGCTTTTATTATCACACGATATAAATCATCAACAATTACATGTGGCATGGAAACATGATCGGACCTCACAACAGGAACAGTATCACTGTGATTGCTTGCTCTATACAAACAAAAAAAAAAAAAAAAACATCAGACGAGGAAACAGACAAGTATTCAATAACAAGACCTGAAAAAACAAAAACAATATTCTCTTTTGTAGGTAGTGCGCCTGAAGCAAGCAAAAAAATAAGTTATGTACTTACCATAACGTTCCATGCGAGTTGTTCTTCTCACCTTCATTATTGCTGATGGGATCAGAGCCGATCCTCGGCTCCGAGTCGGCCAATTTGCAAAGCTCGAGGTCTCCAACAGCTTGAGGCCAAAGCCCTATCCCACAATGCACCACTACATTCCCCAGATCTTGTTTGCTGCCAACTAGTGTAAAACCTATTCCAGATTTCAAGGAAATTATAAAGACCACTGTGAGAGGAAACTCCTCAGGAGAACCAAAGCCAAGATAGAACCTCTTGAACTTCCAGACATAGGATGGGAGGAAGGTGGGGGGGGGGGGGTCGTAATAATGAAGGTGAGAAGAACAACTCACATGGAACGTTATGGTAAGTACATAACTTCTTTAAGTGAAGTTGTTCATTCCATCCTTCATTCTTACTGATGGGTAGCGTCCCCAGTACCACAATCTTGGGTGGCTCGCAGAAGTACCTGCTTCAGGACAGCAGACCCAAATGAAGCTCTGTCCCTAGAGGCCTTGTCCACTTTGTAGTGAGATATAAAGGTATGTGGATTTGACCAGGTGGCAGCTGCACAAATTGAATCAGTAGGTAACCTGGTCAAGAAGGCTGCAGAAGTAGAAGCTGGTCTTGAAGAATAAGTCTTGACTTTATGTAATGCAATACCTGCTTCACGGTAGATAAAGGATATATAATCAGACAGCCATTTAGACAAGATAGATTTGGAGACCAGTGTACCATTTTTAGAATCCGAGAAGGAAACAAACAGCTGATCAGCCCTTCTATGGTCTTTTGTCCTGTCCAAATAGAAGTGAAGTTGTCTATGGATGTCAAGTTTGTGAAGCATATATTCCAACTGATTTGAGTGATTGGGAAAGAAAACAGGTAATTCAATCATCTGATTAAGTGTGAATTCTGAACACACTTTCAGTAAGAACAACAGATTCATTCTGAGGGGAAACCCTATCTTTGTAAAATATTAAGTACGGTTGCCTAACAGAAAGGGCTTGCAATTCCGAAATTCTGCGTGCTGATGTAATGGCCACCAAGAAAATGGTCTTCCTGGAAAGATATTTCAGTTCACAAGAGAAAGCAGGTTCAAAGGGTGGGAGAATAATCTTGGACAGGACTAGGTTTAAGTTCCACAGAGTAGTAGGAGATCTGATTGGTGGTTTTAAGTGCATCGTACCTTTCAAAAAAACCTTAGCCAACTTATTAGACATAATACCATTTTCAGAAGCACCTATATGAAAATTAGAAATAGCAGTCTGTTGGACTTGAATGGTTGCTGCTGCAGTTCCTTCACAGAACAGTTTTGTGAAAAATTCCAAAATATCGGATGTCAGGAAAAGGTCAATGTTATTCTGCTGTGCCCAAATGGAAAACCTTTTCCACTTAATGAGGTAAAGTTTCCTGGTTGAAGATTTGTAAGACAAGAGAATATGTCGAGCCTCTCCTGATAAATTCTGGAACCTGGCTATTCTAGGAATTGGAGCAGCCAAGCTGTCAGTTTGATGGACTGAAGACAAGGGTGAACAGCTCCTGACAAATGGTTCAACAGATCCGGCACTGGGTCCAGGATCCAAGGCTCCTCCAGTAGATGAGACCTTCAAGAAGGGGAACCAAATTTGATGAGGTCAATATGGGGCTATAAAGATAAGTGTCCTGCCCAGAAAATTGTCTTTCTGCAAGACTATAGGAAACAGGGGAAAAAGAGGGACAGCATATAGGAGTCCTGGAGGCCAGTCGTGGACGACTGCATCCCTCGGGGGTTGTCCCTGTTGAGAGATCAGGGCAAAGTAGTTGCTGCCCTTGGTGTTTGTGGAGATGGCAAAAAGGTCGCAGCAAGGCTGGCCCCATCTGCGGAAAATCATTTCTGCTGTTTCGTTCCTGAGACACCACTCATGAGGCAACAGAATAGCTCTGCTGAGTCTGTCCGCTATCACGTTGGATTTTCCTGGAATGTGCGTTGCTATTAGAAAACGCTGGGTGGACTCTGCCCATTTCCATAATCTTAGAGCCTCTCAACTTAGGGGGTAAAGATTTGGTTCCTCCTCGTTTATGTACCAGACTACGGACATGTTATCTGACTGGATTGCAATCGTGCCTGGGGGAAGAGAGCCTTGAAAGGACTACAACACTAAAAGAACCACTCTCAACTCCAGGACGTTTATGTGCAAATGAGCCTTATGGGCCTGCCATGTACCGTGGGCTGTCCGTCCCTGATAATGCCCCTACCCACCCGATCAGGGAGGCGCCTGTGGTTACTGATGCAATTGGAGTCGGGAGGACAAATGGACCATCCCATAGTAACTGCCTCGGACGTTAGCCCCCACCGAAGATCGTCCTTGCAAGAGATGGTAATCGGAACTGGGTGATTCATTGGTAAATCCTGAATTATCCACTGTGTGAATAGCAGCCACTGAAGAATGCGCATGTGAGATCTCGCAAGGGGTATTGCAATAATCGCTGCTGCCATAGTGCCGAGCAACTTGAGAATCTGTGATGCTGGTGATTTTGTCTTTACAGGAGATCCACAATTTGTTGTCAAAGGGTAATCACACTTTTAGAAGGGAGCTTCAAGGACATGCTGACCGTGTCCAAGTCTGCTCCTATAAAGACTGTACGTTGCAATGGCAATAAAGCAGACTTTTCTGAATTTATCATAATATCCAGCTGTAAGCATAGATCTATGGCAGTGTCCCTTGCCCAAACAAGTTGCTGTCTGGTGGGAGTGGTAAGGAGCCAGTCATCCAAGTAAGGAAACACCTGGATTCCTAAATGTCTCAAGTGAGCCATGACCATTGCCATACATCTGGCGAACACTCTGGCCGCTGTAGTGAGACCAAAGGTCAAAGCCCAAAACTGGAAGTGACTGGCTCCCAGCCTGAAGCGCAGATGATCCCTGGATGGCCTGGCCATTTTGATATGGTAGTATGCATCCTGGAGATCTATAGAGCACATCCAATTCTCCCTCCCTAAGAACGAGAGTATGGACTGAAGCGTGACCATCTGGAACTTCGTCTTTACCACACATTTGTTGAGTCTGCTGAGGTCTAAATAGGTTTCCAGTCCCCGGACTTCCTTGGTACCAAAAAGAATCTTAAGTTCTGGATCCTTGCTGGTCTGCTGGGACTGGCTGTATGATTCTTTTTTGCAATAGTTTTTGGACCTCTATGGATGCCACATCCCATAGACTGGGTGGAAAATCTGGGATTCCTTTTGTTGGTCTAGGTTGTGAGAGAAAGAGGAGGGAATATCCTCTGGATACAACGTTTTGTACCCATCGGTCTTCTGAGATTTTTAGCCAAGCGCCTAGGTACAAAGACAAACGTCCCCCGACTGCCTGCAGAGCAGGACAGTTGGGCCTCCTTTCAGTAGCGCTGATAGGGCGTCCCAAGGAACTGATCCCTATCACCCTGGTTCTGTGGACCCCCTTTGCCACATGGGCATCGTCTTCCACCATTGCCTCCCCCGCTGCCCCTGGAGGAGGCTTCACCTTGTGAGTTCGGAAAAGCTCCTTGGATCTTACGGAACCACATTTTCCCTCCCCGTTGACCTTTGGGATAAGGTCTAGTAGGAGTACAAAAATGGACTCCTACGGCAGATAGAGTCTTACCGTATTGCTCACATCTGGAAAGGGTCTCTAACTTTTGGTTCAAACGAGGAAGAACCATCAAAGGGGGCATTCACAAATAACGACATGAAAGGTTCCGCAAAAGAACATAACTGCATTCAGGAATGTCTTTGCAAAGCAATTCCTGTACCCGCTGCCCTACTCATTCCATCAGCTGCGTAAGACACCAGGCGCATAGAAGAGTTTACAATGGAGATGAGGGTAGCAAGCTGAGATGTCACTTTGTCTGCCGCTGAATCAGCTACTGCACACTGGAGAGCATCTCCAAGCTCCTTCAGGAGATCTCTCTGAAGCCCAGTGAAGTCAGTCAGACAGTTCAATGACCGAAGGGCAAAGGTCGCTGAACTGAACACTTGCACTTTCCAAATCTGTCCATGATCCTAGACTCTCTATTAGGAGGATGGACAGACATAGAAGTCTCCGACATCTCTTTTTTAGTGGCTGCCGCCACCACCATGGCATCAACAGGTACGGGTTTGGATAAGAAGTACTTATCTTGAGGTGCTGAAATGTATTTGTTGGGCCATCTAGAACAGGCTCCATAGACTCTGGTGACTCCCACTCCATTCGAGACAAAAGATCCATCAACACATCGAAGGGCAGAGACACCCAAGAGGTGGAGGGTTGGGACTCGAAAGCCTTCAGGAGCACCGATTCATCCTCGGTAGGGCTTAGGGGCTGTCAGTCACCCTTCTGCTTAAGGATCTCAAGGATATCCCCGAAGGAGATATCCACATAGAGGGAACTTGGGGACCCTTCAGATTCCTCCAAATCGGTGTCCGTGATGGATTCTTGGGGGGAATCTAAATGTCTCCTCTTACATAACCTCTTCCGAGGAACTTCCTCAGTGGAAATCTCTGGGGAGGTCTCAGAGAAGCAGGGTTCCCCCAAAGGGGAGTCCTGAGGCTCTAGGTCCCTACGCTTACGGTGAATCTGGGGTAGCGGAGAAGATTCAGGTGCCTTTCGGGAGGAGGTGGCCATATCAGAGGTTGTGGTAGTCCGGGGGGACAAAGCCCTCCTCATGCATCGAAGGCACCATGGCTCCTATGCGAGGAAGCACCCGGGTCCGAAGACACAAAAGACCCCTCCTGCACCAGAATAGCTGGCTTAGAGACCGAGGTAGGAGATGAACTCACCCATGTAGAAGTCCCAAGAGGAAGAGTCAGAACCGACGTTTCGGTTCAAACCCCCCCCCCAGAACCAACAGGAGAGTGTCTGCTCCCAGATTCCGCTGCTTGGGCAGAGGACATCAGGGCTGTCGGTACCGACAGGTCAGAAGTAAGTGTCAGTACCGATGGCTCCACAAATTACTGAATAGTCCCCTCTGGCTCCGATGTCTCGATTCGAGTCGGAGCAGAAACAACAGGAGTGGACTCTGTGGGTTCCGAAGCTCCTTGAGTCGAAGCAGACAGAATTTTAGCAAGCACTGGATCCTGTAAAAGTCTCCACACCACTCGATCCACGTCTGAATCAGAGTCTCTGGAAGCCCGAGAGGAAACCACTGATGGAGCCACTGAACCCAGAATTGGGGATCTCAAGGTAAGAGATAACAGTTCCAAGACTGGGGACCGGTTAAACCAACAACCTGTACAGTCGGTTCCGAAGACAATGGAGCCGAGACAGTAGCTTTTTTTTTTTTTTTTTTTAACTAGTGGAAGAGGCAGGAGAAGGTTTTGGTTCTCCCGGAGCAGAATCCAAGTCTGACTGGAAAGCAGACAATCAATCCCCGCTCCACTAGCTTACATTTCCTTTCAGCCAAAACTCTACAGCTGAACCCATGACAAATTGAGCAAACCTGATGTAAATGGACCTCACCCAAGCACTACACACATGAGGAGTGGCCATCAGTTATCAACATCTTTTGATTACAATTAGGGCATCTTTTAAACCCTGATTTTGCCTTCTCAGACATTGCGACAAGTCAGGAAGGAAAACAGCAACGACCTCTCAGTAAATGAAACTAAGCCTAACCGGCTACAAGAACTAAAAGGCAGCTTAATGTAACTTCCTAAAGTCTGTTGCAAAAAGAATAAGCCTAACAGGCTAAAATAAACAACAGAAAACAGCCAACAGCCAGCTAAGAGCCTAACTGGCTAACAAAAAATTGCAGAAAACTGCAAAAGCCTAGCTCGGCTTAGGAAAGGGCAAATAAGACAAATGGCTACAAACAGAAGAAAACAGAGCCAACACCCAAAAACTAGAGAGAGAGATATATATCAAAGAAGGATATAAAATCCAAAAAACGGATAAACCATCCTGAACAATCACATAACAAACCTAACAAAAAGGTAATTATTCAGAAAATATAGCAGAAAAGTTCTCTCCAATGGCCTGAGCTGTAGAGAAACGCACGATCAACTGCAGCGGCAAACTAGATCTGAGGAATGTACTGGTGCATTGTGGGATTGGGCTTTGGCCTCGAGCTGTTAGAGACCTTGAGCTTTGCAAACTGGCCAACTCGAAGCCGAGGATCAGCTCCGAACCCATCAGTAAGAATGAAGGCGAGATTGAACAACTTCACATACAGTATCTTCTTTTGTAAGTGGTACACCTGAAGAAAGTACTCGCAGTATTATTGTTAAACTAAGCCTCTGCATTTGGCACAGTTTATCATAAGCATGCCTGCTTAACATAATAAAGTATGACAAAGTAGACAGCAGGTGTTTAAATACATCACTGTGGCAGTGGCCAAAGCTATACGGGTTACCATGCAAAGGACATAACCAGTCAGCCTTCAATCCTTTACGGCATGATTCATGTGGCTTAACTACTGAACAGTTCAAAGACAGAAGTATAAAGTCAGTGATTATGTTGCCAAACCTTAACAGCTTTCTTGCCTCAGAGTGAGGGAGGCTAAAACCCTGCCAATTACCTATGTGCCAAGTACGTGCTTCGAGTAAGGAAAAAGGGAAAAATAAACAGAAGGGAGATAGAAGGGTGTTCCTACTCTGCAATAATCTATTCAAACACCCACTGAGCTGGGTAAGCTCACTAACACAACTGTACTATGTTAATCATTAGATCCCTTCTACAGTAGCCTAAATTGTGTCAAAAATCACAGCTTAGGACAAAAGGGAGGAAGAATAAGAGTCCAAAAGTCCCCGGAGAACACTGCCAGCCAAAACAGACCCCAGAGAACACTGCCAAGCCTGCTCAGGACCTACAGGAAGAGTCCAATTTCTAGTCCTTTCTAAACAAACATATGACCAGATAGCTACCTTTAGTATACTTTGATTCCACCACTTGCCGAAAACCCGCAGAAGATACCAAAAGACCTGGCAGAACGGGCGGTGACCCAAATTTACTTCTAATAAGTGTTTACAAAAAAAAATAGCATGAGACTGCCATTTAGACATTTACTGTTTTGATACTGACTATGCCTTCTATTCGCTTTCACAGCGAATAAACAGTTGATCAGAATTCCCAGAGGTTTTTGTACTGTTAATGCAAAATGTGAACTGCCTATGGGTCTCTAACGCAGAAAATTATTTTGACCTTATTTTCATAGTTTTATAAATAAAATAGGTAGATGAATTGCCTGGCACAAAGTTAACACTAGAATTTTAGGCATAAATGAAGGATTTCTTTTCAAAGTTAACATGTCTCAATGAACGAAAAACATAAAATCGACTAGCCATTAGAGCTTGCTAACTCATCAACATTTCTAGCAGAAGTCATGAGAGAGACTATTTTCCCATATAAGAGCTTAAAATTAACCCCAATAGTCAGTCATCTGTAATAGAAAAACAAAATAAGTTTCTCCTTGCCTATCTTTAAGATAGACTGAAATGTAAAACCTCTTTCAAAAACAATTTCACTTAAAGCTGGGACAGGAGAGAATTTATGGGTAGAGATGGCTGAGAGATGAATCTTTATATAAATAAAGTACAAAAGGCCAGGGGATAACAACTGAGACAAATGGTGTAGCTCCACAGTCAGCTAGGCTTGAAAAGACTTCTGGATCACAACTATCCTGGGAAACATCTTTTGAATGTTTAGAAGAAAATAAAGTTGTGTTCATACCATAACGTTCCATCTGTGTTGTCTATCTTCATCTAATCTTGGCAGTTCGATTATGCTCAGGCCGGCCAAAAATCTCTCGAGCTAAGAGTCTACCCACAATGTCCCTCTCTAAAATACCTCAAATAAAGTTTGCAGACTTACAGAAAAGCAGAAGAAACTTAACCGAAATGAAGAAGCCATGTCCAAGGTGCATCCTAACAAGACACCCAGGACCAAGGTTCACTCCTCCAGGAATCCATAGAAGGGGAAAGGAGGGAGGGATGCCAAGAATAGATGAAGATCGTTAACACAGATGGAACATTATGGTAAGAACATAACTTCTTTATCTGATGTTGTCAATCTTCATCTATTCTGACAGATGGGTCAGAGTCCTCAGCTACTTTAGGTGCTTGGTGGACCTGTGGAAGGATATTCCTGAGAAGAATAGAATGGAAGGAAGCCCTTCCCCTGGAGACCAGATCCAATTTGTAATAAGTAATAAAGGTATGTGGAGTAGCCCACGTTGCTGCTGCACGCATTTCATTCATGGAAGCCTTGGAATGGAAAACAGCTGAAGTGGCAACTGATCTGGTGGAATGTGCTCTCACAGGTACAGTTCACTTGAGATTCATTTTATTATAAATTTAAGTAATACAATCTCTCATTCATTTTGATAAGGTAATTTTGGAACCAGATTTCCCTAAAGTTGGGTCAGAAAAGGAAACAAACAAATGTTCTGATTTCCGAAATTATTTAGTTCTGCTGAGGTAGAAACGTAATTGTCTGTGAGCATCCAACAAGTGTGGATAATATTCCCCTTTGCTGAAAAAATTGGCAAAGAAAACAAGCAAGTCTATGGGTTGATTAATGTTGGACTCTGAGACCACCTTCGGAAGAAAGGATGGACTGGATCAGAGTGCAACTCTAATCTTATGAAAAATTAAGTAAGGGGGGTTTTGAGCAAAAGGCATGCAACTCAGACACTCATCTTACAGAAGTTATAGCTACGAGGAAAAGCATTTTCCAGGAAAAACATTAAGTCGCATGATACCGCTGTCTCAAAGGGGGTAAATAACAGTGACCGCAGAATAATAGTCAGATCCCATAGGGGTAGAGGGTCTTAAAATGGAGGCTTTAGACGTACAGTTCCTTTCAGGAAGGCCTTATAATGTCTATATGAAATTAAATGGAGGTCTCCGAAGCCATTATGGAAATTAGAGATGGCAGCTAGAATGACTACCTGTGGAGGCAGAAGCTCCTTTAGCAAAAAGGCTAGCCAGAAATTCTGAAACTTTTTCCACAAGAGCACAAAAATGGTCAAGATCATTATCGTAAGCCCAGATTGAAAGTCTCTTCCACATACTAAGGTAGAGTTTTCTGGTGGATGGTTTATGAGATGCCAGCAGAATTTTCCACACTGGGGACGGTACATCATTATGTCTGGCAAATAACGGAATTGGAAGAACCAAGAAGTAGGCCTGAAACTTGGAGTGGAATGCACCATTCTCACAGGGTGAGAGAGCAGGTCTGGAACGGGGTCCAGAATCCATAGACTGTGAACTACACAAGGCCATAGGAAGGGAAACAAAATTTGTCGAGGCCAATAGAGTGCAATGAGGATCACTTTGGTTCTCAACCTGGCTGCTTTTTTGAGAAATAGTAGGATCAGAAGGCAAGGGACAGAGGAGACTTGGGGGGGCTAGTTGAGGAGAAGAGCGTCTCTCTGGGACTCCGCCTGAAGGGGGACTAGGGTAAACTAGCTTCTACACTTGTTGCGTTGGGCTGATGCAAAAAGGTCACTGGAAGTCTGGCCTCAGTGATGAAAAATCCTCTTCGCTATATCGGGATTGAGAGACCACTTGTGAGGCAGTAGAATGCATCTGCTGAGCTTGTCCACTATCGCGTTTGAACTCACCGGGATGTGCGATGCTATCACAAAGCAAGTGGAGGCAATGGCACATTGCAACACTGTGAGGGCTTGTCAATGGGGAAGCGGGCAGGATTTGGTTGCCCCTTGTTTATGTACCAGACTGCAGACATGCTGTCTGATTGGACTGAAATCACTCCTTGAGGGAGGACAGATTGAAATGCTTGCAATGCTAATAGTACTGCCCTCAACTCCAGGAGATTGATACGCAGAATGGCCTCTACTGGGGACCAAGTGTCTTGGACTTTCCTTCACAGATAATGCCCCCACCCCACTCCATCTGGGAAGCATCCGTGGTCACTATGGCCTTGGGTTGAAGAGGGACAAAACATTTTTTCAGATTCCATCCACCAGGACAGAACCTTTTTGCAGTGACTGGTGATAAAAATGGGGTACTTCATTGGATGGTTAGAAGAGACCATTGATTCACAAGCAGCCACTGCATTAATCTCATGCGGAATCTCATTAGCGGGACCAGAGTGACAGTCACTGCCATGGACACCAATGCCTGAAGCACTAGTAGAGCTGGTACTGTGCGTAGAACAGAATGTACATGGGATTTTATCTTCTATAATCTGTGAAGGGGAAGGAAGGCTACACATGGGAGGATGTTAAGATGAGCTCCTATGAATTGTAGATCCTGACAGGGAGTCAGCTGAGACTTTGTATGACTGACTGTGATGCCAAGATACAGGAACAAATGTAGAGTGAATTCTGTTGTCTGAAGCAGTAGATGTCTGGTGGAAGTGGTGATAAGCCAGTCGTCTAGATATGGAAACATCAGTAATCAGTGCAGTCTCAAGTGAGCTGTTACTGCTGCCATACACTTGGTGAACACCCTGGGGGCTATGGGGAGATCAAAGGGCAGCACTCTGAACTGAAAGTGACTGGCTCCCAGCCGAAGGTGGAGAAACCTTCTTGAGTCTTTGTCCAACTTTATGTGGTAATACGTGTCTTGAAGGTCTATCGAACACATCCAATCATTTTTCCTGTAGAAATGGAAGTATAGACTGAACAGAGAGCATCCAGAATTTTGACCAATGAACAAATCTGTTTAGAAGGCTGAAATCCAGAATTGGTTTCCAGTCTCCTGTCTTCTTTGGCACTATAAAGAACCTTGAGTAAAATCCGAATTTTATCTGGTCTGGTGGGACTTCTTGGATTACTATCTTTTTCTGGCAGCTTTTGTATTTCTAAGGTTGCTTAGTACCTCAGATTGGGTAGAACATCAGGGAGTCTTGTTCGAGTTCTTCGATAAAGAATGAAGGGAATAAGGTACCCTTTGATAATAATTCTCAGAACCCAGGCATCTGTGGTTATTTGTCACCAGGTTGCTGGGTGCAAAGAAAACCTTTCCGCGACTGCTTTCAGAAGTAAGCAATCAGGTCCCCTATCAGGAGCGCTGGTAAGGCTGGCAAGAGAAGGAATCTCTAGAACCCTGATTCTGCAAGCCACTCCTGCCTCTAGAATGGCATCTTCCATTAGAGCTTCCCCCTCTGTCTTGAGGGGAGTCTCCATCACATGTGTCCTGGAAAGGCATCTGGTATTTTTGAACCGCATCTTCCCACTCCTCTGATTCCTAGAATAAGATCGTTGGGGAGCAGAAAAATTTATGTCAACTGCGGACAGGGTCTTTCCATCTTTCTCACATCTGGCTAGGGTTTGACTTTGGAGCCGAACAAAAGATCCGTCAAAAGGAGCAGTGATGAAGAAAGACATGAATGGCTCTGCAATCGCACACAAGCGCATCCGAGCGTGTCATCTAATTGCAACACCTGAACCAGCTCACCTGGTCACCCCTTCAGCTGCATGTGTAATGAGCCTCATGGACAAATTAGAAATAGACTCCAGGGTAGCTAACTGGGAGGCCACTTTTTCTTGGACCACATCAGATACAGTTCCTGCTAGGGTATCCAATAGCTCCTTGATCAGATGCCTCTGGAAGATAGTGAAATGTGCCATGAAATTCAAAGATCTAAGGGTGAAGGTCAATGATGCATAAACCGCTTTTCAAATCTGTCCATGACCCTAGACTCTCAGTTAGGGGGAGTTGAACAGAGGAACTTTCCTCAGCTAGTTCCTTTTTAGTGTCTGCTGCTGCCGCCACCACCACGCCATCTATAGTTAATCCTTTTGCCCAGCACTGATGTTCCACAGGAAAAGAGAGTATTTTATCTGGTCTCCGGGGAATCAGTTCTATGGAGTCAGGAGCCTTCCAATCCCGATGAGCATCAACTTAATGAAATTGTCAGTGAGAGCAGTCACCCAGGAAGTAGATGGTGAGCTCTGAAGGCTTGCAAGTACAGACTCCTCAGAGGTAGGATCTTTGGACTTCCAGTTACCTCTCTGTTTAAGGATCTCTAGATGGTCTCCAAAGGAGACGTCTTCTGGGGTTGACCGGGGGGGAGGGATGCTCCCCACCATCGAAATTTGCATCCTCAGTTTGTTTGCTTGTGTGTTTTGGCTTTTCCCGGTTAGGGGTCGCCACAGCAGAACTCCGGTCCGCTAATGATTAGTAGTGGATTTTTTACGCACAGGGATACCAGCCTGACGCACAACCTTCAACGAAGGCACGCCCCACTCACGTATGCCTCCACAAAGACGACGCTATAGCTGAGAATCGAACGGGACAATGTCTTGCTGTGAGGCGACAATGCAGCACCACCACCGCAGTATAAATCTGCATCCTTAGTGACCGACTCTTTAGGGGAGCCAAGGGGTTTCCTCTTATACAGCTTCTTCTGAGGTACTGTTCAGTGGGAATATCTGCAGAGGACTCAAAAGTGGGGTGATCCTTAGTCAGAATCTTTTACATCCTTGGAGCTCACTGTCTGGGCATGGAGATTGGTGGAAGCTGTGGGTAAGCAGCAGTCATGGGATGAGACTCTGGTAACATAGAAGCCACCAGGAAACCTGTGGTGGCCAAAGCCCTCTTCATAGCCTGAAAGCCAGGCCCCCCTGAGGAGGAATGAGAGCCCAGAACTGAGACCAACTCTGAACCATGGTCACACCTCGCCTCAGAGACTCACCTCCAAGGCCAGAGCAGAGGAAAGGCCCCCAGCCGCCATAGTCTGAAGAGCTAAAGATGACTCCGAATAAAAAAAAAAAAAAAGTCAACCCATAGATTCCAAAAGTACCAAGGGAGTCAGATCCATGCCCGGAACCGAAGACAAGGATGCTGTTGGTACTGGAGCCATAGGAGCCTGAGTAGCCGGTGTTGAAAAAAAGAATATCTCCAAGGAGGTCAGAAGAGGAATGCATGTTGGCGTGCTAGGTGAATGCTCCCCTGCTCCAGGTGGGAGAGGGGGCTGAGAAGAAAAGTACAGTTTTGTACCTACCATAAATGTAGATGTTCGAAGATCCACATTGCTGCAGTCCTTACACTTGGGTAGTCCGCTGTCCTCGGTCGGCCCGAATATCAAAGTATAAGGCTGACGTCGGTCAAGGCGCATTTGACTGACATCAGGACGTCAGGGTACAAATGCGCATGACCGACGTCATATCCTCAGTCTTTTCTTGCCCCAGATGTCAGAAGACCCTAAAAATAAAGGTCAAAACCAAAAGACAGCAAACAAACAACCAACCATCCTAGCACTAAAAATATGTACAATATATACAATATACATCATATTGACAACCCAACCCACACAACCGCCTCTAACTACAGAGGAGAAGGAGGGAGGGTAAATTGGACTGCAGCAATGTGGATCTTCGAACATCTACATTTATGGTAGGTACAAAACTGTACTATGTTCTTCATCTCACTTTGCTGCAGTCCTTACACTTGGGTAGAATCCCAAAGCAGAGATAAGGGAGGATGGCCAAACTCTAAGGAAGCAGGAGCTGCCAAAATGCCCTGCAAAACAGCAGTGGCAAAACCAGCCCTGGATTTAGAGTAAAGTGGTAGGTGATAATGCCTTGAGAAAGTATGCACTGAACTCCAAGTAGCTGCCTCCAAAATATCCTTAGTTGCCACCCCCCTCAAAAAAGCTGTCGAAGTGGCAGTAGCCCTAGTGGAATGAGGCCTAATCCCAGCTGGAATCTCCTTGCCATGATGGGAATAACAGAAAGCAATGCAAAACCCAATCCACTTAGAAATAGTTTGTTTTGACACAGGCTTGCCCTGAGAACTCAAAGCAAAAGAAACAAATAACTGCTGAGACTGCCTGAACCCTTTAGTTCTGTCCAAATAATATCGCAACTGCCTGTGTACATCTAAAGTGTGCAAAATCTTTTCCCCTTTATTTTGGGGATTTGCATAAAAAGTAGGCAAATGAATAGTTTGGTTTAAAGCCACACTAGAAATCACTTTAGGCATAAAGGAAGGATTAGTACGTAAAGATACCCTATCCTTATGGAAAATTAAGAAAGGCTCAACCGCCATAAGGGCCTGCAACTCAGAAACCCTTCTTGCAGAGGTAATAGCCAACAAAAAAGCAGTCTTCCATGATAAAAACTTTAATTCAGTAGTAGCTGCAGGCTCAAAAGGTTGTAGAGTGAGTTTCTCCAACACAAAATTGAGATCCCAAGCAGGAGTAGGAGCTCTTCGTGGGGTCTTATATTCTTTGCCCCTCTAAGAAATTGCTTGAACAAAGGATGAGAAAACAATGGTGGGTCACAATCATAGTGAGCGAAATTGCTGCAGCATGAACCTTAATAGAAGAGAAGGACAAACCTTTGTCCAGTAACTCAGTAAGATATTGAAGAGCCACACTTAAATTAGGCTCAGAAACATCAAAATCCTTTGCTGCACTCCAAAATAAAAATCTCTTCCATTTATCTGCGTACACTTTCCTTGTACTAGGCCTTCTAGCTTCCAAAATAACATTCAAAACTTGCTGTGGAAGTGGAGGCCCACTATGGTTCAAAACAGAATATGCCAGGCTGTTAGGTGCAGAGAGTGAAGCTTGACATTGAGCAAATGACTGTCCTCCTGAGACAACAGGTGTGGAATCGAAGGCAAAGGCCATGGAGGCTTCCGTACCAGGCTTCTCAGTAATGGGTACCAATGCTGTCGAGGCCAATCTGGAGCTATCAAAATCATCCTTGGCTTGTCTTGTCTGGCCTTTAGTAGTACCTTTGGGAGGAGAGGCAGAGGCGGAAAGGCATACACATGAAGATTGCTCCAATTGAAAGAGAGAGCATCCACTTTCCAAGCTGTGGGATGAAACCTTTTTGTGCAAAACTTTAGCAGCTGGTGGTTTAGTGGAGAAGCGAACAGATCTATGTCTGGAGTTCCCCATGACACTGACAATTTCTGAAATACATGAGGATCCAATTTCCACTCGTGGGGATCCATAATTTGTCTGCTCAACACATCTGCTAAGGAGTTCTGTGCTCCCAGCAGAAACCTTGCCTGAAGATTTAGCTGTAAACTGAGAGCAGTCTCCCACAAAATCATTGCTTGCCTGCATAGAGGATAAGAATGTGCTCCGCCTTGCTTGTTGATGTACCACATGACAGTTGTGTTGTCTGTTAGAATCAACACCTGCCCTGGAAGAAGTAAATCCTTGAAAGCTATTAATGCAAACTGGACTGCTAACATCTCTTTCAAGTTGATATGTAGATGTTGTAGTCTGGCAGGCCACTTGTCTTGTATCCACTTTCCATTCAGATGAGCTCCCCAAGCTTTCTCTGAGGCATCTGTCGTTAGAATCTGACTCGCCTCTGGCCGGGTCACAGAGAGTCCCTTGTTTAGGTGACATTCCTGAGCCCACCACAACAATTCCTTTTGAATGCAAGGTATTATTTGAATGACAGTGTCCAAATCCTGGCAGTGCTGTGTCCATACATTTTTGAGATAGCATTGTAGCTTCCTCATATGCAATTTGGCATTGGGAAGCACCAGAATACAAGATGCCATGAACCCCAAGGCTTGAAGGACTGTCCTTGCAGTCAGCCTGGACTGATGAGACAACTGATGAAAGTAAAGGGAAAGATTCTTTTGTTTGTCAGGGGTCAAAAAGGCCATCTGGGATGCTGTATTCAGTCTCACACCCAGAAAGCACATGTCCTGAGAGGGTACTAGACTGGACTTTATTTCGTTCACAGAATACCCCAGGCATCTTAGCACTGCTATCACATAATCCAAATGATGAAGAAGCTCGTCCCTTCCTTGAGCCAGAATCAGGCAATCGTCCAAATAAGGATAGATCTGTATTCCTTTTAACCTGAGGAAAGCTATCACTGGAGCCAGAACTTTTGTGAACACTCTGGGCGCAGTAGATAAGCCAAAGGGCAATGCAGAGAACTGATAATGAGAAGCCCCAGCTCGAAAACGCAGATACTTCCTGCAACTCAGTCTGATAGGAACATGAAGATAAGCCTCCTTGAGATCCAAAGTTACCATCCAATGATCTTTGCCCAGCAGAGGTAAAAGCTGCTGTAACGTCAACATTTTGAACTTGGGAATGTCCAGATAAGTGTTGAGGATAGATAAGTCCAAAATTGGTCTCCACGTGTTCCCTTTCTTTGGTACTAGGAACAGGCGAGAATAAAATCCTAGGCCCACTTCTGGCATAGGGACCGGCTGTATGGCCCCTATTTGGAGTAACAGAGAAATTTGCTTGTGAGCCTCTATTCTTTGTTGAGGAGGAACGTCTGGCATGCCTTTGAAAGGAGGCAAGATGCGGAAATAAAACCTGTAACCGTGGTGTATGATATCCAATACCCATCTGTCTTGGGTAATTAAACTCCAATTTTCTTTGAAAAGTGCCAACCTTCCTCCCAAAGGTGCTGCCAGACGAGAGGGCTCTGGCAGCTGAAAAGGTAGGTCATTGGGTCTGTTTACGAAAGGACTGACCCCTGCCCTCACCGAAGACTGTGCAGGAGAACTCCTGTTCTAGGCCTGAAAGAGCCCTGAGCTCTGCCCCTACCACGTCTAGATCTACCCCTAGACTGGGAATCATAAGAAGGATACGTCCACCCCTTAGTAGGCCAATTTCTACTAAACTTTGGAGGCTGAACCTGCAAAAAATCTTTAACAGTCTGCATAGACTTAGCCTTGTCTTCCATTTTCTTTAAAACTGCCTCAACAGGAGAACCAAACAACACATCAGATTGTAAAGGAGCATCTAAAATCCTTGTTTTAACATGGTCAGATAAATTCTGATCCTTCAGCCAGGCGTGCCTGCGAAGAATTGACCCAGTGGCAGCCACCCTAGACGAGGCCTGTACAGCATCAAAACCACATTGCAAAGAATGCTTACCCACCTGTTCAGAAACATGTACTAAATCTTGTAACTCTTTACAATCAATACCTTCGGCCAGAGCATCAACCTTAGACTTCAATTGTGAAAGGAGATAGTTTTGGTATTTCAACATGTGAAACTGGCAATTCAAAGCCCTCATAGCTAGAGTGGAAGAAGTACAAACTTTCTTTCCCCATCTATCCAAGGCCCTGGCCTCTTTATCTGTAGGAACCGGATTCTTGACAACAGAAGCCTTAACACCTTTAGGCCCCTGACTAACAGTTTCTGGGTCTGCCCTAGGACTCTTAAAAGATACTTATGAGCTTCAGGCACCCTGTAATACCTATCCGGTTTAACAGGAGCAGGAGGCAAAGAATCAGGATTAAGAGAAGCCTCTGTAAAAACATCTTCCACCACATCCAAAACAGGAGGTATAGCCAAAGGCCTATGCTGGGGTAAAACAAAAATTCCCTAAGCCTTTTCCTGGAATCAGAGAAGTCCTGACCTTCCCACTTAAAATGCTCCCTCATGGAATGAAGAGTTTCTGAAAAAGAAAAATCCTCAGGAGGAGAAGCAGGAGGAGTAGAATCATCCACATCAGAATCAGAATAAGGGGAATACTCCTGCAAGTCTTCAGCCGAAGACTCTGAAACATCGAAGCCTGCTCAAAACTCCTAGCTCAGGCTCCACCCTAGGTCTCTTATCAGGAGGGGCAAAGAACCCCTAATCAAAGTAATCAAATCTTCTGCCATTTTAAGCATATGCTTCTTGGGCACAGTTCCTGAAGAACTAGGGGTGACACCAACTGAAGCTAAACCTGGCCTGCCTCTGGGAGAAGCCTTGGAAACAGAAGGAGAGGGCCTAACCACCCTAGGAAGGGAGGGAGTATAGTAACCTGAGAAGCCCCATCAGCCTGACCTGCCTCCTGAGAGGCCACATCCTGCAATAACAAAGTCTCCCTGGGATCCCAAAGAAACCTCGGTGGAACCACTGGCTCCACCGACACCTCTAAAGAACCGGCGTCCAGTACGGACGGTTCTTCTAACCTAAACTTAACTGCTTTGTCCTTGCGCTTCTTGAAGAAGCGTCGCGGAGCATCCGACGGCATTTTATAATTGCACCGCTTCCCAAAGACTAACCTGGCACAATCTAACCTTCTCTTTATAGTGCGCTTATTGAATCTAGCACAAGAGCGACACCCAACAACGTCGTGCTCAGGCCCTAAACAAGGAATACACAAAGTATGATAGTCTCTATGCGGTATCTGTTTCCCACAAGAAATACAATTATTCACTTTTTCTGACATCCGGCAAACCACTGAGGCAAGAAAAAACCACAATATTCCCCAACGGGGTACTTAGCCAACTTTTGACTCGGTCTGAAACTCCGAAATCGAAAAATTTCAGAACGCCAACCGGCACTTGCAATGCTGCTTCTGCATCGGACCATGCGGCAAAAAAGACTGAGGATATGACGTCGGTCATGCGCATTTGTACCCTGACGTCCTGATGTCAGTCAAATGCGCCTTGACCGACGTCAGCCTTATACTTTGATATTCGGGCCGACCGAGGACAGCGGACTACCCAAGTGTAAGGACTGCAGCAATGTGAGATGAAGAACATCAGTACGACTCCTAGATGTCAGTCACTGATCCACCAACCTCACTAAGTCTACTTCATTAAGATGCCTGAAGGAGCAAACAGACAAGTCTGGAGGGGAGATTCTGACCTTTCTATAAATGGGCTAGAAAGCTGACCCAGGAAGGGGTCAACAGACAGGGAATATTTCATCCTGGGTGCATAGAAAGTTTCAGTCTTTGGTACCGAAGGAGGAGATATAACCTGCAGAGCAGCAGATGTCAGCACAAAGGCTGAAACTAAGGAAGCCAGTGTCAATGCTGGTGCCATTACCCGGTGCTGTAGAGGGTGGTGATGGCGCCGATATAGCTGGTGGCGAGAAATCAATCCGTTCCGTGAGTTTTGGAACCTTTGGTTTTGGTTCCGAAGAGGAACCAACATATTTGTGTTTCTCAGATGTCAGTGCTAATGGAGATGTCGGCACGGAACGATTAGCTTTGGAATCAGAGGCCTTACGAGACTTACTGGCCTTGGACAAAGCTTCTTCAAAGGAGGCTTTAAGAAGCCCTTTAACTATGAGTTTATTGCAACCTTCTATCAGGGCCCTAGTACTAAAGCCCTGGCAAATTGAGCACTCTGAATCCAAATGAGGAGCACCCAAATAATAAACACAAGAATTGTGCTTGTCAGAGTTAGGTATTTTTCTTCCGCACTCCTAGCACTGCTTAAATCTGGTGGTGCTCTTAGACTTTTTTGCCATATTGGAAGAAAGGAAGGCAGAAACCCAGTCGAAAAAGCACACACTCGCACATCCAATCCGTTGGATATCACCTGGCTGATGCGAACACTCGCAGCCACAAGATCTCTCAAGCTTCTCCCCTACCACAATGCACCTACCCAATTACCTCAGATCTTGTTTGCTGCTATATTAGCAAAGAAAGATAAAGAGAATTACAGAAAGCCACGTACAAAGTCATATATACATATAAACATACCTATTTAGAGACCATGCAAATATTCGTTTCTCCAAAAAACACGGATGGGGGTTGAAGAATGAACAACACAAATAGAACATTATGGTAAGCATGTAACTTTTTTATCTAATGTCATCAATCTTCATTCTATCCTCAACGAATGGAACAGCATCCCTAGCTGTAATGGATATAAAAAGTTTACAAACCCAGGTTAAAATGCCAGGTTTTTGTGATATAAAAAAAATGAGGCTGCAATAAATCATTTCCAAACTTTTCCCACCTATAATGTGATCTATAACCTCTACAATTCAACTGAAAAACAAATCTGTTAGGAGAAAAAAATATATAAAAAAATAAAAAACGTACAATAAGCTGGTTGCACAAGTATGCACACCCTTACACTAATACTCTGTTGAAGAACCTTTTGATTTAATTACAACATTCAGTCTTCTTGGGTACAAACTTGCCATCAATTAAAGAGACTCTGAGTAACCCCAAATAAAGTTCAGCTGTCCTAGTAGGATTTTCCTGACATTTATTCAGTTGCCTGCTACAGCAAAAGCCATAGTTTGCAGACAGCTTATAAAGCACCAAAGGGATCTCATTGTTGAAAGGTATCAGTCAGGAGAAGGGTACAAAAAAAATTTCACAGCATTGGATATACTATGGAACACAGTGAAGACAGTCATCAAAAACTGGAGAAAATATGGGACAACAGTGACATTGCAATGAAATGGACATCCCTCCAACATTGGTGAAAAGACAAGACGAAAACTGGTCAGGGAGGCTGCCAAGAGACCTAGAGCAACACTGAAAGAGCTGCAGGAATTTCTGGCAAGTACTGGTTGTCTATTACATGTGACAACAATCTCCCATATTCTCCATATTTATGGGCTATGGGATAGGGTTGCAAGATGGAACCCTTTTCTTACAGAAAAAAATCTAGGCCCAGCTAAAATTTGCAAAACAATACATCATGTCTCCCAAAAGCATGTGGGAAAATGTAACCAAAAATATATGAGTCAATTGACACAGTCCAAGTAAATAAGGATATCAAATCAATTAAGAGCAACTGGTTTAAAGTCAAAGGGTTAGCGCTTTTGTGGGGATACGGCTTCTTCAGACCAAATACAAAATGCATTAAAACTTCATATGTTAAAAATCCGGCATAGCCAATCAATAAAAAAACAATAAAAACAAACCAATCCGGTAAAAACATAATCCTAGTCAACGCCATAAGGCAGGCTTAAGGGAAACACCACTATTAAGCCCTGGAAATTCTTGAGCTCTCATTGAAATAATCCATTTCAACTCACATATTTCAACAGTGTTATTAAAATCACCTCTTCTAATATTAGCATCTGTAAAACTCTAAATCTGACACAATAAGGGGGTCAAAAAAGGTGGAGGCATGTTTAAGTGCAAAAGCTCTAACTTGTAAATACATTTCTGAAGTCCCATTTTTGAGGTTTGTACTCAGCAAAGGGTTTGGCAGGTTCCTGGGATGTTTAATTGAAAAAATGCCAAATGTTCGGTCTGTCCTTCATTCTATATAGGAAAGACCAACACAATTGAGAAACAGGATTTATGAACATTATTATGCTATGAAAAAGAATAATTTGGATAATGCTCTTTATAAGGACACTATCCTGTTTGGGTAATAAGAATGGAGGTAAATTCTACTTTGGAGTTATTGACCATGTTCCTCAGAATTTTAATGGGGATAGAGATGGGGAACTTGACTATAGGGAGTTCAAATAGGCAATTTTATTGGATGCATATTGTAGGGGACCAGGCTTGAACTATGGAGTTAATTACAAGACAGTTTTAAGAAGAAAGACATATTATAATAAATGCAAATAGTTTTTATGTATGTATACACAAACATGTTTTTAAAGTTTCATTCAAGAAATGTGTTGTTCTAAGAGGATTTTTTTCATTACTTTTTTTTTTTCAAATAATTTTTATTCTTTTATGCAATAATAATAATAAAAAAAGTAATGCAAATACAATTAAGATGTGCAAGAAAATTATGTACCAAGCTGAGAGGATATGTAACAGATTATACACTTATCACTAAATAGTTAAGTGAAAAGCACAAATAAAATAATAAAGAAAAGTATAAAACCATCTACAGTGAAAGCTACCACTGTATCAAACTATGTGGTAAAACTGCATTTATGAACAAAGTTTAATGAGTGATCTGAGTAAATTAATCTTAAGTAATAGGACCTTGATCATGCCTAGTCTTTCAGAACCTAGTTAAGTAAAGATTTCCAGAGCTTCTGATAATGTATTCTTTTCTGAATATGTTGCACGAAAGTAATGTAAATTTAAAAAAATTGCACGCTAGTTACCCTTGATATTGTTGCACTATACAGCAACATCCCACGCAGGGAGGGTCTAGCAGCCTTAGAAGTATTTTTATACAAGTACGCCAAGTTTAATGCTGTTAAAACTGAAATCCTAGTAACGTTAACCACTGTAGTACTTAATAACCTTTTTTTTTCCTTTAACGATGAAATATTCAAGCAGACCAAAGGCATAGCGATGGGCTCCAAAATGGCCCCCGCATACGCCAACCTAGTCCTGTGCACGTGGGAGAAAGAAACTTTAGTACATTTGCAAGGTTTCCATCAGGTCCGACTATATTGTCGCTATATTGGCTATATTTTCTTCGATTGGGATGACCCTAGTACAGAATTAGACACCTTCCGGGCCACCCTCAACAGAAGCATCCCCTTCCTTGAGTTTGTTGCCTCCGGTCGAGGCAAACTAGTGACCTTTCTGGACACCCAGATCTCAGTTAACCCATCCAACGGGACCCTCAGCTCCAATGTGTTCCGCAAAGGAACTTACAGGAACAATTTCCATGATTTTAGGAGCCAGCACCCTTTCTTCATGAAGAAAAATGTGCTCAAGGATCAGTTTATCCGCATGTCCCGTCTGATCTACGAGGACAGCACTTTCTACCAAGAGAGTAAATTCCTAGCCCACGTTTACCCTCAAAAACTACCCAATCAACCTCATCACCGAAGTGTTTCACGAGGATGCAGCCCACAGAAGGGATAGGCATCAACCTATCCTCACACACGGTTTCACCCCCAAAACCATCAACGCTGCCGCAGACAGAACCAGCAGCTTCCAAACTCCTATCAGCCGTGATATGACACATTCGGAACATCAAAGGCAGGAATTGGAACATTATCAGAGGCAACCGAACCATGAGAGATATCTTGGGCACAGAACGAAACTTTACCTACAAAAAAACTAAAACACTCACATCAGCATTCGAAAATGATAACTCTCACCACGCTCAACCCAGCACCACCACCACCAACCCCAGTCCCACAGGACTACACCCTTGCAGTAGATGTGTAGTTTGCCGTTACATCCACACGGGCAACAAGTAAACCTTCCAGCACAACAACTATAGAGTACACATGAAGGGGCAAGACTGCCACTCCTCACTGGTGGTCTATGCGGTCTACTGCGACACATGCCCCAGGTTCTATATTGGCAAAACCATTAGAAGATTCTCGGACAGAATCAAAGAGCACTTCGCAGCTACTCATCTGCCGACCACCACAATGCTGTAGGCAGGCACAGAACAACATGCTGCAACTTCTCCAAATTTTATTTATTTCTTGAACAAATCCAACCCTTCTTTGGTGACTACGACACGCTCCTTGAGCTTAAAGAGCTGAGATGGCAGCTGCTTTTACAAGCAGACAAGCACATGGGGCGCAACGAAAACCTTAACGTCAAATGCGCTCTAAAATGTCATGGGTAGCCTGTACTAAACAAGCATCACCAACCTCTCATTCATTGGACGACAAGTAAATCACTTGGTTGTCTCCCCTACCCCACCCACTCAACCAGTCGAATTTCAACATTAAGGCTTTCCTCCATTGGTCAAAAGCACAAGCCAAACAACCAATGATTTCTGTGAATTTGTCAACTAGACATTCGAATAGTTAAGCAACCAATGATATCTGTGTACTTTCACCTAACAATGCCTTACATGATACCACCAATGAATTTTAAGTAATTATGACCATGTTTTTCCATTTGTTTCTTATTTAACAACCAGTGCTCTGTAGCAATTCATTCAAACATGCTAATGAAGTTTGTGAACAAACAATAAATCGAACAAAAGCGTTCAGTAACAGTTTGAGCTTGGTGTCAGCCTCCATTTATTGAAGTTTTTTACTAAGTCAGTTTGGAAGCTTCGGTTTTTTAATAGTTTTAATAGTTTTTTTAAGGGTGATGTACAGAGCTGCAGTAACTACAGAGGGATAAAATTGATCAGTCACAGCTTGAAGTTATGGGAAAGAGTAGTAGAACCTAGGTTCAGAAGGGAAGTGATGATTAGTGATTAGCAGTATGGTTTCATGCCAGGAAAGAGCACTACAGATGCAGTGTTTGCTCTGAGAGTGTTATTGGAGAAATACAGAGAAGGTCATAAGGAGTTGCACTGTATATTTGTAGACTTGGAGAAAGCATATGACAGGGTGGCTAGAGAAAAGTTGTGGTATTGTATGAGGAAGTTGGGAGTGGCAGAGAAGTATGTAATACTGGTGCAAGATATGTACGAGGGTAGTGTGACAGTGGTGAGGAATGCAGAGGGAGTGACAGATCCATTTAAGGTGGAGGTGGGATTACATCAAGAATCAGCTCTGAGTCCTTTCTTATTTGCAGTGGTGATGGACAGGTTGACAGATGAGATCAGACAGGAGGCACAGTGGACTTTGATGTTTGCAGATGACATTGTGATCTGTAGTGAGAGGAGGAATCAGGTTGAGGAGACTCTGGAGAGGTGGAGATATGCTCTAGAGAGCAGAGGAATGAAGGTCAGCAGGGCTAAGACAGAATATATGTGTGTAAATGAGAGGGAAAGTAGAGGAATGGTGAGGATGCAGGGAGTAGAGCTGGTAAAGGGGGACGAGGATGCAGGGAGTAGAGCTGGTAAAGGGGGACGAGTTTAAGTACTTGGGATCAACAGTTCAGAGTAATGGTGAATGTGGAAGAGAGGTGAAGAAGGAGTACAGGCAGGGGGGAACGGGTGGAGAAGAGTGTCAGGAGTGATTTGTGACAGACTGGTACCAACAAGAGTGAAAGGAAAGGTCTCCAAAAAAAAGAAGGGGGGAAAAGGGTTGGGGGGACCAGGGGGGGTTTTTTTTGGGGTTATAAAGGGGTTTGAAAAGGACAGTTTGGCATTTGGGAAAAAAAAAGGCAAAGGGGGTCAAAAAAA